>NC_056071.1:3691666-4028750 GCF_016772045.2 Ovis aries | reverse complement strand
GGTGAGACTTTTCTAATAATTTGTCCATTTCTTTCAAGTTGTCCATTTTATTGGCATACAGTTGCTCATAGTAATCTCTTAGAATCTTTTTGTTTCTCTGTTGTCTACTGTGATTTCTCCATTTTCATTTTTAACAATTTTTCTATATTGTTGATCTTCTCAAAGAACCAGCTTTTAGTGTATTGATTTTTGCTAGTATCCTTTGTTTCTTTTTCATTTATTTCTGCTCTGATTTTTATGATTTATTTCCTTCTACTAACTCTGGGGTTTTTTCTCCTTTTTCTGTTTGCTTTAGGTGTAAAGTTACATTGTTTATTCAATGTTTCTCTAGTTTCTAGAGGTAGGCTTGTATTTCCATCTTAGCACTGCTTTTACCGAATCCCATGGGTTTGGGGTTGTCATGTTTCCATTATCATATGTTTCTATGTCTTTTTTTATTTCTTCCATGATTTGCTGGTGTTCAGAAGCATGCTGTTTAGCCTCCATATGTTTGTTATTTTTTATTTTATTTTTTTTTCTGTAGTTGATATCTAATCTTGCCATATTCTGATCAGAAAAGATGCTTGAAATGATTTCAACTTTTTTGAATTTACCAAGGCGGGCTCCAAAATCACTGCAGATGGTGACTGCAGCTATGAAATTAAAAGACACTTACTCCTTGGAAGAAAAGTTATGACCAACCCAGATAGTATATTCAAAAGCAGAGACATTACTTTGCCGACTAAGGTCCATCTAGTCAAGGCTATGGTTTTTCCAGTAGTCATGTATGGATGTGAGAATTGGACTGTGAAGAAGGCTGAGTACCGAAGAATTGATGCTTTTGAACTGTGGTGTTGGAGAAGACTCTTGAGAGTCCCTTGGACTGCAAGGAGATCCAACCAGTCCATTCTGAAGCAGATCAGCCCTGGGATTTCTTTGGAAGGAATGATGCTAAAGCTGAAACTCCAGTACTTTTGCCACCTCATGCGAAGAGTTGACTCATTGGAAAAGACTCTGATGCTGGGAGGGATTGGGGGCAGGAGGAGAAGGGGACGACTGAGGATGAGATGGCTGGATGGCATCACTGACTCAATGGACGTGAGTCTGAGTGAACTCCGGGAGTTGGTGATGGACAGGGAGGCCTGGCGTGCTGCGATTCACGGGGTTGCAAAGAGCTGGACATGACTGAGCAACTGAACTGAACTGAACTGAGATTAGTGGCCCATGATGTGATCTATCCTGGAGAATGTTCCATGTGCATTTGAAGAAAAGGTGAAATGCTTTGGGGTGAAATGCCCTGTAGATATCTATTTCATACTTTGTATCATTTAAAACTTGTGTTTCCTTGTTAATTTTCTGTTTGGTTAATCTATCCATTGGCATGAGTAGGGTATTAAAGCTCCCCACTATTATTGTGTTAGTTAATTTTCCCTTTCATAATTGTTAGCATTTAGCTTATACATTGAGTTGCTCCTACATTGAGTGCGTATATACTAACAATTGTTATATCTTCTTGGATTGATCCCTTGATCATTATGCAGTGTCCTTCTCTGTCTCTTATCACGGTCTTTATTTCAAAATCTATTTTATCTGATATGAGTATTGCTACTTCCACATTCTTTTGGTCTCCATTTGCATGAAATGATTTTTTAGCCCCTCACTTTCAGTCTGTACGTGTCCCTAGGTTTTAGGTGGGTCTCTTGTAGACAGCATATATATATATATAGGTTTTGTGTTTGTATCCATTTGGCCAGTCTTTGTCTTTTGGTTGGAGCATTTAACTCATTTACATTTAATGTAATTATTGATAAGTATGGATCTGTTACCATTTACTTTGTTGTTTGGGGTTTGGTTTTATAAACTTTTTATGTTTTTCTTGTCTAGAGAAGATCCTTTAGCATTTGTTGGAGAGCTGAATTCTCTTAGCTTTTGCTTGTCTGTAAAGCTTTTGATTTCTCATTCATATCTGAATGAGATGCTCTCTGGGTTGAGTAATGTTGGGTGGAGGTTTTTCTCTATCATCACTCTAAGTCTGTCCTGCCATTTCCTTCTGGCCTGAAGAGTTTCTATTGAAAAATCTGCTGTAATCCTTATGGGGATCCCCTTGTGTGCTATTTGTTGCATTTCCCTTGCTATTTTTAATATTTTTTCTATGTTTAATTTTTGTTAGATTGATTAATATGTCTCTTGTGTGTTTCACCTTGGCTTTATCCTGTTTGGGACCCTTTGGGTTTCTTGAACTTGGATGGCTATTTCCTTCTCCAGTTGAGGGAAGTTTTCTACTATTATCTCCTCAAATACTTTCTCATGCCCTATCTTTTCTGTCTTATTCTGGGACAGAAGATTTGAATGGTGGGACAGTTAACGTTGCCCCAGAGGTCCCTGAGGTTATCCTCATTTCTTCTGCCTTTTCCCTCTCTCCTTCATTTATTTATACGATATCTTCCACTTCACTTATCCTTTCTTCTACATCAGTTATTCTACTGTTTGTTCCTTTCAGAGTGTTTTTAATCTGTTATTACATTCTTCATTATTGATTAAATTTTTTTTATTTCTTCCAGGCCCTTGTTAAACATTTCTTCTATCTTCTCAGTCCGTGTCTCTAGTCTATTTATCTGTATCTCCATTTTATTATCAAGATATTGAATCATCTTTACTATTATTATTATCAATACTTTTTCAGGTAGATGTCCTGTTTACTCCTCTTTGTTTGGTTTGGTGGTTTTTGCTTTTTTTTTTTTTTTAATCATGTTCCTTAACCTGCTGGATATTTATGTGCCTTTTCGTGTTGTTTTTTTTTTTTTTTTTTTTTTGAGTTGCTGTGTTTTGGGTGCCATTTCTTCAGGATGGAAGGTCGTTGGTTCCTCATAATTGTGGAGTCTTCTCCCTGTGGGGGGGAATGGACCAGTGGCTTGGTTGGGGGAACTTACGTCTGTGTTCTGGTGGGTGGAGCTGGATCTCTTCTCTCTGGATTGGAATTAAGTATACAGTAGTGAGTTTTGGGGTGTCTGTGGATTTAGTATGGCTTTAGGCATCCCACATTTTAATGTTCAGGGTTGTGTTCCTGTTTTGCTGGAGAAGTGTTTGCTGTTTAGCGTGGTGTGTCTTGCACCAGAACTTGTTGGTTCTTTGGTGGCTCTTGGCTTCAGTGTACATATGGACTTTTGGGTGGGAACTTGTCTATTAATGTTACATGAGCTCAGGAGTTCTCTGATGCTATAAAGTACTGGAGTTGAGCCTCCTGCCTCTTGGTTTCAGTCCCCCTCTTACAGTAGCCTCAAAACTTCTCCATCCATATAGAAGAGAAGATAAAACCCCTAGGTTAATGGTGAAACAACTCTCCAGAGCCAGGAACACCCAGAGAAATTCACAGAGTTATATACAGAAGAGAAGAGGGAGGAGAGAGATAGAACTGACCAGGAGAAGAAAAGGGAGAGTCAAAAGGGGAGAGAGCAATCAAGTGAAAGTCACTCAGTTGTGTCTGACTCTTTGTTACCCCGTAGACCGTCCATAGAATTCTCTAGGCCAGAATTCTGGTGTCTGTTGCCTCTCCCTTCTCCAGAGGATCTTCTCAGCCCAGGGATCAAATCCAGGTCTCCTGCATTGCAAGCAGATTCTTTACTAGCTGAGCCACAAGGGAAGCCCAAGAATACTGGAGTGGATAGCCTACCCCTTCTTCAGTGGATCTCCCTGACCCAGGAATTGAACTGGGGTCTCCTGCATGGTAGGTGGATTCTTTACCAACTGAGCTAACAGGGAATTAAGAGCAATCAAGCCAGTAGTCAAATCCCTAAGTGAAAACGGATAATGAAAAGTAGATTTTAAAGGTAAAAAATTGATAACAAATATCAAAAAGCAATAATTAGAAACCTAGAATAGTTTTCTCAAAAATACAATCTAAAAAGTACAATACAAAATCAATTACAAAAATTAAATATATACATAGGGAATTTGTTTTAGAAAAATAGGGTTTTTTTTTTTTAAGAAAAGTAATAGTAGGCTATAAAAATAAAAGCTAAAGGAGTAATAAAAATATTTTTTAATTAAAAAGTAATAATAGTAAGAATATATATAGGAATTTCTCTGGAGCTCTTGTGGGCAGTGTGGGGTCAGCTCAGTGTCAGATCATCCCTTATTCTGGCTTCTGCTTGTTCTCAACGTCTATATTGTCCCTCCAATGCAGTCTCAGCATTAACTGCAGCTTTCCAATCTGTTGCACGTTTCATTTCTGGGGTGGTTCCCCTTCTTTGTTTACTTTGGATCCCTCTGTTTGCAAGTCTCCTCAGGGTCTAAATTCTAACCTGAGATGAGAGGGTGAAGGTGGGCACTTATTCATGCTCACTTGTTCAGTTGTGCTGTGGCAAGGGAGAGACACTGCAAAGAAATACCACTGGCATGTGTGGGGAGTGCTTGCAGTAAAGGGACCACACTGGGTTTGCCAGAGCCTAAGGTCTGGTCCACACTGCTCAGGCTCTAGGGTGCTCTGCAAGGGCACTGTCTCAAGTGGGCCCTGCATTTCGTACACTTCCCTGGTCTAAGCTTCTCAGGCTCTCGGGTACTCCACAAGGGCCCAGACCCAGATTGGCTGTGTGGTTTTGCACTTCCTGTGTCCAAGCTACTCAGGCAACTAGGTGCTTGACTAGTGCACTGTCCCAGGTGGACCATGAGTCTTATGCAACTCCCTGGTCCTGGGTGCTCAATTTCCCCAGTGCGCTGCAGGGGCACAGTCCCAGGTATGTCTCCTCTGGGGAACTGATCTCAGGCTGTGACACTCCTGGATGATGTGAACCATCCAGGATCCCAGGATGATGTGATCGGCAACCTGCAGCCTGCTCACAGTTCAGTGGGTATTGTGGTCTCTAGGGTGAGATTGCAGTGGCCTCTGGCCTTCTGCCTTTAGGTGTTGCACATCTGCCTCTTTGCCTCTGAGGAGGGAAGACCCTAAATGGAAGCTGGATTGCTCTCCTTTTGTATTTGCTAGGGCACACTCCTTTGTGCTGTGAGCTATGCCAGGATCACCATGCAATGCTAGAGCCTTCTGGCAGGAAAGACCCTATTATTCTCTCTCTCTCTCTCTCTCTCTCTCTCTTTTTTTGGGGGTGGTCTCTCTGGTGATCCCATGGTCTGGATTGCTATTTGCTAGGTCACATTAGCCCCTTCCGATTGTCCTCAGGGCATTCAAGCCTGGTCCTTCCCCTAAGAACTTACATATGATACAGCCTGCACCTCCCTCTTCAGCCCCCACTCACTGCTGCTGGAAGTGAGTGTCTGAGCCATTTCTCTGCTGGTAATTGCTGTTAGGCACATATTCTGGTTTTGTTTTGTTTTGTTTTTTTTCCTGGTTATGTTCCCCTCTGAGATTGCAAAGTTCCCCACTGACCCACCTATGATAGGGTTTCCTAGTATGTGGAAACTTCTTCTCCTTCATGACTCTTTCCCCAGGACATGTCTCCATTCCTAAATCCTTTGTCTCTGTTTTTGTCTTTTATATTTTGTCCTACCTCCTTTTGAAGGGATTGGGTTGTCTTCTGAGTGTCTGGTGTCCTTTGCCAGCACTCAGAAGTCATTTTGTGGAAGTTGCTCCACATTCAAATGACCTTTTGATGAATTTGTAGGGGAGAGAGTGGTCTCCCTGTCATATTCTTTGACCATCTTAGGACTGCCTCTTTTTAGGGATTTCTATATCTAATATCATGTCATGATAAAACAGTGAGAGTTTTACTTCTTGTTTTACAATCTAGATTCATTTTGCTTCTTTTTCTTCTGATTGTTATACCTAGCACTTCCAAAAATATGTTGAATAATAGTGGTTAGAGTGGGCAAACTTGTCTTGTTTCTGATCTTAGAGGGAATGCTTTCTAAGAATAATGTTATCTGTGTGTTTATCATATATGGCCTTTATTATACTGAGCTAGGTTCCTTCTATGCCCATTTTCTGAAGAGGGTGTATATAATGGGTGTTGTATTTTGTTGAAAGCTTTTTCTGCATCTATTGAGGTTATCAAATTGTTTTTATTTTTCAATTTGTTAATATGGTGTATCACATTGATTGATTTGCATATTCTGAAGAATCCTTGCATCCCTGGGATAAACTCAACTTGCTCATGGTACATGATCTTTTTAATGCACTGTTGAATTCTGTTTGCTAGAATTTTGTTAAGGATTTTTGCATCTATGTTCATCAGTGATACTGACCTGTAATTTTCTTTTCTGTGTGTTGTCTTAGTCTGGTTTTGATATCAGGGTGATGGTGGCCTCATAGGAGTTGTTAGTGTTCCTTCCTCAGCAATTATTTGGAAGAGTTTTAGAAAGGTAAGGATTAGTTCTTCTCTAAATGTTTGATATAATTCCACTGTGAAGTCATCTGGTGCTGGGCTTTTGTTTTTTTGGGAGTTTTTTTTTTTTTTTTCACAGCTTCAATTTCAGTGCTTGTAATTGGATTGTTCATAATTTCTATTTCATCTTGGTTCAGTCTTGTAGATTGAACTTTTCTAAAAATCTGCTCATTTCTTCCAGGTTTTCCATTTTATTGGCATATAGTTGTTTGTGATACACTTATGATCCTCTACATTTTTGCATTGTCTGTTATAACCTCTCCTTTTTCATTTCTAATTTTGTTGACTTGATTCTTCTCCTTTTTTCCATTGTTATTTTTAGTTTGCATTATTTCATATGCAAAGTTAGCATATTTTAATCAACCATCTGTGTAATGTGCTGCTTCTCTCTCTGGTTGCTTAATTTTTTCTTTTCTTTTTTGTTGCAGCAATTTAATTATAATTTTCCTGGGTAGAATTTTCTGCCTAGGATTGCTTAAGTTTCTTTGTCCTAAAGACTTTTTTTATTTCTCAGGTGAACTTGGGAAACATTCAGCCATTATTTCTCTAACTATCTTCTCCCAATTCCTCTCTCCTTCTGGGGCTGCTATTATACATACTTGAGACCACTTGACAACTTAACATTTTCTCAGAGATCATTCAGGATCTGATCATTCTTTCAGCAATTTTCCTCCAGTATTTGAGCTTAAATGTTTTCTAGTAAAGATATAGTCTTCAAGTTCACTGATCTTTTCTTCTGCAATATATCCAATATTAAATTTCCTGTTAAGGCCACACATTATTTTTTTAAATTTTAGACAGTTTTTCTTTTTTTAGGTCTAGAATTTTCATTTGATTTTATTCATAGTTTTCATGCTCTACTGAGATTTCTCCTGCCTTCTTTCATTATCGTCCTATTTCCCTTCAAATCTTTAAGAATATTTGTAATAGCTCTCTAATGCCCTTGTCTATTATTTCTACCATTAGTATCACTTCTGAGTCTTTTCTGTGAAGATTAGATTTTCTCTTGACTATTGCCATAATTTCTTATTTCTTTGCATATCTAATAATTTTGAACTGTATTATGACACTGGATGCAAGTGTCTAGATTTTGTTGTCTTCTTTCAAGTACATTGAATTTTGTTCCAGTAATTAGTTAATTCAGCTTATTCCCTTTGAAGCTTCTTTTTAATATTTTTTGAGTAGGTCTAGAATTTCTTACTTTTGGGTCAGCACCACAGGACTGGAAAAGGTCAGTTTTCATTCCAATCCCAAAGAAAGGTAATGCCAAAGAATGCTCAAACTACCACACAATTGCACTCATCTCACATGCTAGTAAAGTAATGCTCAAAATTCTCCAAGCCAGGCTTCAGCAATACATGAACCGTGAACTTCCTGATGTTCAAGCTGGTTTTAGAAAAGGCAGAGGAACCAGAGATCAAATTGCCAACATCCGCTGGATCATCCAAAAAGGAAGAGAGTTCCAGAAAAACATCTATTTTTGCTTTATTGACTACGCCAAAGCCTTTGATTGTGTGGATCACAATAAACTGTGAAAAATTCTTCAAGAGATGGGAATATCAGACCACCTGACTTGCCTCTTGAGAAATCTGTATGCAGGTCAGGAAGCAGCAGTTAGAACTGGACATGGAACAATAGAGACTGGTTCCAAATAGGAAAAAGAGTACGTCAAGGCTGTATATTATCACCCTGCTTATTTAACTTATATGCAGAGTACATCATGAGAAATGCTGGACTGGAAGAAACACAAGCTGGAATCAAGATTGCCGGGAGAAATCTCAATAACCTCAGATATGCACATGACACCACCCTTATGGCAGAAAGTGAAGAGGAACTAAAAGCCTCTTGATGAAAGTGAAAGTAGAGAGTGAAAAAGTTGGCTTAAAGCTCAACATTCAGAAAATGAAGATCATGGCATCTGGTCCCATCACTTCATGGGAAATAGATGGGGAAACAGTGGAAACAGTGTCAGACTTCATTTTTTTGGGCTCCAAAATCACCGCAGATGGTGACTGCAGCCATGAAATTAAAAGACGCTTACTCCTTGGAAGAAAAGTTATGACCAACCTAGACAGCATATTCAAAAGCAGAGACATTACTTTGCGACTAAGGTCCGTCTAGTCAAGGCTATGGTTTTTCCAGTGGTCACGTATGGATGTGAGAGTTGGACTGTGAAGTAGGCTGAGCGCTGAAGAATTGATGCTTTTGAATTGTGGTGTTGGAGAAGACTCTTGAGAGTCCCTTGGACTGCAAGGAGTTCTAACCAGTCCATTCTGAAGGAGATCAGCCCTGGGATTTCTTTGGAAGGAATGATGCTGAAGCTGAAACTCCAGTACTTTGGCCACCTCATACAAAGAGTTGACTCATTGGAAAAGACTCTGATGCTGGGAGGGATTGGGGGCAGGAGGAGAAGGGACGACAGAGGATGAGATGGCTGGACGACATCACTGACTCGATGGACGTGAGTCTGAGTGAACTCCGGGAGTTGGTGATGGATAGGGAGGCCTGGTGTGCTGCGACTCATGGGGTTGCAAAGAGTCGGACACGACTGAACTGAACTGAACTGATCTGATCCCTGTTTCTAAAGCATTAGCTTCACTTAGGTTAAAATAAATGCTTAATGTCTGTCTTTGGCAGGTCTGAATTCTAATGTCTATAAGTTCTATAAAATTTCCAAACTACCATTCAACTTGAAGCTTCCCAATAATTGTTCCCTTCCAGATTTGGTGAACACTTCCTCATAGCTTATTATTTTGGTCAGATTTCTGAAGCTGTTCTTTCTGAACCATAGTTCCCTCTTCTCTGATATCCTTCCTGTATCTCCAGCCACATCAGCATCACAGAACTCTCATCCCCATCTCCTCAGCTGAGTGAGGCTAACACACTCTGCCTGGGCTCTATCTCCTTGCTCCAGGAATAGAGAGCACTTCTAAGCAGAAGGGCTTCCCTGGTGGCTCAGATGGTAAAGCATCTGCCTACAATGCGGGAGACCTGGGTTCAATCCCTGGGTCAGGAAGATCTCTTGGAGAAGGATATGGCAACCCACTCCAGTATTCTTGCCTGGAAAATCCCATGAACGGGGGAGCCTGGTAGGCGCTAGTCCATGGGGTTGCAAAGAGTTGGACACGACTGAGCAACTTCACTTTCTTTCTAAGTAGAAAGTCAGATGACAATGAGGCTCACCTCTCAAGTTTCCCTGCTCTCCAAGAAGATGGTTCTGTGCTTCCTCCTGCCCAACACCTAAAACAATCATTTCATGCATTTCATCCAATTACATACTTATTTAATGGTGAGAAGGTCAGCATGACACTTCACTTCTGCATTGCCAAAACAGGAAATCAGCACAGATCTTTCCAAGCTACAAGTTGTAGGGATTAATGTGGTTTAGTTCTACCAAAGCACAGAACCAGAACTATGACTGCCTCCTTTTCTGAGAAAGAAGACAGTAAAGGTAACAAAATGGCCCTGATAGTTGTAAGAAACTCTGAGATTTAATTGAGTTGTGTGTATGGTGGTTTGGGTTTGAGGAAGACAGACCAATTTAGTGATGGAAGGGTAAAATGAGTTCAGCTGTTTTTTTGTGTCTCATCTCTGACTGAGACACTGTGTTGACCACACCTGAGGCAACATGGACATTGGCCTCACCAGAACTGAGAAAACCAGATGGGGACTAACTAACAAGGCATTTCCCCCACTCCAAACCAAAATAAAACAAGATGGGCAAATGAATTACAATCCTATGGTCTCTGCCCAAAGGAGGAAAAGATAAGGTCTGCATTGTTTTCCTCTTGAGGAACAACTGGTAGCTTTCTGAAGCCTGGAGCTCTGTCCTAAAGTTTATCTTACAGACCCCAAGCTACCTATGTTCACACTTTGGGGCTGTCATATAATGGGACTTGGCCTCCCACACAGACATCCTTTGGCAAACTCATGCATACACATAAAGGATTATTACCTAATAGGCCAAAAAGAAAAAGATGACAGATTCTGTAAGAACCAGACACAAATTAATTTAAAATTTTATTATAATACCCAGGGAAAGCCCAGAAGCTGCCATAGTCTCTCCAGACCATGTTTATAGTGTTAATGCATGCAGAATGCAGCCCTTTCTGGAAAAAAAAAATATGGGTGCATTGTGTGGTAGTTTGAACATTCTTTGGCATTGCCTTTCTTTGGGACTGGAATGAAAACTGACCTTTTCCAGTCCTGTGGCCACTGCAGAGTTTTCCAAATTTGCTGGCATATTGAGTGCAGCATTTTCATTGCATCATCTTTTAAGGTTTAGAATAGCTCAGCTGTAATTCCATCACCTTCACTAGCTTTGTTTGTGTGATGCTTCCTAATGGCCCTTGACTTCGCATTCCAGGATGTCTGGCTCTAGGTTAGTGATCACACCACTGTGGTTATCTGGGTCATGAATATCTTTTTTGTATAGTTCTTCTGTGTACTACTGCCACTTATGTCCTTTATTGTACCCATCTTTGCATAAAATATTCCCTCGGTATCTTTAATTTTCTTGAGGAGATCTCTAGTCTTTCCCATTCTATTGTTTTCCTCTAATTCTTTGCATTGCTCACTTAGGAAGGCTTTCTTCTCTCTTCTTGCTATTCTTTGGAATTCTGAATTCAGATGGCTATATCCTTCCTTATCTCCTTTGCCTCTCGCTTGTCTTCTTTACTCAGCTATTTGTAAGACCTCCTCAGACAACCATTTTGCCTTTTTGCATTTCTTTTTCTTGAGTATGGTTTTGATCACCTCCTCCTGTACAATGTTACAAAACTCCGCCCATAGTTCTTCAGGCAGTCCGTCTATCAGAGCCTTTGTCCTGCTTCATTTTGCATTCCATGACCAAAATGCCTGTTACTCCAGGTATCTCTTGATTTCCTATATTTGCATTCCTGTCCCCTATGATGATAAGGACATCTTTTTTAGGTATTAGTTCTAGAAGGTCTTTTAAGTCATCATAGAACCGCAAAACTTCAGCTTCTTCAGCATTAGTGGTTGGGGCATAGCCGTGGATTACTGTGATATTGAATGGTCTGCCTTGGAAGCAAACAGAGATCATTCTGCAGTTTTTGAGACTGCACCCCAGTACTGCATTTCAGACTCTTCTATTGACTATGAGGGCTACTCCATTTTTTCTAAGAGATTACTTGCCCACAGTAGTAGATGTACTGAATTTAATTCTCCCATTCTGGTTTATTTTAGTTCACTGATTCTTAAATTGTCATGTTCACTCTTGCCATCTCTTGTTTGACCACTTCTAATTTACCTGGATTCATGGACCTCTAGAATCCTATGCAATATTGTTCTTTACAGCACTAAACTTTACTTCCATCACCCTTCACATCCACAACTGGGCATTGTTTTCACTTTGGCTCTTTCTCTTCATTCTTCCTGGACTTGTTGCTCCACCCTTCTCAGTACCATATTGGGTACCTACCAACTGGGGAGTTCATCTTTCAGTGTCATATCTTTTTCTCTTTTCATTCTGTTCATGGGGTTCTCAAGGCAAGAAGTGGCAAAGCAAGAAATGGTTTGCCATTCCCTTCCCCAGTGAACCACATTTTGTCAGAATTCTGCACCATGACTCGTCCTTCTTGGGTGGCCCTACGTGGCATGGCTCACAGTTTCATTGAGTTAGACAAGGCTGGGATCCATGTGATCAGTTTGGTTAGTTTTCTGTGATTGTGGTTTTCATTCTCTCTGCCCTCTGATGGATAAAGTTAAGAGGCTTGTGGAAGCTTCCTGATGGGAGGGTCTGGCTGTAGGGGAATCTGAGTCTTATTCTGATGGGTGGGGCCATGGTAGTAAATCTTTAATCAAATTTTTTGTTGATGGGTGGGGATATGTTCCCTCCCTGTTTTTTGGCCTGAGACCAAACTATGGTAGTGGTAAAGGTGGTAATGGTGACCTCCTTCAAAAGTACTCATGCCAGTCCTGTTATTTTCAGTGCCCCTGACTCCACAGCAGGACATTGTCAACTCATGCTTCTGCCAGAGACTCCTGGACACTCACAGGCACGTCTGGCCCAGTCTCTTATGGGGTCACTGCTCCTTTCTCCTGGGTCCTGTTGCATACAATGTCCTGGGGCACTCCAAGGGTTCATGTCCCCAGTTCTGCAGAAATTCTGTAATCAAATCCTATTGGGCTCCAAAGTGAAATTCCCTGGGGATTCTCAGTCCCTTGGCCAGATCCCTAGGTTGGGAAATCTGTTGTGGGTCCCAGAACTTAAGTTCGAGAACTTCATTGGTATAATTGTTCTCCAGTTTGTGGGTTGTCTGCTCAGTGGCGCTACGGTTGGGCTAATGGCGACCTTCTCCATGAGGACTTATGCTGCACGCTGTGCCTCCCAGGTCTGCTACAACCAGAGCCCTTGTCCCCATGGCAGGTCACTGCTGACCCGTGCTTCTGCAGAAGACACTCAAACACTCAAAGGCGGTTTGGTTCAGTCTCTGTAGTGTATCTGGTTCCTGGTACACACAAGATTTTGTCTGAGCCCTCCAAGTATCCCTGGCAGGTATGGTTCTAAATGCAATTTTGCCCCTCCCTATCTTGTTGGGACTTCCCCTTTGCCCTTGGATGTGGACATATATGCAGAGAACATCATGAGAAACGCTGGACTGGAAGAAGCACAAGCTGGAATCAAGACTGCTGGGAGAAATATCAATAACCTCAGATATGTAGATAACACCACCCTTGTGGCAGAAAGTGAAGAGGAACTAAAAAGCCTCTTGAACGTGAAAAGGGAGAGTGAAAAAGTTGGCTTAAAGTTCAACATTCAGAAAACTAAGATGATGGCATCTGGTCCCATCACTTCATGGGAAATAGATGGGGAAACACTGGAAACAGTGTCAGACTTTATTTTTCAGATGGTGACTGCAGCCATGAAATTAAAAGACGCTTACTCCTTGGAAGAAAAGTTATGACCAACCTAGATAGCATATTCAAAAGCAGAGACATTTTGCATTTTGCAAACAAAGGTCCATCTAGTCAAGGCTATGGTTTTTCCAGTGGTCATGTATGGATGTGAGAGTTGGACTGTGAACAAAGATGAATGCTGAAGAATTGATGCTTTTGAACTGTGGTGTTGGAGAAGACTCTTGAGAGTCCCTTGGACTGCAAGGAGATCCAACCAGTCCATTCTGAAGGAGACCAGCCCTGGGATTTCTTTGGAAGGAATGATGCCAGAGCTGAAACTCCAGTACTTTGGCCACCTCATACAAAGAGTTGACTCATTGGAAAAGACTCTGATGCTGGGAGGGATTTGGGGGCAGGAGGAGAAGGGGACGACAGAGTATGAGATGGCTGGATGGCATCACTGACTCGATGGACGTGAGTCTGAGTGAACTCCGGGTGTTGGCGATGGACAGGAAGGCCTGGCGTGCTGCGATTCATGGGGTTGCAAAGAGTCGGACACGACTGAGTGACTGAACTGAACTGAATTGAGATGACATACTCAACTAGTAAGTCCTTTTGTACATTAAAAAAGTAATTTTTTTCTTAATTTAAAAAAGGAGTATTACCTAACAGGCTAAAAATGAATAACATATTAGATGGCTGATTCTATAAAAAAAAGATATGAGAATAAATTAATTTAAAACTTTATATTGGCCTCATAAACACTAAAAATTAATGAACTATATTAGTAATGTTTGATATAAACATTAAAATAATATATTAATCAGGATGACTAACTGAATAGATATAGCTGAGGATCAACTTAAAATTCAAAGACTAGATTGAGTAAATGCCAGTGGATAAGAAAACACAAAGTCATATGAAAGATAAATGGAAAGTTAAGACAGATTCAAGACACAGGCTGAAGTACCATCATCCAGATAACAGAAGTCCTAGAAAGAGACAAACATGAAAGCAGGTTGTGAGAAATAGGTAAAGAAAGAGGGAATTTAAAGAATTTTTAAAATTCAAGAAAAACTTTCTACTGAAATGACCTATGGAGAGTCAAAAATATTTCAGGTGTTTGCCCCCAGTTCCCAAAATAAGGCTTCTGAATCTCTTGTAAATAGAGGTGGGTAAGAAAAACTTTTGTAATAATACTTAGTCTTTGACCCCAGTTCTCAGCACAAAGCTTGTGAAACCCTTGAAAATCCCTAAGTAGTAAAAGCACTAGGAATCTTTCATACTAATATTTGGTGTTTAATCCTGGTTCCTGACGCAGAGCTCCTAAATCCCTTGAAACTCCCTGGGTAACAGGAGAGTCTTTGCTCTAATGAGTTGACTGGATGGGCACCTGGAGGGTGACTGGTCACCAGGAAGATCAAGCCATTATCGAAGCTTAGAACTTTCAGCCCCACCTTTCATTCTCTAGAAAAGGGAGAAGGTCCGGCAACAGAGTTACTAACCACCCTTATATGACAAGGACTCTATAAAAATCCCAATTGTATGGGATTCAGGAAGTTTCCAGGTTGGTGAACACATCCACATACCAGCGTATAATATACCCCAACTCCACAGGGACAGAAGCTCCTGTACATGGGACCTTCCCAGATTTCTGATAAAGTGTCTCTCCATCTGGCTGTTTATCCATATCCTTTTTTAAACTAGCAGAGTTAAGTGTGTCTCTGAGTTCTGTGAGCTATTCTAGCAAAAATGACTGAATCCCAAGGGGATGAAGTCATGTGTGCTATGCTGTGCTTAGTTGCTCAGTCATGTCTGACTCTTTGTGACCCCTTGGACTGTAGCATGCTTCTAACCCTTTTTCCATGGGGATTCTCCAGGCAAGAATACTGGAGTGGGTTGCATGCCCTGCTCCAGGGGATCTTCACCACCCAGTGATAAAACCCAGGAATCCCACATTGCAGGCAGATTCTTTACCGAGCCATGAGGGAAGCCCAAGTATACTGGAGTGGGTAGCCTATCCCTTCTCAAGGGGATATTCCTGACTCAGGAATTGAACGGGAGTCTCCTGTATTGCAGGTGGATTCTTTACCAGCTGAGCTACAAGGAAGCAAAAATAACTGAATCCCAAGGGGAAGGAGTCTTGGGAACCTCTAATTGTAGCCAAATCAAACAGAAATTCTGGTAACCTAGGGACCTGCATGTATGTAGTCTAAGTTGCTTCAGTCGTGTCCGACTCTTTGCGACCCCATGGACTGTAGCCCAACAGACTCCTCTGTTCATGGGATTCTCCAGGCAAGAATACTGGAATGGGTTGCAGTGGCCTCTTCCAGGGGATGTTCCTGAACCTGGGATTGAACTCACATCTCTTAGACTTTCTGCATTGGCAGGAGGGTTCTTTACCACTAGTGCCCACTAGTAGGAAACCCAACCTGGGGACCTACTACTTGCAGGTGGCACTGAAGTTGGAGGTGGGCAGTCTTGTGGGACTGAGCCCTTAACCTGTGGGATCTGACACTGTCTCCAGGTAACACCGTCAGAACTGAGTTAGACTGTAAGACACCCAGCTGGTGATGAGGGATTGCTTGACATGTAAATAACCTCCCAACAACCTGTGAGAGTAAAGGAGAAACACAAAAGGAACACTGAATTTTCTGAAACAGAAAAATGCCAGAGCACATACGAAGGAAATGAATCAAAATGACATTACATTGGCTATGAAAAGATATTTGGGTAGTATTTTCAATATTTTTTAAATTTACTTTTTTTAATTGGAAGTTAATTATGCTACAAGATTGTAGTGGTTTTTGCCATACATTGACGTGAATCAGCCATGGGTGTACATGTGTTCTCCATTTGGAAGCCCCCTCCCACCCCCCTCCCCATCCCATCCCTCAAAGTAACAGTGTTTGGACTTCCCTGGTGATTCTGTGATGAAGAATCTGCCTGCCAATGCAGGAGACATGGGTTCAGTCTCTAGGTCAGGAAGATTCCTTGGAGAAGGAAATGGCAACCCACTCCAGTATTCTTCCTGGGAAGATGTGCCATAGGAAGATTCACATTGATAACTGTGTTTAGGTAAAGTACCTACTTAGATAAGTGCTTAGAAAAGGTGGAAAGACAATCAAGGAATTTCCATGTAAGATGCATGACCAAAAAAGCCTCAATAGTTTGTTGTGTTAAAAAGAGAAATATATCTATAACACACCATAAGTAAAGCATGGGTAACATCTACATGATAGGAATGGGAGACCAAAGGATGCAAAAACTTGAAAAATTTTGCCTTAATTTACTCTTTAAAGTCCATTTAATTAGTGAAATTAACACAGAGCCTCTAGCTTTCTTTAGTTGGGACTTGTCCTGCTATATCTTTTTCATCCTTTTGTTTTCAGTTTTCTGCGTTCCCTAATGCTTTTTTCATGTGTCAGTGGTAAACAGCAAATATTTGTATCTGATTTTTCCAAACTGTTTTCTTCTACTTGGAGAGTTTTATATATTTCTATTTTAAACATTTTTATGCTTGGAACTATTTCTCCCATCTTATTCTATTAATTTGTCCTTCTTCATCTGTACTTCTTTTTAGTCATCTCTTATCTTCCCTTTTGTAATTGATGGATCTATCAGTTCTGTAGAAAACAAGGATTTAGAATATTCTCACAATTGTCAGTGAACCCCTCATCTATGAATGAAGCCTTGTTCTAGGTAATAGAGATATAAGTGTAAAATAAACAGAGCATCTGTTCTCAAGATAGTGCAGGGGAGAAAATCAGTTTCCACATTTCTAGGACAAAAGATGCCTCTAGCTAACTGGTAATTTTATATCTCTTTAAAACATATAATTTTTTGAAACAAAAAAAAATAATTGATACACTAATGGAAGGAAAGAAACAAAAGATGCCAGATAGTATAAAAATATACAACAGCAATTATTGAACTCAGTTTTTAAGCAGTATTTCACAAAAGTATATGAAGCAACATAGCATAGATTTTTAAATGCCCATTAAAAATTCCTATGTTGATTGATGCGAGTTCCTTCTGAATTACTACTGCTGCCACTGTAATAGTCTCCCCAGCCAGCCAGCGGCGGGCTGAGTCTATGGCACCTACACCTCAAACAGAGATCCCAGTAAAGGGTGTATCAACCACCTCCTCTGCATGGTCGTTAGTGGTCTCACTTAGCCAGAGAGGAGCCTCCCCCTCCCTCTGTTGTATATAAAAGGAGCCAAAACTTGGACTGAGAAAACATGTTTTGTTTTGTTTTTGTTTTTGTTTTTTTGAGATCCTAGTTTACAATCTTTTCAGTCAGGTAGCTTCTCAATGAAAATTGTTATTCCTTGTTCCGACAACTCATCTCCCAATTTACTGACCTGTCATGCATCAAGTAGAATGAGCTTAGGCTTGGTAACATATCATGTCTGTAACTGAGGATGAAGACTGACTTCCCAAGTAGCAAGGGAACCACTGAAGAGCTTCTGGTCCATTTCTCTTCCAAAGATAATGACTCACAGCTTACTCATAAATAGGAAGAAATAATATAACATGTTGGTGTTCCCCTATAAGTCTCAGAAAAGCTTGTGAATCATGGTTCCTGTATTGACTTTCGACTTCTGGTTCCCATCAAGTCACTTCATTGCCTCTTTTTCAGTTTCAGGATCATATGTGAGGAACCCCAGAATAACATCTGTGAAACTGCCCTGAAAAACATACATTTTTATACCCCTTTAATTTATGGAGAGAAAGACATTCTGAGAATGGAAACAAAGTCCTTTATCCCTCTATCCAGCACTATGTCTATTCCTGTCATCAAGGAAGGCTGGCCCCCTTCTGAAGGGATAATATAAAGAGAAACGCTTGAATGTTTTCACTATTTCAAAAAGCCAAACAGGCATTTCTAAGATCCAGGATCACATTTAATGCGTTCCTATTAGAAAGTTGGTTTTAAAAAATGAGATTTTTCCACAGAAGCTATTTGTATGGCAAATAAGGATGTAAAAAAGATGTTCAGCGTCACAGATCACTGAAAGTCACTCAGTCGTGTCCAACTCTTTGCAACCCTGTGGACTATACAGTCCATAGGATCCTCCAGGCCAGAATACTGGGGCGGGGGGCGGGGGGGGCGGGTAGTGTTTCCCTTCTCCAGGCAATCTTCCCAACCCAGGGATTGAACCCAGGTCTCGTGCATTGCAGGCAGATTTTTTACTAGCTGAGCAATCATTGGTTAAAAAAAAAAATTTTCCACAGAAGATATTTGGATAGCAAATGAGTGTGTAAAAAAGATGTTCAGCATCACAGATCATTAGGGAAATGCAAATTTAGACCAAAATTACACACCAATCAGAATGGCTAAAGTAAAAATAGTGATAAATTCTGTGAGCTTGTGGAGAAACTGCATCTGTCATAGATTGCTGTGAGAGTCTACAAAGATACAGCCACTCTGGAAAGCAGTTTTGGCACTTTCTCATAAAACTAAACACGCACTCACATACAACTCTGTAATTAAACTCCTAGAAATGCAAATTTATGACCACAAAAATTCTGTACACTAATTGCTATGAACTCAATCCATATGTTGAACTCCTAATCCCCAATGTGACCATATTTAGAGATAGGTCTTTCAAGAGTGTAATTAAGGTTATATGAGGTCACTAGGTTGGGGCCTTAATCCTATAGGACTGGTGTTACCATAAGGAGAGGAAGAGATACAGGAACATGCTTGCTTCTCTCTCTTTCTTTCCCTACACCTGTCCCCAAGTGCACAATCTTGAAAAGCCATTTGAGGTCATAGCGAGAAGACAAAAAGGTGCCATCTGCAAGTCAGAAAGAGGTTGAAGCTGAAACTCCAATAATTTGGCCACCTGATGTGAAGAGCTGACTCATTTGAAAGGACTCTGATGCTGGGAAAGATTGAGGGCAGGAGCAGAAGAGGATGACAGAGGATGAGATGGTTGGATGGCATCACTAACTCAATGGACATGAGTCTGGGTAAACTTCAGGAGTTGGTGATGGACAGGGAGGCCTGGCGTGCTGCAGTTCATGGGGTCACAAAGAGTTGGACACAGCTGAGTGACTGAATTGATATTCTTTGCAGCCAAAGATGGAGAAGCTCTATACAGTCAGCAAAAACAAGTCAAGGAGTTAACTGTGGCTCAGATCATGAACTCCTTATTGTAAAATTCAGACTTAAATTGAAGAAAGTAGGAAAAACTACCAGATCATTCAGGTATGACTTAAAACAAACCCCTTACAATTATACAGTGGAAGTGACAAATAGATTCAAAGGACTAGATATGATAGAGTGCCTGAAGAACTGTGGACAGAGATTCATGACATTGTACAGGAGGCCGTTCCCAAGAAAAAGAAATACAAAAAGGAAAAATGGTTGTCTGAAGAGACCTTACATATAGCTGGGAAAAAAAAAAAAAAAGAGAGAGAGAGAGAGAGAAGTTAAAGGCAAAGGAGAAAAGATATATTCATCTGAATGCAAAGTTCCAAAGAATAGCAAGGAGAGACAGGATGCTCTCGTAAGAGAACAATGCGAAGAAATAGAGGAAAACAATAGAATGGGAAAGACCAGAGATCTTTTCAAGAAAATTAGAGATGCCAAAGGAACATTTCATGCAAAGATGGGCTCAAGAAAGGACAGAAATGGTATGGACCTAACAGAAGCAGATGATATTAAGAAGAGGTGGCAACAATACACAGAACTATACAAAAAAGATTTTCATGACCCAGATAACCACGATGGTGTGATCCCTCACCTAGAGCCAGATATCCTGGAATGTGAAGTCAAGTGGTCCTCAGGAAGTACCACTACAAACAAAGTTAGTGGAGGTGATGGAATTCCAGCTGAGCTATTTCAAATCATAAATGATGACGCTCATAGAGTGCTTCACTCAGTAGGCCAGCAAATTTGGAAAACTCAGCAGTGGCCACAGGACTGGAAAAGGACAATTTTTATTTCAATCACAAAGAAAGGCAGTGCCAAAGAATGTTCAAATTACCACACCATTCCACTCATTTCACATGCTTGCAATGTAATGCCCCAAATTCTCGAATCTAGGCTTCCACAGTACATGAACCAAGAATTTCCAGATGTTCAACCTGGATTTAGAAAAGGCCAAGGAAACAGAGCAAATGGCCAACATTTGTTGGATCATAGAAGAAGCAAGAGAATTCCAGAAAATTATATACTTCTGCTTCATTGACCCTGCTAAAGCCTTTGACTATGTAGATCTAAAGAAACTCTGGAAAATTCTTAAAGAGATGGGAATACCAGACCTCCTCACCTGCCTCCTGAGAAACCTGTATGCAGGTCAAGAAGCAACAGTTAGAACTGGACATGGAACAACATACTGGTTCAAAATTGGGAAAGGACAATATCAGGCTATATATTGTTACCCTTCTTATTTAACTTACATGCAGAGCACATCATGAGAATTGCCAGGCTGGATGAAGCATAAGCTGGAATCAAGTTCACTGGGAGAAATATCAATAACCTCAGATATTCAGGTGACACCACCGTTATGGCAGAAATCAAAGAGGAACTAAAGAAGATCTTGATGAAGGTGAAAGAGGAAAGTGAAAAAGATGGCCTAAAACTCAACATTCAAAAAATGACAATCATGGCTTAGGGTCCCATCACTTCATTGGAAATTGATGGGAGGGAATGGAAACATCAACAGACTTTATTTTATTGGACTCCAAAATCACTGTAGATGGTGACTGCAGTCATGAAGTTAAGATGATTGTTCCTTGGAAGTAAAGCTATGATCAACCTAGACTGCATATTAAAAAGCAGAGACATTACTTTGCCAACAAAGGTCAGTTTAGTCAAACCTATAGTTTTCCTGTAGTCATGCTTGATATGAGAGTTGGACCATAAAGAAAGCTGAATGCCAAAGAATTGATGCTTTTGCACCATGGTTTTGGAGAAGACTCTTGAGAGTTGCTTGGACTGCAAGAAGATCAAACCAATCAGCCTAAAGGAAATAAGTCCTGAATATTCATTGGAAGGACTGATGCTAAAGCTGAAACTCCAATACTTTGGCCACTTCAAAGAAGAGACAACCCATTGAAAAAGATCCGGATGCTGTGTAAGATTGCAGGCAGGAGGAGAATAGGATGACAGAGAATGAGATGGTTGGATGACATCACCAACTCGATGGACATGAATTTGAGCAAGCTCTGGGAGATGGTGAAGGACAGGGAGGCCTGGCATGCTACAGTCAATGGGGTTACAAAGAGTCAGACATGAATGAATGACTGAACAACAACAAGCTACTATGTTAAATCCTGATAAAGAACTTTGTCATATACTCCAGAGCTGTAGACCTAGAAGAAGAAAGCAAAAATTTTATTTATTGTTAACAAATGCAAAAGTAACCCTCCCATCCCTACCCCACCCACCAAAAAAAAGAAAAGATGAAAAAGTAACTGAATATAGGTTCATTTTTCAGAGAATGCCTATGGTTTTGTGAAACAGAAAAAAAATATTCCCCGGAAGTAGACACAAAGTCCTCCAAACAGAGATGATAAACTCCTATAAACTGAAGAAAAGAGAAAAATTGGGAGTTTATATTACAAAATAGTCACAGATGTCTCATCTGTGTTGGCCCTAGTATATTGTACACTAGGCCTGGTTGTCCAGAAAGGATGTGCAGAGAGTGTTTAGAACACCTAATATTAAATGCACATTGCTACTGTTACTACATCAAAAGAAAAAAAAAAAAAAAACATGATCTGCTCTTATATTAGTAAAGGCTTCAAAATTTATGACAGTGTAATATGTTTCTTTGCAGACATGTAATCCGCAGATGGGTGGACACACCTGAGTGACTGAACTGAACTGAATATATTTCTTCAGCCTTATTTCTTTTTTAGGACTAGGGAATCACAAGCAAAAGCAATAGAGTATAATGTTACTGAATTACGGTTTTCACTTTAACCTTCAATCTTATATTCATCTCCCTTTAAACCATCCATAATTTGATTTGGAGTTAGTTGAATAAACTGAGCTTTAACATTCCAAACTATGCTTGCTCCCTGGCATACGTTAGCTCAGGAAGGGGAATCTTTCCAGGCCAGGGCCCTTGGCATTCTTCTCATCTACATTGCAGTGATCTGCCTGCTCCTCTTCCCTAGCCACCTCACTCCACATGCTTCTTCCTAATTTGAAAATTTTGGTCTTGGTCTTTACTTGGGGACTTTTATATCAATTGTTTTGCTTCCTCGCAATTCTCTCACAAATTTCCTCAAGCTCTCTGAGAAGGGATTATCCACTTATCCATGAACCTTTACTTAGCCCACTCTGTGCTAGGCAACATGCCATTGGCTATAAGAACAAATCTGTAGGGTCACGGCATACTGCAGGATGGGGCAAAGATAGCCATTACAAGACAGATTAATATATGAGATGAAAGGCTTAACCTCCAGGGTGTGGGGGGTTCAAAAGAGCTCAAAAGAGTCTTCTTGGAGTGTCGGCTGAATCTGGGAAGCCACAGGCAGGAAGGCAAAACAGGTGGAGTCCCAAGGTGTTAAGACAGAGACCCTTTACAGCAGTCTTGAGTCTGCTGCCATGAGCAATGGTGAGAGGAAAGTGGGAGAACTGAGGCTGGATTCAGACTATGTAGCATCTTGCACGTCCCATGAGGCATCATCAGGCCTTTCTCATAGAGTGGAAATCGTGAGAATTCCATGATGAGTGGCAAGTGGGAATCACAATAGTTCTTTAATCAGAGGAGTGACCTGGAAGAAGAGAAGTCTGGAGGCAGCCCCATCAGCAGTCATTCAAAAGAGAAGGCCTAAACAGAGGGGATATGGGGAGGGTGGTCTGTACTTGACAGAATTCAAGTGGTATAATTGTCGCTATTAACTAAGTTATATGGTGTGGGGAACCTAAGATTATCTCATATTTTCTAGACTGGAGAATATATTTTAAAATATTGTATATCAATACAGAGTATTCTACAATATTTAGAATACTGTATCTAAGAAAATACAAATGAAAATGCCATTTAAAAGTTTTAAAGAACTTATATTCATTTCCACATACTAAGAACATGAGGCAGCTAAAGCATGATCATATTACAAGAGATCATTTAACTGAGAAATTATGTCTATTATATGTGACTATTATATCTATTATACATGATAATTTAACTTTATCACCTCCTGGTAAAACACAAGGAAAGACATGGAATTGTACAGTCACATTCTAACCCCTAAAATTAAAATCTACACTTTAACTGAAATCATTTTCAATTATTTCAGATATAATTTAGAAGCATTAGAACATAGTCAAAAAATTTTTTTCCTGAAAATCACTTTCTCAAAGCTTTTATATGTCAATTTCACATTCTGTATCAGCCATTATAAAATTCAATCCAAATTTTTACACTTTGAAGATCTTTCTAAGTGATTCCCTAATGCAGAAGTCATTTTGTCAAATATTCCTTTCAGTTCAGTTCAGTCGCTCAGTCGTGTCTGACTCTTTGCCACCCCATGAACCGCAGTATGCCAGGCTTCCCTGTCCATCACCAACTCCCGAAGTTTACCCAAACTCATATCCACTGAGTCAGTGATGCCATCCAACCATCTCATCCTCTGTCGTCCCCTTCTCCTCCTGCCCTCAATCTTTCCCAGCATCAGGGTCTTTTCAAGTGAGTCAGCTCTTCACAGCAGGTGGCCAAAGTACTGGAGTTTCAGCTTCAACATCAGTCCTTTCAATGAATGCCCAGGACTGATCTCCTTTAGGATGGACTGGTTGGATCTCCTTACAGTCCAAGGGAGAGTCTTCTGCAACACCAGAGTTCAAAAGTATCAATTCTTTGGAGCTCAGCTTTCTTTGTAGTCCAACTCTCATATCCATACATAACTACTGGAAAAACCATAGCCTTGACTAGATGGACCTTTGTTGACAAAGTAATGTCTCTGCTTTTTGGGAGACATTAAAAGGATAAAATGCTTAATTCATATTTAATGAACACAACATGTTCTTGACATATGTGTCATGGCTCGAGCTTAAAATATGGGCCTGCCATTTCTTTAGCTTCAGGACATTGTGTGGCTGTGGATGCTACAATATCCATTCCTTATGGTGCAGTCAGCTCTTCACAACTCCCACTTAGCAGGAAGAAAGGAACAGGCTTACTGAGCATCAGCTCAGGGTACAACACTGCACTTTTTCTCCTGTCTCTCCTTTAGATGCACAAGAGACATAATGTCAATGCTGAAGACATGCAACTTGTCCTGGGCCACACAGCATACTCCAGACATGATTTGCTTGGTCAGTCAGAAAGAAAGATCCTTCCTGAATGTCTCAGCAAAGTACTGGACTGCTGGAGATACTTGGAAGTAGCTTCTAAACAAATTAGGATGGTGTACAGAGCTTCTCTTGCTGCTTACAAGAACAGACTCTCTTCAAGCACGTAAGAACAGTCACTTAGGAAAATAGTCTTTATCCATTCATTCAAAAAAGCTCTACCTGGGCATACATTCTTACTTTCAAAGTTATTTGATGTTTTCCCTAATTAAGATAGGTTGTTAGTTTATTGTTTATTTGTATAGGAACACACACACATACAAATCTCAATCACATTTATATAAACTATTGGAATTTATCAGGATAAAAAAGAAGCATTCTGCCTACATAGCCACTGATTATTTGTCACCAGTTGAATATAAACACTTATTAATCAGTATAATCAGATTTTTTAATACAAATTTTAGGGAAAATCACTGATCTTGCTTTGTCTGATGTATGAAAGTCCAATTTTATCACTCACGGTGTTAACTGTTCTCATCATAGTTTGAAAAATCAACTGTAATTTGGGGAACACCATCAGTGAATCCCTGGAAATTTGTATCCTTTTTTCATTGAGGACCAGACCTATGAGGTTTTGAAATAAAACATAGACACTTAAGAAATTATCTCTATCTTCAAAAAAAGTCTTGAGTTTCTTATAGAGAAAATTGTTTTTCCATTGGCATCTACTTTGGAGAAAGTGTTAAACAGTGCTGACTATGAGTGCAGTAGGATCACTGTGGAGAATGAAACCAACATGAGCAGAAGTCCAGGAATGCTTCCTGGAAAAGGGATTTGAAAGAGGGCTCTGAAACTAGGATTATTTGTACTTGTGGTTATTCTGAAGAAGACAATTCACAGGTGGAAAGGGGAGGGGTTGAAGGGACTAGCCAGGAGTGGGAAAACCAGAGACTAGTGTGGTAAGCACAGGAGCTTCAGAATATGGAGTGGACAGTGAACAGACTGATCACTGTTTTCGTGGTCTTCTGAAAAAGGGTAGCACCAAGTAAGACTGCAACCCACTCCAGTACTCTTGCCTGACAAATCCCATGGACGGAGGAGACGGATAGGCTGCAGTCCATGGGGTCGCTAGGAGTTGGACACGACTGAGCAACTTCACTTTCAATTTTCCCTTTCATGCATTGGAGAAGGAAATGGCAACCCACTCCAGTTCTTGCCTGGAGAATCCCAGGGACAGGGAAGCCTGATGGGCTGCCGTCCTGGGGTCGCACAGAGTCGGACATGACTGAAGCGACTTAGCAGTAGCAGCAGCAACTAAGACTGGTGCTTAGTCTTTAGGGAATCCCATCACAGAAAGTTGCAGAGGGGATCCCTTTTGAATACAGTGAAGGGAGGGGATGGCAACAAACTGACATACCTCAATGACAAGAACTACGGCATCTCTAGGAGAAATCTATATTTAGCATGTAACATCCACTCTAATTTATATGTACATTTAAGTTGATGATATATATTTTAAAATCTGGTCTCAGGCCAGTCATTATGGTCACAGTCAAGGCCATTTCCTACATTAGCAATTCCCCAGGAATGAGATAAATAATATGTAAGACAATTTTGTTGATGCCTGTGGATAAGCTCAGATATGTGCTACTGGTTTTCCTTAGATGATGGGAGGTAAAAAGTAAAGCATTTAATTTTAGAGAGGACCTAAGAGTCAGAGCAAATAATGTCAGAATTCCATTGGTTCATGAGTAAAGGAATATTGATTTTCTGTAACTAAATACTTAAAACGCAAGTAGTTCAAAGAAATCCCCTCCAGGGCCCCTCTCTGCCCTCCAGGACTCTGTCCTTCCTGCAAGGGCCCCTCCACCCACCAGACTGAGCACTCCACCATCTATGGGGGCCCCACTGGACCCTCCAAGCTCCACTCTGCTTTCCAGTTTCCTCCCCTCCCCAGGGCCCCTGTCTTGTCGTCTGGGATGGGCCCTCAGTCCTCCAGGATCTCCCTCCATCCTTCTATCTCTCCTCCTTTCAGGACCCCCTCCCTCAATCCTCCAGGGCCACCCTTCTTTCTCTGGGCCCCCCTCCACCATCCAGGCTGAGATGTCTGCCTTCAGGTGACATACCTGTGCACTCCAGGGCCCCACCTGTTCTCCAGGGCTCCCTCTAAGGACACTCACTGACCATGTAGGTCCTGTGGGTGCTGGATGGAGGGGACAGAGCAGGCTCGATGGGGAGTATTGCTCTGGGTGTGGAGTATTGGAGGACCCAGCTGGTGCTTCCAAACCCACTTGGCCCTGGGGATCCTCCGGGGGACCTGGGCCTGATCCTCTGCACTTGGAAGTCAGAGGCACTACAGGGGCCCCCATGGCTGGGAGGAGCCCAGGTAACCCTCCATACCCACCCAGGGCCTTTTGTGGAGGCATCAGTCCTGAATCAGGAGCCCAGCCCCGCCTAAATCTCACCTCTACTTAAAAACCACTACCACCTAAGCCCTTCTCCACGTAAGCCCTTCTCCATGTAAGCCCTTCTCCACCTAAGCCCTGTCGTTCACAGCAAAGGTATCTTTTTTGTCTTTGTTTTGTTTTGTTGTTCTGCTTTTGGTTTCTTGGGGCTTGGTTTTATTTTTGTGCTATTTGCCAGTGGAGTTCAGTTATACCCGCCAGTGGTTGTTTCATACACATTCTTATTTTTTCTACTATTTCTCTTAGTTTTCTGAACTTGTTTTATTTTTTTACTCTTCATTATTATTCTGCTCCCTCATTTTTATTATATACACACATACACATATATTTTTCCTTCTCCTTCTTTGCTACTGGAGTCCAGGTTTATTCTCCAGGGAGTTGTTATTTTTTAATCTTTGTTATTGTTATGCTTTTTTTTTTTCTTTTTTTCCCCCCCACAACCCATGACTTGTGGGATCCAGGTTCACAGGACACAGATCGGGCCTGAGGTCCTGAGGCAGGAGTGCTAAGTCTGAACTGATGGAATAACAGAGAAGGTTAGGCCTGAGAGAGTATTAATCAGAGTGAGATATCCCCAAGGTCCAACATCTCAACTCCAAATCTGACTCTACCCAACTACCTGCAAACTCCACTGCTGGAAACCTCAGGCCAAACAACTACCAAAAAAGGAACACAGTTGCACTTATTTAAAAAAAAAAAAAAGGAAAAACAACAACAAAATATGTTACAGATGAAGGAACAAGGTAAAAAGCTGAAAGGCCAAATAAATGAAGAAGAAATAGGCAACCTATCTCAGCAGGAATTGAGAGCAATAATAATAACAAAGTTTCAAAATATTGAAAATAGAATGGAGAAAATATAAGAAATATTTAACGCATTTAACAAACACCTAGAAGAAATAAAGAATAAACAAACAGGGATTGAAATTACAAAATAATATACGAGGAACCAATAGCAGAACTGAGGCAGAAGAATGGATAAGTTGCAAGATAGAATTAGATAAATAACTGCTGAAGATCAGGATAAAAAAAATAATGAAAATAATTGAGGAATGTCTCAGAGACCTCTGGGGCAATATTGATCACATATTAATCAAGCGAATACATATTAGTCAAAAGACACATATTAACCAAACTAACAAAAATTGAACACAAAGATAAAATATTAAAAACAGCAAGTGAAGAGCAAAAAATAACATAAAGAGAATCCCATTGGGCTAACAGCTAATTTTTCAACAGAAATGCTGCAGACCAGAAGAGAGTGGCGAGATATATTTAAAGTAATAAAAGAGGAAAGCTAAATTACTCTACCCAGCAAGGATCTCATTCAGAGTTTGATGGTGAAAAACTGTTACAAGAGATAAGGAAGGACGCTATATAATGATTGAGAGAACAATCCAAGAGGATTTAACAATTATAAATATTTATGTGCCCAACACAGGAGCATCTCAGTACATAAGGCAAATGGCTGCTGCTGCTAAGTTGCTAAGTTGCTTCAGTCGTGTTCGACTCTGTGTGACCCCACAGATAGCAGCCCACCAGGCTCTCCCATCCCTGGGATTCTCTAGGCAAGAACACTGGAATAGGTTGCCATTTCCTTCTCCAATGCATGAAACTGAAAAGTGAAAGTGAAGTTGCTCAGTTGTGTCCGACTCTTCACGACCCCATGGACTGCAGCCTACCAGGCTCCTCCATCCATGGGGTTTTCCAGGCTTTCATCCCTAAAAAAGGAAATCCACAGTAACAAAATAATATTAGGGGACTTTAACACCCCACTTACACTGATGGATAGATCACCCACAGAGAAAATTAATAAGGAAACACAAGTTTTAAAAAATACGTAGGACCAGATGGACCTAACTGATATCTTCAATACATTCCAACCCATAACAGTAGAATACACATTTTTTCTCAATTACATATGAACATTCTCCAGGATAGATAACATCTTAGGTCAGAAACCACGCCTTGGTAAAATTAAGAAAACTGAAATCATGTCAAGAATCTTTTCTGACCGTGATATGAGAGTAGATAACAACCACGTGAGAAAAAAAAAAAAAAAAACACAGTTAAGAAAACACGAACAAACGGAGGCCAAAAAATGTGCCTCTAAATAACCAGCAGGTCACTGAAGACATCAAAATGGAAATCAAAAAGTACCTAGAAACAACTAACAATGAAAATATGATAAGCAAAAACCTATGGGATGCAGCAAAAGCAGTTCTAAAATGGAAGTTTACAGTAATACGAGCCTACCTAAAGAAAGGAGAAAACCATCAAATAAACAATCTAACCTTTTACACCTAGAGCAACAAGAAAAAGAAGGACAAAAATTAAAACAAAACGTTAGAAAAAGGAAAGAAATCATAAAAATAAGAGCAGAAATAAGTGAAAAAGAAATGAAGGAGACAATATCAAAGATCAATAAAACTAAAAGCTACTTTTGAGAAAATTAACAAACCAAACTGACAAACCATTAGCCAGATTCATCAGAAAAAAAGGGAGAAGACTCAAATCCATAAAATTAGAAATGAAAAGGAGTAGTTACAACAGAAAGTGCAGAAATACAAAAGATCAGAAGAGACCACCATGAGCATCTATGCCAATAAAATGGACAACCTAGAAGAAATAGACAAGTTCATAAAAATGTACAACCTTCCAAAATGGAACCAGAAAGAGACAGAAATCATGTCAGACCAATCACAAGTACCAAAAATCAAAACTTTGATAGCTTCACAGGTGAATTCTATCCAAAGTTTAGAGAACTAACACCTGTTCTCCTCAAACTCTTCCAAAAAATTACAGAGGGAGGAACACTCCCAAACTCATTCTCTGAGGCTACCATCATGCTAACACCAAAGCCAAACAAAGATATTTTAAAAAAAGGAAAATATCACTGATGAACATAAATGCACAAACCCAGAATAAAATATTAGCAAACAAAATCCAGCAACAAATTAGAAAGATCATACACCATGATGAAGTGAGGTTTAGCTCAGGGATGCAAGGATTCTTCAATATACAGAAATCAATCAATATGATACACCATGAAAACAAATTGAAACATAAAATCCATAAGATCACTTCAGTAGATGCAGAAAAAGATCTTGACAAAATTCAACACCCATTTATGATAAAAATTCTCCTGAAAATGGGTACAGAAGGAACCTAACAATATAATAAAGGCCATATTCAACAAACCCATAATAAACATTCTCAATGCTGAAAAAGTGAAAGCATTTCCTCTCAGGTCAGGAACAAGACAAGGATACCCACTCTCATCACTATTATTCAACATAGTTTTGGAAGCCATAGCCACAGCTATTAGAGAAGAAAAAGAAATTAAAGAAATCCAGATTGGAAAAAAAGTAAAGCTCTCACTTTTAAAGCCAACATGATACTATATATGGCAAACCTAAAAATGCCAGCAGAAAACTACTAAAGCTTAACAATGAATTTAGTATAGCTGTAGGATACAAAATTAACACACAGAAATCCCTGGCATTCCTATACACCAGTAAAGAAAAATCAGAAAGATAAACTGGGAAACAACTGCATTCAACATCGAAACAAAAAGAAAAAAATAATACCTAGGATTAAACCTATAAGGTTCGTGCAAAAGTAACTGCAGTTTTGCATACTTGAAAATTGCTGTTTGATATTGGGATACATTCTTAAATAAGTTCAGTTATGTTTTACATAATTTTAATGCACATTTCTTGCTTTTTGCTTTTTTGCTAATGACATTACTTGCTGTTTATTTTATATTTGCTTTACACTAGGGAAATAATGTTAGACAGAAAAAGTAAATATGAGTGATTTTCATATTTGAGTCCAAATGGGTGATAAAGCAATAGAGACAACTTGCAACATCAACAAAGCATTTGGCCCAGGAACTGCTAACAAACATACAGTGCAGTGGTGGTTCAAGAAGTTTTGCAAAGGGGATGAGAGCCTTGAAGATGAGTAGCACAGTGGCTGACCATTGGAAGTGACAATGACCCAATGAGATGATCATCAAAGCTGACCCTCTTAGCACTACATGAGAAGCTGGCAAGGAACTCAACATTGACCGTTTTACAGCATTTGAAGCAAATTGGAAAGGTGAAAAAGCTTGATAAGTATGTGACTCATGAACTAACCAAAATTTTTTTAGATGATTTTTTTAAGTGTTGTATTCTCTTATTTGACACAACAATGAACCATTTCTTGATCGAATTGTGAAATGCAATAAAAAGTGGATTTTATATGACAACCAATGATGACCAGCTCAGTAGCTGGATGGAGAAGAAATTCCAAAGCACTTCCCAAAGCCTAACTTGCACCAAAAAAGGTCATAGTCACTGTTTGGTGGTCTGCTGCCAGTCTGCTCCACTGCAGGTTTCTGAATCCCAGTGAACCAATTATATCTGATAAGTATGCTCAGAGATGCACTGAAATCTGCAGTACCTGCAGCTGACATTGGTCAACAGAAAGCAACCAGTTCTTCATGACAGTGCCCAACTGCATGTTGTACAACCAACACTTCAAAAGTTGAATGAATTGGGCTGCGAAATTTTGCCTCATCTTTCATATTCACCTGACCTCTTACCAACAGACTACCACTTCTTCAGGAATCCTTTTTGCAGGGAAAATGCTTCCACAACTAGGAGAAGGCAGAGAATGCTTTCCAAGAGTTCACTGAATCCCCAAGCATGATTTTTATGAATAACAAGCTTATTTCTTATTGGCAAAAAAGTGTTGACTGCAATGGTTCCTATTTTGATCAAGAAAAGATGTGCTTGAGCCTAGTTATAATGATTTAAAATTCAGGGTCCAAAACTGCAATTATGTTTGTACTAACCTAATACCCATGGAAACAAAAGACCTGCATACACAAAACTATAAGACACTGATGAAAGAAATTAATGACAAGCAGATGGAGAGATAAAACATGCTCTTGGATGGAAGAATCAATACTGTGAAAATGACTATACTTTCCAAAGCAACCTACAGATTCAATGCACTCTCTATCAAATTACCAATGGAATTTTTCACAGAGGTAGAACAAAACATTTCAAAAATTGTTCAGTTCAGTCACTCAGTCATGTCCGACCTGTGACCCCATGAATCGCAGCACGCCAGGTCTCCCTGTCCATCACCAACTCCCAGAGTTCACTCAAACTCACGTCCATTTGAGTCAGTGATGCCATCCAGCCATCTCATCCTCTGTCATCCTCTTCTCCTCCTGCCTCCAATCCCTCCCAGCATCAGAGTCTTTTCCAATGAGTCAACTCTTCGCGTGAGGTGGCCAAAGTACTGGAGTTTCAGCTTTAGTATCATTCCTTTCAAAGAACATCCAGGACTGATCTCCTTTAGAATGGACTGGTTGGATCTCCTTGCAGTCCAGTAGAAACTCAAAAGATGCCAAATATTCAAAAAAATCTTGAGAAACAAAAATGGAGCTGGAGGAATCAAACTTCGTGATTTCAGACTATACTATAAAGCTACAGTCATCAAAATAGTACAGAACTGGAACCAAAAAATATATATATAGATCAATAGAAAAAGAAAGTCCTGAGATAAACTCACACATGTATGGGCATCTTATTTTTAACAAAGAAGGCAAGGCTATACAAAGGAGAAAAGACAGCCTCTTCAGTAAATGCTGGGGAAACTGAACAGCTATATGCAAAAGAATGAAATTAGAATACTTCCTAACACCGCACACACACAGAAAACAAACCAGATTAAAGACCACAATGTAGTGCCTGAAACTATAAAACTCAGAGGAAAGCACAGGCAAACCACTCTTTGACATAAATCACAGCAAAATCCTCTTTGACCCACCTCCCAGAATAATGGAAATGAAAATAAAAATTAATATGTGGGACATAATCAAATTTTCCTTTGTTTCATGTAAATAAGATGAAAAGACAACCCTCAGAATGGAAAAAAATAATTGCAACTGAAACAAAGGATTAGTCCAACAAAGGATTAATCTCCAAAATATAGAAGTGGTTCATGCAGCTCAGTAGCAGAAAAAAAAAAAAAAAAAACCCAGTCAAAAAGTGGTCAGAAGACCTAAAAAGACATTTCTCCAAAGAAGACAGGCAGATGACCAACAAACAGATAAAAAGATATACAGCATCTTGAACATGTACTTTTGAAAATTTTTTTCCAATCTGTCTCCTAGTCACTAGACCAGTAGGACCTTATCTTCCTTCTAATTTGCTACCTATCAAAACCAAATGCTATATCACTGCCTAACACAGATCAAGGTGCTGTCAGCCCCAGACACAGCTTCCCTGCTGCCCACTGAGCCCCAATGTCAGTGCTGCATATTTTATGCTTTTGGTTATTAGGTCATCCATTCCTGGTACTAATTTCTGATTCCATCATGACGGGCTATACTACACTATCATAAAAAACAACCCCACAATTTCAGTGGCCCGGAGCAACAAATGTCTACTCTCTTGCTTTGCAGTGTCCATAGCAGGTTGGTGGGCATAGTGCTGTGTCATCTTCATGCTGGATTTGCTTCATTAAGGGTCTGACTCACACATAGGGGAGGGGCAAGAGAGCTCAGAAGGGTCTTGTACTCGTCTTTCAATGCTCAGGTCTGAGACTGACACCCATTGCTTCTGCCGAAAATTCATGACCCTACCCACTACCAAGTCCCTTAGACTCCCCAGTCTTCTCATCTGTGAACTGTAACAATATCTACCTCTAGGATATCTGTGAGGCTTCAATAGGATAATGTGTGTGAAGAGTGGGTAAAACGGAAACCCCATCCTACCCTGTCCTTTCTCAACTTGATGCCCACTGGTCTTCTGTTGTGCCCCTGGCTGCTATAGCAGTGTGAAGTCTTACTTCTCCCAGAAGATTTGGCCTAAGAAGAGGCACCTTTCTTTCCACTGTCATCAGTGACAACCATCTATAATCACATCGGCTGTGTCACTTAGGATGGTCTTCTCTTTTTACTGTACCATGCATTTTAAAGCGCCTAATACACCTTATTTGGAGAAGGCAATGGCACCCCAATCCAGTACTCTTCCCTGGAAAATCCCATGGATGAAGGAGCTTGGTAGGCTGCAGTCCATGGGGTTGCGAAGAGTTGAATATGACTGAATGATTTCACTTTCATGCATTGGAGAAGGAAATGGCAACCCACTCCACTGTTCTTGCCTGGAGAATCCCAGGGACAGGGGAGCCTGGTGAGCTGCCTATGGGGTCGAACAGATTCGGACACGACTGAAGCGACTTAGCAGCAGCAGCAATACACCTTATTATCGTGTGTTGTGTGTGTGGGTGTGCACTCAGTCATGTCTGACTGTTGCAACCCATCAACTAGCCCACAAGGTGCCTCTATCCATGAGATTTCCCAGGCAAGAGTACTGGAAGGAGTTGCCATTTCCTACTCCAGAGGATCTTCCTGATCCAGGGATAAAACCCACATCTCTTGCATTGGCATGTGGGTTCTTTATCACTGAGCCACCTGGAAAGCCCCTACATCTTATTTTTATTTGCCTTGAATTCCATTAAGGGGCATTCAACACAACATTAGATCTGATGTTGCTTTTACTGTTGACAGTCTGAAGTAGGCTCTGGGATACTGTCACACAATCCACAAAACCCAACCCTGCGGGGAATGCAGGTTGGTTGCTTGGCACCATGTTTTATTTTGACAGCCCATCTCCCTCTCTGGAACACAGTACTCTAGCTAGCAAAGCTATTTCTTTACATACTTTTGAATTATCTTTTATTGCACAGCAGTGGTTGCTGAATCTATCCATCAGTGAAAGATTTCGGCTTTCTTTTTCCCCTCAAAAAAGAAAAAAAAAAAAGTCCTTTGGCATATGGTCACACTGAAACTCTTTGGGATAAAAAAAGGTAGTATAATTAAATGAAGATGTTTTGGAAATGCAACTAACTGTTGTCATTAAAAGCCAATATCTGATGAACATCTGAGGAACAACAAGCCCACAATGACTAATAAGCAAGCACTTAGAATCATATTGGAAGGGACTGAGTTTTCTAGAAAGCAGTAGCTATAGTTAAAGCAAAAATGTAATTATGAGGCTTCAAAGACCTATTTTTGAAAGAGAAGGAATTTTATCAACATTTCTGAAACAGAAAAAGCAAAAGCAGGGTAAGCTTTCAATATGTACCTTTTTCCCCAACAGAACCAGAACAGCTCTTCCAGGATTCTGCAAGTGTAGAGAGAAGCTGGAGCTTCTTCAAGGCAAGGCACTGGCATGTGTGCTGGGCAGAGTTTACTCAGAGACTCACAGCTGCTCCCACCAGAGAGTTAACTATATCTCTTTCTATTCTTCTCCTCCCCTTTGAGAGCTGTTATCCAAAATGAGGTGTTTATTCACACACTGAAGTATGGAAATGTGATACTCACACAGCCACATTTCTGGGAATGATTTCCCTTTAATGAGAGACAAAACCAACAAAGCCCATGGACATTAATCAAGGATGACAGGACTTCAGTGATGACCACAGTCGAGGCTATGGCATGTGCATTTCTCCATCCACTCCCCCATCACACCATAGAGCAAGACCATCTGTCTGGTCTATATAGAAACATGATGGAGACTGAATAGCTTGGACTGTGTTCAGTCCAGGCCACTGGGCTTTTGGTTTGGTTCAGTCCAATCTACCCTCAAAGCTCCATTTCCTTACCTGTTAAGTGGATAAAAACTCACAGGGCTGCCATGAGAACAGGAGATAAAGTGCCAGTAAACTAGACACAAATGGGATAAATATGTGTCTACATACTTTTTTTTTTTTTTTTACCACAGTTGTTTCAACAATCGCATTCTACTGGTTGTATTTAGTGGGTAAACCTTAGTTTTACAACATACAAAACTGTATATAACTATCTCAGTAGAAATTATAATAGACTTGGCAAATTATTCCCAAATCCTAAAAGGATATGAACACAGGCCATTTCACCATGATTTTATGAGAGTCAAACTGCTCCAAAGGTTGGCCTCCTCTCTCCTGACCTCTAAATAACTCATACAATACAAATTTTAATTCAATCTGGATTTTAATTCACTCACTAAAATGTAAGCTTCCCAGGCAGGTCTATGTCAGCAGAAAAGAATCTAAAGAAGTGGGTGTTTGGCAAATGTATGTGGATAGATGGATAGGCAGGTTAAACAAATGGATGAATGGATGGATCATACCCCTTCAATGATCACAGTCACTCCAAGTGACCATGCTGTACTCTTCTGTGTACATTCAGTCTTTGGGGTCCTGTTCAAACTGTAAGTATCTATTTTGTAGATATATTTCTCCCCAACAAGACACCAAGTTGTTTGAGAGCAGGGGTTGGGTATAAGTTATCTTTATTTCTCCGATTGCACATGGATGGTGCTTAATAAATATCTATTGCCTCACTGTAGAAAATGGCAAAGAAAATGTGCCAAGATGTTCAATCAGACAAAAGATATTCGACATCTAAAAGGATGAAAACTACCTTTTTCATGAACACATTACTATACCTACTTAATTCATTAGCATATTACAACTCTCAACAAACGTTTTACTCACATATAAAGAAAAAAGATTCTGTAGATGCCCTATTAGGCAAAATCAACATGTGGGGTTAACATGGTTCTTAGAAGTTTGGAAAGTAGAGAGAAAGGAACTCCAAGTCATTGCTGTGAGCCAGGCCCATTTGTGCTCAACATCTTATTAGAAGTGGGCTAGACTGACATTTGGGACCATACTGATATTACTGAAACAATTCCCCAGCTTTCCTGAAATGGTAAACATAGTCTTCCAAATACCAAAATGAGTGGCAGGGAGAGGGTATGAATTAAACTACTTAGGTGCAGAAGGTATATTGCTTTACTGAGGTTCAAGCATAATCATCAGCTTATTATCTACTTTGTTTAATGGTGGATATCTCGCTGAACAGTCACCTCCTAGCACCCAGGCCTAATGGACTGATGTAGGATTGGGGAACCAGGCCAGCAGTATGTGCAGTGGTACCTTCTCCAAAGCACAGGTTGTCTGTAACTGCAGATGGTAGCAAAAAGTTACTCTGAAATGATGCTGCTTTGGCTTTCTCTTCAATTTGTTTTCCTTTGTGCTGTTTTACCAAATTCAGAGCAGGGCCACACACATAAGTAAATTCCTCTACATGCTGAATAATAATTCCTAATATCTGCATTGGGTTTGAATCCACTTCTCGCTGTGGGAATTTGAAGAAGTTACATCACCTTTTTGTGCCTAGGTTTCTTTTACAAGAAAGAAGAAAACAATGACAATATATTTCACAATGTGGTTCTAAAACTCAAATGGAGTACTGTATATGAAACACTTAGCACAGTGTCTGGCTCATAAACATTTGTATCTATATCATCCCTCATTACTCAGTTGGTAAAGAATCCACCTGCAATGCAGGAGACCCTGGTTTGATCCCTGGGTCAGGAAGATCTGCTGGAGAAGGGACAGGCTACCCACTCCAGTATTCTTGGGTTTAACTTGTGGCCCAGTTGGTAAAGAATACGCTTGCAATGTATGGGGATCTTCCCAACCCAAGGATCGAACCCAGGTCTCCTGCATTGCAGGAAGATTCTTTACCAGTTGAGCCACAAGGGAAGCCCTTGTGTTCTTTTCACAAAACTAGAACAAATAATCTCAAAATGTGTATGGAGACACAAAAGACCCCAAATAGCCACAGTGGTCTTGAGAAAGAAAAGGAGAGCTGGAAGAATCAGGCTTCCTGACTTCAGACTATACCACAAAGTTATAGGCATCAAAAAGCATGGTACTGGCACAAACATAGAAATATAGATCAATGGAACAGCATAGAAAACACTGAAATAACACCATGCACTTATGATCAATTAATGTATGACAAAGGAGCCAAAACAATACAGTGTCTGACACACAATCTCTTCAACAAAAGGTGCTGGGAAAACTGGACAGCTACATGTAGAAAAATGAAATTAGCTCATATTTTTACAGCATACCCAAAAATAAGCCCAAAATGGATTAAAGTCCAAAATGTGAGCCTGAACACTATAAAATTCCTAGAGGAAAACATAAGCAAGATACTCTCTGACATAAATCACAGCAACATCTTTTTTGATGCATTTCCTGGAATACTGGAAATAAAAGCAAAAATAAACAAATGAGACTGACTGAAACACAGAAGATTTTGCACAGAAAAGGAAACAATAAACAAAACAAAAAAGACAAACCACAGACTGGGAAAAATATTTGCAAATAATGTGACTGATAGGGATTAATTCCAAAAATATACAAATAACTCACAATGCTTAACAGCATCAGAACAAACTACCCACTCAAAAAAAATGGGCAAAAGACCTAAATAGACGTCTCTCCAAAGAAGACATACAGATGGCCAACAGGCACATGAAAAGATGTTCAACATCACCAATTATTAGAGACATGCTAACCAAAACTACAAGGAGATACCACCTCACATTAGCCAGAATGGCCATTATCAAAAAGTCCACAAACAGTAAATGCTGGAGAGGGTTTAGAGAGAAGAGAATCCTCCTACATTTTTGGTGGAAATGTAAATTAGTACAGCCACTATGTAGAACAGTATGGAGGTTCCTTAAAAAACTAAAAAACAGCTACATGTGACTGTGCAATCCCATTCCTGGACATATTTCTGGAGAAAAACATGATCTGAAAGTATCCAAGCACCCCAACATTCAGTGAAGCACTGTTTACAATAGCCAAGACAGAGAAGTAACGTAAACCTTCATTGACAGAGGAATGGATAAAGCAGATGCGGTGCATATATACAATGGAATATCACTCAGCTATTAAAAAGAATGAAACAATGCCATTTGCAGCAATGTGGGTGGACCTAGAGAGTGTCATACTGAGTGAAGTTAGCCAGTGAAGGGGAAATGTCATATGAAATGCCTTATATGTGGAATCTCAAAATAAATGACACAAATGAACTTACAAAACAGAAAGAGACTCACAGACTTAGTAAACTAACTTATGGTTGCCAGGGGGAGGGCACAGTAGGAAGTCTGGGATTTTCGTGTGCACGCTGCTGTATATAAAATGGATAACAAACCAGGACTACCGTATAACACATGGAACTGTGCTCAGTGTCATGTGGCAGCCTTGACTGGAGAGGGGTTTGTGGGAGAACGGATACATGTATATGTATGGCTGAATCTCTCTTTGCTGTTCACCTGAAACTATCACGACTGTGTCAACTGGCTACATCCCAATACAAGATAAAAAGCTCATTATAAAAATGCCAGTGGAGGTCAGCTAGGTTAGATGTAAGAAAAATAACTATATGTGCATGACGATGAAGGGTAACATGCAATAAAGAGAAGTAGGGACAGGGGCAAGAGAAGGAGCAATCGACCTGTTAAAAGGGAGCAGCTACTCCTCAGTTCATAGCAAACTTGCCATGTAAAAACATACCTAGTGTATTAGGCTTTTTGAAATCTGGAAATACCTGTTTTTTAACATACAATTTCCTAACATTTAAACAGTAGCAATGGATTTAACTGTTTAAACATCATGTGTCACAAACAGACTTGAAGGTGGTCCTCCATGATCCCCAACCCCTGGTGTTCATATTTTTGTTTAATCTCCATTTCTTCAGCATGAGCAGAAACTACATTTTGCTTATATCGAAGAAAACACAGAGAGGTAACAGGACATAATTCCAATGATTCTGTGACATTGTATAAGGGTCTAGAGACCCTTGTTGTGGACGGATGAAGTGAGCAGACAAGCAGGGAGAGCCCCTATGCCAGGGATCTGAGGCTTTCCCAAGAGTGGACTCCAGAGCTTAGGGTGGCCTCTATAAACAACCTGAGTAATCGTGGAAGCAAATTCTTACCCAGCTGAGCCTCCAGATGAGAACACCTTCAGAGGACACTTAGATTGCAGACTTCTTAGACCCTAAGAAAGGACCCAGTTAAGCCACATCTAGACTCATGACCCATAAAGATTAAGAAATAATCAATGTGTGCATTTTAAGTCACTAGTTTGTACTCATTTGTTATATGACAGTATGTAACTAATAAATTCACAATGCAAAAGGAACAAATCACATCTAAAGAACATAATTCCCCATGAACAGCTAATAGCATCTGCTGTATTCCATTAAACCTGGCATCAATATTTGCCAGAATTATAAGACTATCTAGGCTGAGGGTTCAAAGCCCTAAGTGTCAACATACTACATGCAAGCTGAGTTTTTTCTACTTGATTTTCCTCAATAGTCAATCAAGAGGATGACTGAAACATAACCCTGAATTTTGCTATCACACCGACTTTTGATAATTTTTATTGATCCATTGTGGCCTAAGTAATAACACAATTAGCTTCAGAGTTAGATTCTAAGCTAGAACTCAACAGACATTTCTCCAAAGAAGGCATACAGATGGCTAACAAACACATGAAAAGATGCTCAACGTCACTCATTATTAGAGAAATGCAAATCAAAACCACCATGAGCTATCATCTCATGCCAGTCAGAAAGTCTACAAACAGTAAATGTCGGAGAGGGTGTGGAGAAAAGGCAACCCTCTTACACTGTTGGTGGGAATACAAACTAGTACAGCCACTATGGAGAACAGTGTGGAGATTCCTTCAAAAACTGGAAATAGAACTGCCATATGACCCAGCAATCCCACTGCTGAGCATACACACCAAGGAAATCAGAATTGAAAGAGAAATGTGTGTCCCAATGTTCACTGCAGCTGTGTTTGCAATAGCTAGGACATAGAAGTAACCTAGATGTCCATCAGCAAATGAATGGATAAGAAAGTTGTGAAACATATAAACAATGGAATATTACTCAGCTATTAAAAAGAATGCATCTGAGTCAGTCCTAATGAGGTGGATGAAACTGGAGCAGATTATACAGAGTGAAGTAAGTCAGAAAGAAAAATAACAATATATTATATTAAAACATACATATGGAATTTAGAAAGATGGTAATGATGACCCTTATTTGACACAGTAGAAGAGACACAGATATAAAGAACAGACTTTCAGACTCTGTGCAAGAAGGCGAGGGTGGGATGATTTGAGAGAATAGCATTGAAGCATATATATTACCATGTTTGAAACAGATGACCAGTCCAAGTTCAATGCATGAAACGGGCACTCAAAGCCAGTGCACTGGGATAACCCAGAGGGATGGGATGGGAAGAGAGGTGGGAGGGGAGTTCAGGACAGGGAACACATGTACATCCATGTCTAATTCAAGCCAATGTATGGTGAAGATAACAATACATTATTATAAAGCAATTAGCCTCCAATTAAAATAAATTAATTAATTTTTTAAAAAGATTTACTGGGCATGATTCACCCATCAGAACAAAATCAAGTTTCCCCCACACTCAGTCTCTCCCATCAGGAAGCTTCCATAAGCAGCTTAACCATATTCATCAGATAGCAGACAGAATGAAAACCACAGTCACAGAAAACTAACCAAATTGATCACATGGATCACAGCCTTGTCTAACTCCATGAAACTATGAGCCACGCCACATAGGGCTACCCAAGATGGATGGGTCATGGTGGAGAGTACTGACAAAATGTGATCCACTGGAGAAGGGAATGGCAAACCACTTCAGCATTCTTGCCTTGAGAACTCCAAGAACAGTATGAAAAGGCACAAAGATAGGACACTGAAAGATGAACTCCCCAGGATGGTAGGTACCCAATATACTATTGGAGAAGAGTGGAGAAATAACTCCAGAAAGAATGGAGAGATGGAGCCAAAGCAAAAACAATGCCCAGTTGTGGATGGGACTGGGGATAGAAGTAAAAAGAGCAATATTGCACAAGAACCTGGAATGTTAGGTCCATGAATTAAGGTAAACTGGAGTGGTCAAACAGGAGATGATAAGAGTGAACATCAACATTTTAGGAATCAGTGAACTAAAATGGACAAGAATGGGCAAATTTAATTCCAATGACCATTATATCCATTACTATGTGCAAGAATCCCATAGAAGAAATGGAGTAGCCCTTATAATAAACAAAACAGTCCAAAATGCAGTACTTGGGTGCAATCTTAAAAAGAACAGAACAATCTCTATTCATTTCTAAGGTAAACCATTCAATATCACAGTAATGCAAGTCTATGCTTCAATCACTAATGCTGAAGAAAATGAACTTGAATGGATCTATGAGGACCTACAAGACCTTCTAGAACTAACACCAAAAAAAGATGTTCTTTTCATCACAGAGGGCTGGAATATAAAAGAAGAAAGTCGAAAGATACCTGGAGTAACAGGCAAGTTTGGTCTTGGAGTAAAAAATGAAGCAGTGCAAAGGCTAACAGTTTTGCCAAGACAATGCACTGGACATAGCATACACCCTCTTTCAAAAACACAAGAGCTGACTATACACATGGACATCACCAGATGATCAATACCAAAATCAGATTGACTATATTCTTTGTAGCCAAAGATGAAAAAGCTCTATACAGTCAACAAAATCAAAAGTGGGAGCTGACTGGGTCTCAGATCATGAACTCCTTACTGCAAAATTCAGACATAAATTTACAAAAGTAGGGAAAACCACTAGACCACTCAGTTCTGACCTACATCAAGTCCCTTATGATTATACAGTGGGAGTGCAAAAAGATTTAAAGGATTAGATCTGATAGACAGTGCCTGAAGAACAATGGACAGAGGTTATACAGGAAGCAGTGAACAAGATCAACCTCAAGAAAAAGAAATGCAAAAATGCAAAATGGTTCTCTAAGGAGGCCTTACCAATAGCTGAGAAAAGAAGAGAAGTGAAAGGCAAAGGAGAAAAGGAAAGATATACTCATCTGAATACAGTTTTGCAAAGAATAGTAAGGAGAGATAAGAAAGCCTTCCTAGTGATCAAAGCAAAGAAATAGGGAAAAGGGATCTAATGGAAAAGACTAGAGATCTCTTCAAGAAAACTAGAGATACCAAGGGAACATTGCATGCAAAAGAAAGAAAAAGGAAAGTGAAGTCGCTCAGTCATGTCCGACTCTTTGCGACCCCATGGACTGCATCCTACCAGGCTCCTCCATTCATGGAATTTTCCTGGAAGGAGTACTGGAGTGGGTTGCCATTTCATGCAAAGATGGGTACAATAAAGGTCAGAAATGCTAAGAACCTACAGAAGGAGAAGATATTTAAAAGAGGATGGCAAGGTACACAGAAGAATTATACAAAAAAGATTTTCATGACCCAGATAACCATGATGGTGTGATCATTCACCTAGAGTCAGACAACCTGAAATGTGAAGTAAAGTGGGCCTTAGGAAGCATTACTATGAACAAAGCTAATAGAGCTGATGGAATTCCAGCTGAATTATTTCAAGTCATAAGAGATGATGCTTTGAAAGTGCTGCACTCAATATGCCAGCAAATTTGGAAAACTCAGCAGTGGCCACAGGACTGGAAATGGTCAGTTTTCATTCCAGTCCCAAAGAAAGGCAATGCCAAAGAATGCTCAAACTACCAAACAGTTGCAGTCATCTCACAATTCTCCAAGCGAGGCTTCAACCGTATGTGAACTGAGAACTCCAGATATTCAAGCTGGATTTAGAAAAGGCAGAGGAACCAGAGATCAAGTTGCCAACATCCATTGGATTATATAAAAAGCTAGAGAGTTCCAGAAAAACAACTAATTCTGCTTTATTAATTATCCCAAAGCCTTTGACTGCGTGGATCACAACAAACTGTGGAAAACTGTTCAAGACAGGGGAATACCAGACAATCTCACCTGCCTCCTTAGAAATCTGTATGCAGGTCAAGAAGCAACAATTAGAACTGGACATGGAACAGTAGACTGTTCCAAATAGGGAAAGGAGTACATCAAGTCTGTATATTGTCACCCTGTTTATTTAACTTTCATGCAAACTACATCACATAAATGCCAGGCTGGATGAAGCACAAACTGGATTCAAGATTGCTGGAAGAAATATCAATAACCTCAGATATTTAGATGACACACCCCTTATTGCAGAAAGCAATTAGGAACTAAAGAGCCTCTTGATGAAAGTAAAACAGGAGAGTGAAAAAGTTGGCTTAAAACTCAGCATTCAAAACACAAAAATCATGGCATCCAGTCCCATCACCTAATGACAAACAGATGGGAAACAATGGAAACCATGACAGAGTTTATTTTGCGGGCATCAAAATCACTGCAGATGGTGACTGCAGCCAAGAAATTAAAAGGCTCTTGCTCCCTGGAAGAAGAGTTATGATCAACCTCAGTTCAGTTCAGTCACTCAGTCGTGTATGACTCTTTGCGACCCCATGAATCGCAGCATGTCAGGCCTCCCTGTCCATCACCAACACCCAGAGTTTACCCAAACTCATGTCCATTGAGTCAGTGATGCCATCCAGCCATCTCATCCTCTGTCGTCCCCTTCTCCTCCTGCCCCCAATCCCTCCCAGAATAAGGGTCTTTTCCAGTGAGTCAACTCTTTGCATGAGGTGACCAAAGTATTGGAGTTTCAGCTTCAGCATCAGTCCTTCCAATGAGCACCCAGGACTGATGTCCTTTAGGATGGACTGGTTGGATATCCTTGAAGTCCAAGGGACTCTCAAGAGTCCTCCAACACCACAGTTCAAAAGCATCAATGCTTCGGCACTCAGCTTTCTTCATAGTCCAGCTCTCACATCCATACATGACTACTGGGAAAACCATAGCCTTGACTAGACGGACCTTTGTTGGCAAAGTAATGTCTCTGCTTTTTAATATGCTATCTAGGTTGGTTATTACTTTTCTTCCAAGGACCAAGGGTCTTTTAATGTCATGGCTGCAATCACCATCTGCAGTGATTTTGGAGTGCCAAAAAATAAAGTCTGACACTGTTTCCATTGTTTCCCCATCTATTTCCCATGAAGTGATGGGACCAGATGCCATGATCTTAGTTTTCTGAATGTCGAGGTTTAAGCCAACTTTTCACTCTCCTCTTTCACTTTCATCAAGAGGCTTTTTAGTTCCTCTTCACTTTCTGCCATAAGGGTGGTGTCATCTGCATATCTGAGGTTATTGATATTTCTCCCGGCAATCTTGATTCCAGCTTGTGCTTCCTCCAGCCCAGCATTTCTCATTATGTACCCTGCATTGAAGTTAAATAAGCAGGTTGACAATATACAGCTTTGATGTACTCCTTTTCCTATTTGGAACCAGTCTGTTGTTCCATGTCCAGCTCTAACTGTTGCTTCCTGACCTGCATATAGGTTTCTCAAGAGGCAGGTCAGGTGATCTGTGATTCCAATCTCTTTCAGAATTTTCCACAGTTTGTTGTGATCCACACAGTCAAAGGCTTTGGCAGTCAATAAAGCAGAAATACATGTTTTTTCTGGAACTCTCTTGCTTTTTCCATGATCCAGTGGATGTTGGCAATTTGATCTCTGGTTCCTCTGCCTTTTCTAACACCAGCTTGAACATCTGGAAGTTCACAGTTCACATATTGCTGAAGCCTGACTTGGACAATTTTGAGCATTACTTTACTAGAGAGCATATTAAAAAGAAGAGACATTACTTTGCTGACAAAGATTCACCTAGTCAAAGCTATGGTTTTTTCCAGGACTCATGTATGGATGTGAGAGTTGTACCATGAAGAAAGCTGAGCACCAAAGAATTGATGCTTTTGAACTGTGGTGTTGGAGAAGACTCTTGATGAAGATCAAACCAGCAAATCCTAATGGAAATCAGTCCTGAATATTCATTGGAAGGACTGATGCTAAAGCTGAAACTCCAATACTTTAGGCACCTGATGCGAAGTGCTGACTCATTTGAAAAGACCCTGATGCTGGGAAAGATTGAAGGCAGGAGAAGAAGGTGACGACAGAGGATGAAATGGTTGGATGACATCACAGACTTGATGGACATGATTTTCAGCAAGCTCCTTGAGTGGTGATGGACAGGGATGCCTGGCCTGCTTCAGTCCATGGGTCACAATGAGTCAGACTCACTGAGTGACTGAACTGAGCTGAACTGATTGTTAAATTCAAAGGCATGCTGTGAGGATTGCTTCCCACAGGAGTGGTTGCACTGAGACAAGAACCCTACTTGTAGTCAACTGACACACTGCCCAGGCATGAAACATAGTAACTGACAATGCTGATATAAGCACAAATTTGAGGAGTTTGGGGGATGGGGAAACTGATAGTCACACAGTCATGTCCGAATCTCTGCATCTCCTCTGTTCCTGGAATTCTCCAAGAAAGAATACTGGGGTAAGTAGCCTATCCCTTCTCCAGGGGATCTTCTAAACCAGGGACTGAACCCAGGTCTCCTGCATTGAAGGCAGATTCTTTACTGCCTGAGCCACCAGGGAAGCCCAAGAATATTGGAATGGGTAACCTATCCCTTCTCCAGATGATCTTCCTGATCCAGGGATTAAACTGGGGCCTCCTGCATTGCAGGCAGATTCTTTGGTTCAGTACCAGGGAATCCACGAACTTTTCATCATTGTTTATTAATATCAGTGAGACTGATGAATCACATATAATAAAGGTAACAACCTTCAAGATAACTGTAGTGGGAATGGTGGTTCACCCAACCAGCAGAAAATAACATATCCTGAATTGAAAAGACAGTGCTAGTTGCTCAGTCATGCTGAACTCTTTGCAATCTCATGTACTGTAGCCCACTAGGCTCCTCTGTCCATGTAATCTTCCAGGTAAAAAATACTGCAGTGTGTTGCCATTCTCTTCTCCAAGGGATCTTCCCCAAGCAGGGATTGTACCTGGATCTCCTGCATTGCAGGGGGATTCTTTACCATCTGAGCCAACCAGGGAACCCCAAAATATCCTGATCAAGACTCAGTTTGAGGTATTTCAACCCATGGTATCTGGTGCATATATCAGTGACTCCTGGTCTGAAAGAATGAGTGTTTCCATATGGCGCCTAGTCTCTCCAGACCTGTGAGGGAGCCTCTGATTGGCATGTCTCCTTTCTTCAACATTTCTGCTATACTGAATCCTTTTCCTGCAAAAAATAAAGAAACTCTAGCTTTATAGGCTTCCTTGGTAGCTCAGCTGGTAAAGAATCCACCTGCAATGCAGGTGACCCCAGTTCGATTCCTGAGTCAGAAAGAAGCACTGGAGAAGGGAAAGGCTACCCACTCGAGTATTCTTTGGCTTCCCTGGTATCTCAGCTTGTAAAGAATCCACCTGCACTGTAGGAGACCCCAGTTCAATTCCTGGGTTGGGATGATCCCCTGGAGAAGGGAACGGCTACCCAATCTAGTATCCTGGCCTGGAGAATTCCTTGGACTCTATAGTTCATGCGGTCACAAAGAGTTGGAATGACTAAGTGATTTTCATTTTCACTTTATACGCATCACTCTTGTGGGTCCTGTGGGGTTTCTTAGCAGTTAAATTCTGTCTATTAATAAATGCCAGCAATAGTAAATTAGTATAACCAACTTAAATTGTGTACCAGTAAATCACTATTTATATTTATTTCATTTCTTAAGTTTGTGATAATATGAAATATAAAACTAAGGATACATTTTAACTTAAGAAAGATATCAATATTTATCTAAAATATATATTTCCAGAATTTAAAGGATTGATAACATCTGCTTCTAACTCCATCTAATATCATTGCATCTAACAAAGATAATAAATCTTTATCTACTAAAGATAATAAATTTATTTGCGATAAAGCCTGAAAATGCTAATTACACCTGTGATTAGCAGTGTGATAGCATATTTCCATGGGTAAATAGAATAACCCTTTTGGGTAAAGATTCCCTTATTCTCTCAATAAATCTGTACTTTATATTATCTAATATATTAACTTTTTTCCCTACTTTCCATTTTAAATCATTATTTTCATTCATCAACTAAACTATCCTGGAAACTAGTAGCAGAATGTTTATTCATGCTTACTTAGCTATTTTCATGACACATTTTTTAAATCAAAAGTTGCTTTTTTGAAGAGAGTACAGCAAAGGATTCATAAAAAACTGCTATATTACAGCATTGGTATTATTCTGGGAAAGCTACGTGTACTTTGCAGAGTAAAGCAAATGAAGAATTAAGTCAGGAAACTGGGATTCTCAACCATCAGAGAAATGCTTGAAACTTATACAATTATATGACCGATGAAGTTAAACTAAATCATGTAGTCCTAAATTTGAATTAAATATATCAGTTTGAACTCAGGCTGGATCTTAGCTGAAAAAAAATTCCCTAAATTGCTCCACTGAAAAAGCCTAGAAACCATATCAAATGTGGTATCAATGAGTACCCTAGATTCCAAATATTAGCCTCTGAAAACTAGTTAGCAGTACAGGGAACAAGAATTCCTTGAAGAATTGGTCATCCTGGGTTTAAATATATAAGATAAACACAGGATATCTTGTTTTCAGTTCAGTACAGTTCAGTCACTCAGTCGTGTCCGACTCTTTGGGACCCCATGAATCGCAGCACGCCAGGCCTCCCTGTCCATCACCAACTCCCGGACATCACTCAGACTTACGTCCATCGAGTCAGTGATGCCATCAAGCCATCTCATCCTCTGTCGTCCCGTTCTCCTCCTGCCCCCAATCCCTCTCAGCATCAGAGTCTTTTCCAATGAGTCAACTCTTCGCATGAGGTGGCCAAAGTACTGGAGCTTCAGCTTTAGCATCATTCCTTCGAAAGAAATCCCTGGGCTGATCTCCTTCAGAATGCACTGGTTGGATCTCCTTGCAGTCCAAGAGACTCTCAAGAGTCTTCTCCAACACCACAGTTCAAAAACATCAATTCTTCAGCACTCAGCTTTCTTCACAGTCCAACTATCACATCCATACATGACCACAGGAAAAATCATAGCCTTGACCAGATGGACCTTGGTCGGCAAAGTAATGTCTCTGCTTTTGAATATGCGGTCTAGGTTCGTCATAACTTTTCTTCCAAGGAGTAAGCGTCTTTTAATTTCATGGCTGCAGTCACCATCTGCAGTGATTTTGGAGCCCCCCAAAATAAAGTCTGACACAGTTTCTACTGGTTCCCCATCTATTTCCCATGAAGTGATGGGACGGGATGCCATGATCTTCATTTTCTGAACATTGAGCTTTAAGCCACCTTTTTCACTCTGCATTTTCACTTTCATCAAGAGGCTTTTTAGTTCCTCTTCACTTTCTGCCATAAGGGTGGAGTCATCTGCATATCTGAGGTTATTGATATTTCTCCCAGCAATCTTGATTCCAGCTTGAAAAGAAATGCAAAAAAGCAAAATGGCTGTCTGGGGAGGCCTTACAAATAGCTGTGAAAAGAAAAGAGGCGAACAGCAAAGGAGAAAAGGAAAGATATAAGCATCTGACTGCAGAGTTCCAGAGAATAGCAAAAAGGAATATCCCACGTTGAAGGTCAGGAAGAGTGGCGGTGAGGAGATACCCTTCATCCAAGGTAAGGAGAAGTGGCTGTGCTTTGCTGGAGCAGCCATGAAGATACCCCACGCCCAATAAGAGAAAACCAAGTAAGATGGTAGGTGTTGCAAGAGGGCATTAGAGGGCAGACACACTGAAACCATACTCACAGAAAACTAGTTAATCTAATCACACTAGGACCATAGCCTTGTCTAACTCAATGAAACTAAGCCATGCCCTGTGGGGCCAACCAAGACGGGCGGGACATGGTGGAGAAGTCTGACAGAACGTGGTCCACTGGAGAAGGGAATGGCAAGCCACTTCAGTATTCTTGCCTTGAGAACCCCAAGAAGAGTATGAAAAGGCCAAATGATAGGATACTGAAAGAGGAACTCCCCAGGTCAGTAGGTGGCCAACATGCTATTGGAGATCAGTGGAGAAATAACTCCAGAAAGAATGGAGGGATGGAGCCAAAGCAAAAACAATATCCAGCTGTGGATGAGACTGGTGATAGAAGCAAGGTCCAATGCTGTAAAGAGCAATATTGCATAGGAACCTGGAATGTCAGGTCCATGAATCAAGGCAAATTGGAAGTGGTCAAACAAGAGATGGCAAGAATAAACGTTGACATTCTAGGAATCAGTGAAATAAAATGGACTGGAATGGGTGAACTTAACTCAGATGACCATTATATCTACTACTGAGGGCAAGAATCCCTCAGAAGAAATGGAGTAGCCATCGTGGTCAACAAAAGAGTCTGAAATGCAGTACTTGGATGCAATCTCAAAAATGACAGAATGATCTCTGTTCGTTTCCAAGGCAAACCGTTCAATATCACAGTTATCCAAGTCTATGCCCCAACCAGTAATGCTGAAGAAGCTGAAGTTGAATGGTTCTATGAAGACCTACAAGACTTTTTAGAACTAACACCCAACAAAGATGTCCTCTTCATTATAGGGGACTGAAATGCAAAAGTAGGAAGTCAAGAAACACCTGGAGTAACAGGCAAATTTGGCCTTGGAATGCAGAATGAAGTAGGGCAAAGACTGATAGAGTTTTGCCAAGAAAATGCACTGGTCGTAACAAACACCCTCTTCCAACAACACAAGAGAAGACTCTACACATGGACATCACCAGATGGTCAACACCAAAATCAGACTGATTATATTCTTTGCAGCAGAGATGGAGAAGCTCTATACAGTCAACAAAAACAAAACAAGGAGCTGACTGTGGCTCAGATCATGAACTCCTTATTACCAAATTCAGACTCAAATTGAAGAAAGTAGGGAAAACCACTAGACCATTCAGGTATGACCTAAATCAAATCCCTTATGATTATACAGTGGAAGTGAGAAATAGATTTAAGGGTCTAGATCTGAGAGATAGAGTGCCTGATGAACAATGGAATGAGGTTTGTGACATTGTACAGGAGACAGGGATCAAGACCATCCCCATGGAAAAGAAATGCAAAAAAGCAACATGGCTGTCTGGGGAGGCCTTACAAATAGCTGTGAAAAGAAGAGAAGTGAAAAGCAAAGGAGAAAAGCAAAGATATAAGCATCTGAATGCAGAGTTCCAAAGAATAGCAAGGAAAGATAAGAAAGCCTTCTTCAGCGATCAATGCAAAGAAATAGAGGAAAAGAACAGAATGGGAAAGACTAGAGATCCCTTAAGAAAATTAGAAATACCAAGGGAACGTTTCATGCAAAGATGGGCTCAATAAAGGACAGAAATGGTCTGGACCTAACAGAAGCAGAAGATATTAAGAAGAGGTAACAAGAATACACAGAAGAACTGTACAAAAATGATCTTCACGACCCGGATAATCACGATGGTGTGATCACTCATCTAGAGCCAGACATCCTGGAATGTGAAGTCAAGGGGGCCTTAGAAAGCATCACTACGAATAAAGCTAGTGGAGGTGATGGAATTCCAGTTGAGCTATTTCAAATCCTGAAAGATGATGCTGTCAAAGTGCTGCACTCAATATGCCAGCAAATTTGGAAAACTCAGCAGTGGCCACAGGACTGGAAAAGGTCAGCTTTCATTCCAATTCCAAAGAAAGGCAATGCCAAAGAATGCTCAGACTATCGAACAATTGCACTCATCTCACATGCTAGTAAAGTAATGCTCAAAATTCTCCAAGCCAGGCTTCAGCAATACGTGAACCGTGAATGTCCAGATGTTCAAGCTGGTTTTGGAAAAGACAGAGGAACCAGAGATCAAATTGCCAACATCCACTGGATCATGGAAAAAGCAAGAGAGTTCCAGAAAAAACATCTATTTCTGCTTTACTGACTATGCCAAAGCCTTTGACTGTGTGGATCACAATAAATTGTGGAAAATTCTGAGAGTGATGGGAATACCAGAACACCTGACCAGCCTCTTGAGAAATTTGAATGCAGGTCAGGAAGCAAGAGTTAGAACTGGACATGGAACAACAGACTGGTTTCTAATAGGAAAAGGAGTCCGTCAAGGCTGCATATTGTCACCCTGCTTATTCAACTTATATGCAGAGTACATCATGAGAAACGCTGTACTGGAAGAAACACAGGCTGGAATTAAGATTGCCGGGAGAAATAGCAATAACCTCAGATATGCAGATGACACCACCCTTATGGCAGAAAGTGAAGAGGAACTAAAAGCCTCTTCATGAAAGTAAAAGAGCAGACTGAAAAAGTTGGCCTAAAGCTTAACATTCAGAAAACAAAGATCATGGCATCTAGTCCCATCACTCCATGGGAAACAGATGGGGAAACAGTGGAAACAGTGTCAGACTTTATTTTTCTGGGCTCCAAAATCACTGCAGATGATTATTGCAGCCATGAAATTAAAAGATGCTTACTCCTTGGAAGAAAAGTTATGACCAACCTAGATAGCATATTCAAAAGTAGAGACATTACTTTGCCGAATAAGGTCCATCTAGTCAAGGCTATAGTTTTCCTGTGGTCATGTACGGATGTGAGAGTTAGACTGTGAAGAAGGCTGAGCGCCGAACAATTGATGCTTTTGAACTGTGGTGTTGGAAAGGACTCTTGAGAGTCCCTTGGACTTCAAGGACATCCAACCAGTCCGTTCTGAAGGAGATCAGCCCTGGGATTTCTTTGGAAGGAATGATGCTAAAGCTGAAACTCCAGTCCTTTGGCCACCTCATGTAAAGAGTTGACTCATTGGAAAAGACTCTGATGCTGGGAGAGATTGGGGGCAGGAGGAGAATGGGACGACAGAGGATGAGATGGCTGGATGGCATCACGGACTTGATGGACTTGAGTCTGAGTGAACTTCGGGAGTTGGTGATGGACAGGGAGGCCTGGCATGCTGCGATTCATGGAGTCGCAAAGAGTCGGACACGACTGAACTACTGAACTGAACTGACTGTGATATTATAAAACAAACATTAATAGACATATAAGAAATAATACAAAAAACATAGTAAGGGACTTTTACATCCCAGTTAAATCAATGGATAGAACATCCAGACAGAAAATAAGGCAACAATGATCTTAAATGACACATTAGACAAGACAGGCTTAACAGATAATAGAGGTGTTCAATCTAAAATCAACAGAATATACATTCCTTTCAAATTCACATGGAATGTTCTACAGGTGGATCACATGTTACAGGACACAAAGTAATTCCTAACATTTTTAAGAGGATAGAAATTATACCAAGCACTTACTTCTGACCACAATGGTATGAAACTAGGAATCGACTACTGGAAGATAACAGCAAAAAACACAAACATGTGGAGACAAATAATAAGCTACTAAAAGGAAAAATAAAACAGTTCTTTCAAGAAAGAAATCAGAGAATATGTCATGTCACAGAAAAATGGAAACACAACTTTCCAAAATGTATAGCATTGAGCATAAACAGTTCTAGAGGGAAAGTTATAATGATGCTATCGTACTTCAAAGACAAAAAATAAATCTCAAGTTAATACCTAGCCTATCATTTAAAGGAACTACAAAAAGAGCATCAAAGCCCAAAGAAAATAGAAGGAAAGAAATACTAAAGCTCAAAGAAGAAATAAATAAAATAAAGACCAAAAAATAAAATACGTTAGTAAAACCAATAGCTGAATTTTCAAAAATAAAAATGAAACTTACAAACCTTTAGCCAGGCTTACCAAAAATTTAAAAAATAGAGAAAACCAAAACAAACAAAATAAGAAACGAAAGAGAAAAAAATTACAACCAATATCACAGATAAATGAAAAATTATAACAGTATACCAAGAGCAGTTATATGTCAACAATTTGAAAAACCTAGAAGCCCTGGAAAAATTTCTAGAAACACAAACTCTTACAAAACTGAATCAGGAAGAAATAAATGATCAAAACAGAACAGAACAATCATTTCCACTGAAATTAAATAAATAATTAAAAAAACTGCCAGCAAAAAACTGTCCAGGACTAGATGACTTTATGGGAGAATTCTACAAAACAGACGAAGAAGTGATAATACCAAACCTTGCCAAACTATTCCAAAAATTTGAGGAGGATGGAGCATTCCAAAGTCATTCTACCAGGGTACCATCACCGTTAAAACCAAACAGACAAAGACACTATAAAAAAATTAATTGAATCACTATTCAATAAGGTGCAAAAATCCAAGAATTAAAGATTTTAAAATTTTTAAAAAAATAAATAAATAAATTTTAAAAATGAAAAAAAAAAATCCAAGAAAATATTAACACCAGCAAACCAAATTCAACAATACATAAAAAGATCAAATACCATGATCAAGTGGGAGTTATTTTAGGGATGCAAAGATGGTTCAATATCCACAAATGATATAATGTAATACAGCATATTTTAAAAAGGAAGGATCAAAATCATGATCATATCAACAGATGCAGAAAAAGTACTTGACAAAATTCAGCATCCATTTGTGATAAAAATATTCATTAAAGTTGGTATGGGGAGACATGTATCAACATAATAAGGCCATATATGACAAAACCACAGCTAACATCACAGTAAATGGTGAAAAACCAGTAGATTTTCCTCTAAATTCAGGAACAAAGAAATAAAGAATATTGACTACTTCCACATTTATTCGATATTGCATTGGAGGTCTGAGACATTACAATCAAACAAGGAAAAAAATAAATAAACATCATCCAAACTAGAAGGGAAAAATTAAGACTATCACTACTTGCAGATGACATGATACTATATAGAGAAAACCCTAAAGACATCACCAAAACACTTTAGAACTATTAAATAAATAACTTAAGTTGTAGCATACAAGATTTGCATATATATATATATATATATATATATATATATATATACACACACACATAGAAATCTATTGCATGTCTATATGCTAATAATGAACTATCAGGAAGAGAATGCAAGAAAAATGTCCCAATCAAAATTGCACCAAAAAGAATAAAATACCTAGTAAAAAATTAACCTTTGAGATGAAAATATAAGAAAACTGTAAGACATTGATGAAGGAAATTAAAGTTGATACAGAAAATGGAAAAAATACCATCTTCATGCATTGTAAGAATTAATAGTGTTCTTACATACTAACCAAAACAATCTACAGATTGAATGCAGTCCCTATAAAAATACCTATATTTTTCACAGAACTAAAGAAAATAATTCTAAGATTTATAGTGAAGCAGAAATGGCCCCAAATAGTCAAAGTAACAGTAAGAGAAAAGAACAAAGTTGCAGGTGTCACCCTCTGAAACATCAGACTGCACTACAAAGTTGCAGTGATCAAAAAAGTATGGCATTGGTCAAAAAAAAAAAAAAAAGACACACAGATCAATAAATCAGAAAAATGAAATAAAGATCTCAGAAACAAATGCATGACTTATGGTCAATTACCCCACAACAAAGGAGGCAAGAATATACAAAGGTGAAAGACATTCTCTTCAGTAAGTGTTGCTAGAAAAACAGAACAACTACTTATAAAAGATTGAAACTATAGCGGAGATCTGAGACACTGTAATCAAACAAGAAAACAAACAAACATCATCCAAACTAGAACAGAAAAATAAGACTGTCACTATTTGTAGATAACATGATTGTTGTTCAGAAGCTTAGTCTTGTCCAACTATTTGCAACCCCATGGACTGCAGCATACGAGACTTCCCTGTCCTTCACAATCCCCCAGAACCTGCTCAAACGCATGTCCATCGAAATGGTGATGTCATCCAACCATCTCATGCTCTGATATCTCCTTCTCCTCCTGCCCTCAATCGTTCCCACCATCAGGGTCACCAATGAGTCATCTCTCTGCATCAGATTTCCAAAGGATTGGAGCTTCAGCTTAAGCACCAGTCCTTCCAATGAATATTCAGGATTGATTTCTTTCACTTCATCATCAACAGGCTCTTTAGTTCTTCTTCGCTTTCTGCTATAAGGGTGGTATCATCTGCATACCTAAAGTTATGGATATTTCTCCTGGCAGTCTTGATTCCAGCTTGTGCTTCATCCAGTCCAGCATTTCTCAGGATGTACTCTGCATATAAGTTAAATAAGCAAGGTGACAATATACAGCCTTGACGTACTCCTTTTCCTATCTGGAACCAGTCTCTGTTGTTCCATGTCCAGTTCTAACTGCTGCTTCCTGACCTACATACAGATTTCTCAAGAGGCAAGTCAGGTGGTGCGGTATTCCCATCTCTTTCAGAATTTTCCACAGCTTGTTGTGATTCACACAAAGGCTTTGGCATAGTCAATAAAGCAGAAATAGATGTTTTTCTGGAACTCTCTTCCTTTTCCATGATCCAGCAGATGTTGGCAATTTGATCTCTGGTTCTTCTGCCTTTTCTAAAACCAGCTTGAATATCTGGAAGTTCACAGTTCACGTATTGCTGAAGCCTGGCTTGGAGAATTCTGAGCATTACTCTACTAGCGTGTGAGATGAGTGCAATTGTGCGGTAGTTTGAGCATTCTTATTGCCTTTCTTTGTGTTTGGAATGAAAACTGACCTTTTCCAGTCCTGTGACCACTGCTGAGTTTTCCAAATTTGCTGGCATATTGAGTGCAGCACTTTCACAGCATCATCTTTTAGGATTTGAAAGAGCTCAACTGGAATTCCATTACCTCCACTAGCTTTGTTCATAGTGATGCTTCCTAAGGCCCACTTGACTTTGCATTCCAGGATATCTGGCTCTAAGTGAGTGATCATACCATCGTGATTATTTGGGTCATGAAGATCTTTTTTGTACAGTTCTGTGTATTCTTGCCACTTCTTCCTTTCTGCTTCTGTTAGGTCCATACTATTTCTGTCCTTTATTGAGTCTACCTTTGCATGAAATGTTCCCTTGGTATCTTTAATTTTATTGAAGAGATCTCTAGTCTTTGGTGTAACCACAATGAAAAACAGTACAGAGTTTCCTCAAAAACTAAAACCAGGTGTGTCATATGATCCCGCATTTCTACTCCCAGAGTATACTGGAAGAAAATGAAACACTTAACTGGAAAAAATACATATACTTGAAGGTTTATAGTATTGTTATTTACATTGTCATATACAAAAGTAACGTAAGGGCCCATGAATAGATTAATAGGTAAAAATGTCTGCAAATGAATCAGTATGATATGCCACATTAAGAAATTAAAGAATAAAAATCATGAAATCATCTCAATAAATGGGGAAAAAAAGCTTTGATGAAATTCAAAATCCATTTATGATAAAAAAAAAATCTTCAGAAAGTGGGCATAGAGAGATAATGTACCTCAGGATAGTAAAGGTCATATATGATGAACACATCGCTAACATCACATTCAAAGGTGAAATGCGTAAAGCATTTCTTCTAAGATCAGGAACAAGACAAGGATGCCAACTATCACCACTTTTATTCAACATAGTTTTGCAAGTCGTAGTCACAGAAATTAGAGAATAAAAATAAATAAAAGAAATCCAAATTGCAATGGAAGAAGGAAAAGTGTCACTGTTTATAAATGACATGATACCATACATAGAAAATCCTCAAAACACTACCAAAAACTGCTAGAGCACACCAATGAATTCAGCAAATTCCTGGATACAAAATTAATACAGAAACTTGTTTTCTCTCTCTACACTAACAACAAAACATCAGAAATTGAAACTAAGGGAATAATCTCATTTACCATGACATCAAAAAGAATAAAATATCTAGGAATAAACCTATCAGAGGAGGCAAAAATAATCTGTACTGTGAAAATTTTAAGATGCTAATACAAGAAACTGAAGATGACACAGACAGATGGAAATATATATCATGTTATTAGAACAGAAGAATCAATACATTGTTAAAGAGATCATACTACCCCCCAAGACAGTCCCTATTAAATTACCAATGTCATTTTTCAGAACTGGGACAATTTTGTTTATTAATTAGTAGAGATATAGAAAAGACTCTGAATAGCCAAAAACTAATCTTGAGGAAAAAACTATAGCGCTGGCAGAATCATGCTCTCTGACTTCAGACTATAAAACAAAGCTACAGTATCAAGAATGTGATACTGGCACAAAAACAGACACAGATCTATGGAATATGACAGAGAGCCCAGAAAAAACCCATGCACTCATGATAATTTAATCTACAAAAAAGGAGACAAAAACAAACAAGGGAGAAAAGACAATCTCTTCAATAAATAGCACTAGGAAAACTTGACAACTGCATGTAAAAGAAGAAAGTAGAATGTATCCTCACATTTACAAAAATAAAGTCAAAATAGATTAAAGATGTAAATTTAAGACTAGATACCATAAAATTCCTAGAGGAAAAGACAGGCAGAACAGTCTGACAAAAATCACAGCAATACATTTTTTGGATCTGTCTCCTAGAGAAATAAAACTAAAATAAATAGAACCTAAGTAAACTCAAAAGCTTTTGCACAGCAAAACAACAGACAAAACCACCTAAGGAACTGGAGAAAATATTTGCAAATGATGCAACTGACAAAGATGTAATTTCCAAAATAGACAAACAGCTCATACAGCTTAATATTAAAAAACAACAACAACAACAACAACAACAACAACCCAATCCTGCAGTCCCACTCTTGCACGTATATCTTGAGAAACTCGAATTCTAAAAGATACATATACCACAATGTTCACAACAACACTACTTACAATAGCCAAGACATGAAAACAAAGTATGTGTTCACTGAGACATAAAGATGTGGTATATATGTGTATACACAATGGAATATTCCTCAGCCATAAAAGAATGAAATAATGCAATTTGCAGCAACATGGATGGAGCTACAGAGTATTACACTAAACCAAGTAAGTCAGACAAAGACAAATACTATATGATATCACTTATTTGTGAAATCTAAAGAAATGATACAAATGAACTTATTTACAAAATGGAAGCAACTCACAGACATAGAAAACAAACTTGACAGTTATCAAAGGGAAAATAGGGCCATGAATAAATTAGAAATCTGTATTTAAGAAACACACATCACTGTACTTATGTAAACAGATAAACAACAGAGACCTACTGATAAGCACAGGCAACTATATTCAATGTTTTGCAATAACCTATAAATGCAAAAAAGCAAAATGGCTGTCTGGGGAAGCCTTACAAATAGCTCTGAAAAGAAGAGAGGCAAAAAGCCAAGGAGAAAAGGAAAGATATAAGCATCCGAATGCAGAATTCCAAAGAATAGCAAGGAGAGATAAGAAAGCCTTCCTCAGTGATCAATGCAAAGAAATAGAGGAAAAGAATAGAATGGGAAAGACTAGAGATCTCTTCAAGAAAATTAGAGATACCAAGGGAACATTTCATGCAAAGATGGCCTCAAAAAGGACAGAAGTGGTATGGACCTAACAGAAATAGAAGATATTAAGAAGATATGGCAAGAATACACAGAAGAACTGCACAAAAAAGATCTTCATGACCCAGATAATCACAATGGTGTGATCACTCATCTAGAGCCAGATATCCTGGAATGTGAAGTAAAGTGGGCCTTAGAAAGCATCACTATGAACAAAGCTAGTGGAGGTGATGGAATTCCAGTTGAGCTATTTCAAATCCTGAAAGATGATGCTGTGAAAGTGCTGCACTCAATATGCCAGCAAATTTGGAAAACTCAGCAGTGGCCACAGGACTGGAAAAGGTCAGTTTTCATTCCAATTCCAAAGAAAGGCAATGCAAAGAATGCTCAAACTACCGCACAATTGCACTCACTCACACAAAATTCTCCAAGCTAGGCTTCAGCAATACGTGAACCGTGAACTTCCAGATGTTCACGCTGGTTTTAGAAAAGGCAGAGGAACCAGAGATCAAATTGCCAACATCCACTGGATCATGGAAAAGGCAAGAGAGTTTCAGAAAAACATCTATTTCTGCTTTACTATGCCAAAGCCTTTGACTGTGTGGATCACAATAAACTGTGGAAAATTCTGAGAGTGATGGGAATACCAGACAACCTGACCTGCCTCTTGAGAAATCTGTATGCAGGTCAGGAAGCAACAGTTAGAACTGGACATGGAACAACAGACTGGTTCCTAATAGGAAAAGGAGTACGTTAAGGCTGTATATTGTCACCCTGCTTATTTAACTTATATGCAGAGTATATCATGAAAAACGCTGGGCTGGAAGAAGCACAAGCTGGAATCAAGATTGCCAGGACAAATATCAATCACCTCAGATATGCAGATGACACCACCCTTATGGCAGAAAGTGAAGAGGAACTAGAAAGCCTCTTGATGAAAGTGAAAGTGGAGAGTGGAAAAGTTGGCTTAAAGCTCAACATTCAGAAAAGGAAGATCATGGCATCCGGTCCCATCACTCCATGGGAAACAGATGGGGAAACAGTGGAAATAGTGTCAGACTTTATTTTGGGGGGCTCCAAAATCACTGCAGATGGTGATTGCAGCCATGAAATTAAAAGACGCTTACTCCTTGGAAGAAAAATTATGACCAACCTAGATAGCATATTCAAAAGCAGAGACATTACTTTGCCGACTAAGGTCCATCTAGTCAAGGCTATGGGTTTTCCAGTGGTCATGTATGGATGTGAGACTTGGACTGTGAAGAAGGCTGAGCGCCAAAGAATTGATGCTTTTGAACTGTGGTGTTGGAGAAGACTCCTGAGAGTCCCTTGGACTGCAAGGAGATCCAACCAGTCCATTCTGAAGGAGATCAACCCTGGGATTTCTTTGGAAGGAATGATGCTAAAGCTGAAACTCCAGTCCTTTGGCCACCTCATGCGAAGAGTTGACTCATTGGAAAAGACTCTGATGCTGGGAGGGATTGCGGGCAGGAGGAGAAGGGGACGACAGAGGATGAGATGGCTGGATGGCATCACTGACTCGATGGACATGAGTCTGAGTGAACTCCAGGAGTTGGTGATGGACAGGGAGGCCTGGCGTGCTGCGATTCATGGGGTCCCAAAGAGTTGGACACGACTGAGTGACTGAACTAAACTGAACTGATAAATGCAAAAGACTCTGAAAAAGAAAAATATATATATATAACCATCATTTTGCTATATACTTTAAACTAACACAATACTGTAAATTAACCATACTTCAATCAAAACGATGTGGTGCATGTTTATATATATATATGCATATGTATATGTATATATACATATGTATATAGATAATGCAAAACTATACATAATTTCATGCATATAATGCAAAATTTTATGTGCAATTTACATATGTGTATGCAATTTAAATATGTATATATTTGCATATGTGTGTTTATATACATGTGTGTATGTGGTTTACATATGTATATGTAATTTACATACATGTATGTTTATATATATATAATGCAAAATTACTCAGCCATACAAAAGAATGAAATTTTGCCACAACATGAATGGACTTGGAGGGTATGACGTTTAGCAAAACAAGTCAGACAGAGAAAGACAAGTACTGTATGGTATCACTCATATGTGAAATATAAGATATAAGAAAAAAATGAATAAAATCAGAGTCACAGATCCAAAGAGCAAACTAGTGATTACTAGCGGGGAGACAGAAGGGAGGAATGGTAAAACAGGGATAGGGGATAAAGAGATACAAACTACCACCTAGGAAGTAAATAAGCTAAAAGGATACATTGAAGAGAGAGGATTTAGCCATCATTTATAACAACTTTAAATGGAGTACAATCTATAAAATATTAATCACTAGGTTGCACGCCCAAAATTAACACAATACTGCAAGCCAGTTAAACTTCAACTTGAAAATAATTAATTTACTATAAAAACACAGAAATCAAAACAAAAAAATTTTCCCTTCATCAATTCATATGGTTCATTTGCAGTTGTCGGCACCTTACGTTCCCCTCCAAGTGCACTTGACATCAGGGCTTTTGCTGAAACTGTCAAGAAAGGCAGTTTACCCTCCTGAGATAGCAGGTGGTGGAGCCCATGGAGACTAGGGCCTGTCGGGGGCCACGTTTGGTCCAGGAAGAGAGAGCCTGCCTGAGAAAGAAGCTCAGACAGAGGAGAGCATAATCTGAACACTGACACTTAGTCATACCTGAAGCAAGGGATATCCTTGGACTTATCAGTTACTTAAGCCAAAAAGCTCCTCTAGGCTCGTTTGAGTATCTAGAAAAGAATACAAAGGTTAGCTCTGGATGGTGATATTTTAGGAGCTATTCCTGCTTTCATACTTTTCTGTCTTGTTTGAAGTTTGTACAATAAATATGTATCATTCTTCTCTAAAGTAGAAATGATACTACAACACAACAAAACAGCAGTATTGGGGATATCACCCTATAAAAGAATTAATTCTGCAATCTTTGGATCTCTTAAAGTCAAAATTAAAGAAAAAAATTCTAAAGTCATCTTGGTTACACTAATATTCCAGACAAGAGAACCTGATACATGTGGAAAGCTCATAAGAAGGGAAGTCTCTCCCCTCGACCACCAAAAATTTCCAAAACTTGCCATTCACCATTTGGAAAGTCTTCCTTAGCTTTAAGTCTGAATGCTCTTGGCTGACATCTTATTCTCCCCTTGGTCCAGAGGCACAGGTGCTCATCCGGCCACATTTCCACTGGGACCCTTTCCCTTCTTGTATTTGGTCCTTAAAAAACAAGCTATCACGTGAGACATCCAAAAGAAGGGGTCAGGCCTTTCTATTGAGTGTAGAAGGAAGCAAGAAGAAGGCAAGCTGCTTTTAGACTTTAAAATAACAACTTCCCTGCTTGAGCCTTCTTGAATGGGGAAGTCTTTTCCTATCAGCTGGAGCTGCCTGAGGGAATTCTATTCCCATCCAAGTGGTGTCATGGTTCCAGGTTATAAACAGACTATTCTTACCACCGATCCTAGACCAATGTCTGATTTCTGGACACTCCCCACCTTCTGTGACTGTGCTGGTATGGCCCTATGATTCCCAATGTCTGTCTAAATATTTCTAAGGTACCTGAGACTGTCATCTCAAAGCACGCAAAAACCAAGTACATTTCCACATGCAGAGTGGCTCTACTTTTTGAATCATCAAAAAAGATTAAGTGTTTAGTATAGTTTTTCTATTTAATATTGAATCGGCAGCTATCCTCACATTTCTATGAATCACATCTTCAGATATTTTTGAAACCTCTGCAAGAAGCATCCGCAGCAATTTGTTGATGGTGCAAATGTATAGGGGAAAGAGGATAAGGAGGTAATCAATCTAGACAAGAAAAACTATGTCTTTGGATTGAGGACAGAGGTCAATGGTCATAGGCACTGTCACTGGAAAATAAAATGAATACTAAAGCAAACCTGAGATAAGTAAAATCCATTAACTATGGATTCAAGAAGCAACCACTTTAAAAATAAAAATAAAAAAACATGGCTTATGCAGGGGAGGATTCTATAATGCCTTAATATAGACAGGTAATGTTGTATTGTGGAAAGAGATTAAGCTAGGAAACAAAGCACTTGGGTTTGATCATACACTGCAGCACACCAGGGTCCACTGTCCTTCACTACCTCCCTGAGTTTGCTCAAATTCATGTCCATTGAGTCGGTAATGCCATCCAACCATCTCATCCTCTGTTATCCCCTTCTCTTCCTGCCTTCAATCTTTCCCAGCATCAAGGTCTTTTCCAAAGAGTCAGCTCTTCCCATCAGGTCACCAAAGTATTGGAGCTTCAGCTTCAAGAGCAATCCTTCCAATGAATAGTCAGGGTTGATTTCCCTGGTTAACTAGGATTATTAACTGGTTTGATCTCCTTGCTCTCCAAAAGACTCTCAAGTATCTTCTCCAGTACAACTCAAAAGCATTAGCTTTTCAGTGCTGAGCCTTCTTTATGGTCCAACTCTCACATTCATACTTGACTACTGGAAAAAAAGTAGCTTTGACTATACGGACCTTTGTTGGCAAAGTGATGTCTCTGCTTTTTAATATGCTGCCTAGGATTGTTATAGTTTTCCCCCAAAGGAACAAGCGTCTTTTAATTTTTTGGCTACAGTCACCATCTGCAGAGATTTTGGAGCCCCCAAAATAAAATCTGTCACTGTTTCCACTTTTCCCTCATCTGTTTGCCATGAGGAAATGGGACCAGATGCCATGATCTTCACTTCTTGAATGTTGAGTTTTAAGCCAGATTTTTCATTCTCCCCTCTCATCCTCATCAAGAGGTCTCAGGGACATTCAGTTTTAAGGGATCCAGTATGTTGCATTTTCTTCCTTTGTGTGCCATTTCTCAAGGACTCTCTGTTCCTTATCAGTTCCGGGAATACAGGAACAAGTAGAGCTGCATGCAGTTCTCAGGACTGAGATCATGGGAGAAGCACCTGCTTGGATTCCCTTCAGTGACTCCCTTCAGTGACCTTGTACTTAATAGACTATCCATTTTGTTAAAGTTGTGATTCTGCCATTTCAAGGTAATTCTACACCACCACCCCCTGATATTTGACAACAGGTGGAACACTTGTTACATGAATATGATTTAGATGATGAAACTTTACAAAAGGCTCAATTAGAACAACATAAAATATTTCTAAATTTTCCCACCAGCCCTGCCCCAAGTGCTCCTCCTCCTCCTCTTGTAACAGGCACAAAACCGAAAGTCCCCTCAATCCAAGAACAAGATGACCCTGAAGATGATTCTTCTGAGGCTCTTTTTGACACTAAGACTGACAATACTTTTCTTGATGACAATGATAAGCCTTTGGCATACACTCATACTCATGAGAAAATACTATCCACCCCTTTCCCTGGCAGCCATATTCTCCTAAAAGCAGGAGAAAATGAAAGAGTTAAAGCTTAGGCAGACAATCCAGTGCCCTATAAAGAGGAAGCAAACTTTCTCACTCATGCTTTCCTTAAGCCTTGTGCAACAATGTATCTTGCCAGAGAACTGACCTTTCTTTAGGTCGGGAACTAATGATTACATAGCACAGTGTCTTACTCATGGCAATGCTTTTCTTAGGCTCTTTGTTAATGATTATAACAAATCTTGCCTGGGAACCTGTATCTCAAGACTTGTACCCCTGATTACATAGCAAGAGTATATCTTGCCCAGAGACGTTGTCTGGAACTTGTTCTCCCTGGCTAATCTTGTGCCAAAGTTATCTCAGGATGTATGTCTTGGGAAAGGGTCTAATGGAACTCTTACAACGTTGAGGTATTCTTTTTATCTATTCTCAGCAGCTAGTTGAGAAATATATAAGGTCCCCCATAAGCTAGTGAGGTGGATACTCTTTCTATCCACTTCTGATGTCTATTTCAGACGCTTTCTCTGTTCTGTCACTTTAAATAAAATTTTGCACACAAAGCTCCGAATGACTGAGACCTCTCTTTGGTCCCGGAGTTAACTCCTTCAGAGACCACTAATCTGGCAGAATCATTCACCATAAGCTATCATCTTGGGGGCTCATCGAGGAATTCAAAGAAGTTACCCTTGAAGCTTGGGATCAAATTACTCCTCAAGGGGAGCCTAAAGGCAGCTATACAAAGATATCCCAAGGGCCTAATGAAGCCTATGCTGATTTTTTAGCTAGATTGCAAGTTGCTATTTCCCATAGTGTTATCGGAGAAGAGGCCATAATGCAACTAGGAAAACTACTTGCTTATGAAAATGCAAATCAGGACTATCAAAGAGCTATCACTCCAGTTCATGAGACTGGGACTGTTATTGATTATTTGAAGGCTTATCACAACTTAGGATCAGAAACTCAGAAAATGCAAATATTAGCTAAAACAATGACTGCTGCTTTTAAAAGGGAAATGAAGGATATTTTACATGTGGGGACAAGGTGCATTTACAAAGGGATTTGCCTAAAAGGCACACAGAAAAAAAATAAAATTGTTTAAAAAACCTCCAGGAATCTGCCTTCGTTGCCATAAAGGGATACATTGGGCCAGGGGATGTCGATCTAAATATGATGTTGAAGGGAAGCCTATTTCAGGAAACTCCAAGCTGGGGAACTCCCTGGGTCCCTATCAACAAAACCCAGGGACAAACTCCATCTTTTCCCTCAAACCCCCAACATCCGGCAGTGCTGCCATGGATATACCAGCCCTAAATGATTTTCTTCTTTTCGCTCAAGCAATTCCTTCTAGAATACCTACTGGACTTTTTGGACCCCTTCCTCCACAAACCTTCGGCCTTTTACTTGGCCAATCCAACTTGACTTCTAAGGGAATTACTGTTCACCCTGGAATAATTGATTCAGATTATAAGGGAGAAAATCAAATTATGAGGTCATCTCAGATACTATGGCAATTCAAAAAAGGGGACAAAATTGCCCAATTACTTCTTTTATCTTACATTTCTATTAACTCCTCTAATGACATACGGACAGATGGATTTAGCAATACAGATCAAAAACAATCCTTATGGACATCCAAATATCTGAATATGCACAACCAAATATATATATAAATATATATATATCAAAATTAATGGCAATAGATTTTCTGGTCTCCTTGATACTGGATCCGATATTACTATTATTTCCAAACATTTATGGCCCAAATCTTGGACTATACAGAGAATTTATTGCCAAATTACAGGAATTTCTCAAACCAAAATACAAGAAATCTATTGAAATATTCAAATTTATCCTTATGAGGGACCAGAAGGCCAGCCTACAACATTGCAACCTTATGTGATAGATGCACCCCTTAATATAATAGGAAGAGATTTACTTATGCAATGGCAAACTCAAATATATATTCCACATTTTTCCTAGGGGCCACTGATCATTTGACAAACAATGCAATTATTAAAATAACTTGAAAGAATGATGAGCCTATTTGGACACAGCAATAGCCCCTTACAAAAGAGAAATTAGAGTCTACTAAGGCACTCATAACAACACAATTGGAATGAAAACATATTGAGGAGTCTTATTCCCCTTGGAACTCTCCAATTTTTGTTATAAGAAAGAAATCTAACTAACAGCATCTCTTAACAGACCTTTAAAAAGTTAATGCATCTATGAAACCTATAAATGCATTGCAACCAGAATTCCATCACCAACCACTATTCCTCAAAACTGACATATTATTATTATAGATTTACAAGACTGCTTTTTTACAATACCTTTACACCCTCTAAACCGAGAGAGATTTGCTTTCTCTCTTCCTTATCTAATCACACCAGGCCTCATAAACGGTACCAATGGACTGTACTACCTCAAAGAATGATGAATTCTCCCACCATGTGCCAATACTATGTAACCAAAGCCCTTAAACCTGTAAGAATACAATTTCCTAACTGCCTTGTTATTCATTATATGGACAATATTTTGTTTTCCGCTCCATCTGTTTTAGAAACTCAACAAATGTTTGACATAGCTCAACAATACTTAAAAGACTCTGGATTAATCATTGCCCCTAAAAAGATTCAAACCTCTACACCTTACCATTACTTAAAATTTGTTGTTAATAGACAACGTATTACTTCCCAACTAACACAGATTCGTACTGATAAATCATCAACCTTGAATGATTTTCAAAAACTTTTAGGTGATATAAACTGGATTAGACCCTCTTTAGGCATTGCAAATTATCAACTGACTAATCTATTTAACACTTGAAAAAGAGATCCTGATTTAAATAGCCCTCTTTCACTTTCACAAGAGGCATAAGAGGAACTGTGTTTAATACAAAATAAATTGCAAAAATAGTTTCTTACTAGTATTATACTTGATTTACCTCTAGAGTTATTTATACTCCCCCTCTCCATTCCCCCACAGGACTTCTTGCCCAACAAGAACACCCAATAGAATGGATCTATACCCATTTTAGAAGGACAAGGTCACTTACGCCCTATCTTGATTTGATCGCTCTAATAATTATCAATGGGAGAAATAAAACTGAGACTCTAATTGGCTCTGATCCTCATAACATAAATCTCAATTCCAGAATGCACTACAAACTTCTACCGATTTCCAAATAGCCTTTCTGGAATATTTTAAAGAAATTTCATTTCATTAACCTTCCAACGAACTCTGGAATCTCTTTAAAAATACTGAATTTATTATTTCTCACATTATCAGCTCACAACCTATACCTCAAGCTGATATTTTCTATATAGATGGGACTAAATTCCAAAGCCTCATTCTGCTCTCTCAAAGAATATAAAATCTTTTATACTAAATTTCATTCCACTCAACAAAATGAATTAAATACTCTTATTCAAATTATTCACCTACATCCTTACCCCATTATATAATTTCTGACTCCTTATATTGTTTTTATATTAAAAATATAGAAACCTCCACTATAAACTCCAATCAACCTATAATTCAACAACTTTTTCTCGAACTACAATCTCTTATTAGGAACTGCACCTTCCCCATTTATATGACCCATATACAAACACATCACACACTGATACTACAAATAAAAAAAATTTTAAGGGGGAATACACAGGAACACTTCTATCTTCCTTATTCAGAGCTGACTTTACTAGATTCCAACACAATATATTCTTTAATCCTATAACTATAGTTAATACAGCTTTATTTGTTTTAAATTTTTAAACTTACCGCAAGGAGATATTTCGACAAAAGCAGAAAAACATTTCAAGTCATTGAAGGATACCTCTCTTCCTCTGCCCATTTGGTATCAAGATGGGTTGACTAAACAATGGAAATCTGGAAAATTAATATTACAGAGAAAGAGGTATTCTTGTATTCCTCCTGATGGATTCAACGAAATCAGTTGGCTCCCTCTTTGGAATATCCCCCCCAGGGGAGCCACTAGCATTCAAGATAGAGAAGAAACAGTGAAATGCCCAGGAGGAGGAGATTCCAGTACAAGCCATGGCTGCTTAAAAAATTTCCAAGAAAAGCTGCACTTGATGTCACCAAACAGATAAAAACCCTTACTAATAAAGCTGAAAATCTGGTTTTTCAACAGGGAATGGCTCAGAATCCTGAAAATATTTTTGTCACTATGCTTGCTTTTGCTTCCCCCCCACTCAGGCTGACTTGATTAATCACACTTATTGGGCTCATATACCTAACCCCCCTTTACTACAGGTTGTAAAGTGTACAGATATAGGACCGATCATATCCACTAATAACTCAGTACATATGCCTCCTCCTTGGAACTTGGAGGGGCCCTTTCATCCTGAGGAAGAAGGGAGACTAATTAATATTTCTCTAGGGTATGAAGTCCTTCCTCTATGCATGGGTCCAACAGAATTAGGCATTAACGTTAGCCAACAAATATGGGCTTTCATTCTACCTACCAAGAAGAACTTTTGGACCTTGCTTAGACTGTTTACTGCCCTTTCTTTCTATGAGAACCATGTCAACACTACTGAAACTCTAGGAAAAGGACAAAAATCATTATGCAAAGGGTTTGCATATAAGAACTACTCCTGTTATTGGGACAGATGTCAAACTAAATCAGGGAAATTAATGTTTGTGGCCAATTACACCATTGTTGATTGGGGACCTCATGGTATGTGGTTATCTAACTACTCAGATGATATTAACAGCACTGTATGTGATTATGCTACTCAAGTAACATAGAAGGTTACTAATACTATGCTGGAACATTACCATGACCAAGGATTTCTTGGCTGGCATCACGGTGGAATGGCACCCCCTCGCCCTCGAATCATCCTTGATAAGCAGATTGGGCCTGAACAATGGGACATCTGGAAACTTGCCACGAGCACCAAAGAACCTGGAACTTGAACTGGATATTTTATGGGGACCAGTCATAGTCATAGTAACTATTCCTTTCGTTATAATCATTCATATTTCATACAAGCTTGTGTTCCCCTTCCTTTTGTTATAGCTATAGGGAACTTGCAGTTTAATAAATCTTTACATTCTGTGACTTGGAGAGATTGTGAATTGTATACTTGTCTTAATTCCTCTGTTTCTTTGGAAAACGAGTCCCTTTTGATTCTCCAATCTCGACATAATCTGTGGTTGCCAGCAGATCTCCAACAACCCTGGGAGGAGGGTCCCATGGCAGGGCTTGCCTCCCAGCTACTTACTAAATTACTTCGAGAATCTAAACGATTCACTGGATGGTTAATTCTTGGCATTTTGGGATTAATAGCCATTTGCACTACTGTCACTGTCACAGACATTGCTTTACAAACCTCAATTCTAACACACAACTTTATTCAAAATTGGGCCAAAGATGCTTATACTATGTGGACCAGTCAGGCTCAGATAAATAAGGAAGTTCAAGATGAAATACAGGAAATAAAAATAGCCATCCAATGGGTCGGAGACAAATTAATGGATTTACAAAAACAAGTTATACTAAAATGTGACTGGAATTCTACTCAATTTTGTACTACCCCTGTTCGGTTCAACTATTTTGCCTACAACTAGGAACAAATCAAATTTCATTTGCAAGACTTACATGATAATGCTTCCTTAAATGTACAGTTATTACAAAAGGAAATCTTTGAAACCTTCTCTAAGAGTCTACCCTCTTCCAACAATCTGGAAACCTTAGCTGCACAGCTAGCTGATCAATTATCTGGGCTAGACAGACCCTCAAAGATGGTTTCAAAGTATTACACATGGTATTGGATCTGGAGCTATAATACTGATAATTATCCTTATGATTATATTTATAGTATACCGATGCCTTTTAACTAAAATTGTTCAAACTAAACAAACTCATTTGGTCAGGGCCTTTTTCACAAAAGTATCTACAGTCACCCCCAGTAATGAAAAACTAAAAAAGGGGGAATTATCAGGGGACCTTCAACTTTAAGGGATCCAATATGTTGCATTTTCTTCCTTTGTATGCTGTTTCTCAAGGACTCTCTGTTCCTTATCAGTTCCTGGGATACAGAAACCAGTAGAGCTGCACGCAGTTCTCAGGACTGAGATCATGGGAAAGAGCACCTGCTCGGATTCCCTTCAGTGACTCCCTTCAGTGACTCTCTTCAGCGACTCTCTTCAGCGACCTTGTACTTGATAGACTATCCATTTTGTTGCAACTGGTGGAATTTCATTCTTTTTAATGGATGAGTAATTATTTTACTGAAGATATATAAGCATGTATTTCTGCTAATAAAATACCCTTGTTCAACTGGAGACTTTGGTCCCTCATATCCTTCTTTTGTCTCCAGCAAGTTCTTCGGAGCATGGAGGCCTGCCGAGCTCACTTTCTCACTCAGGCTTTCAAGACCTCCTCAGGAGGATGCCCTGTGCCTTCGTGAGTGGTACAAGACCTGTGTATGGGCTTTATTGGCTTTCCACGTAACCCGAGGGATATTGCTTCTTCTCTCTCTTTTTCTCTCTTTCTTTTCATCAACTCCAGTCCCCAGGTCCCAGTCTGTAAAAGACCGCAACAAAGAGGCTCTTTAGTTCCTCTTCATTTTCTGCCATTAGAGTGGTATCATCTGTATATCTGAGGTTGTTGATGTTTCTCCTGACAATCTTGATTCCAGCTTGTGAGTCATCCAGCTGAGCATTTCTCATGATGTACTCTGTATATAAGTTAAATAAACAAGGTAGTAATATACAGCCTTGACATACTCCTTTCCCAATTTGGAACCAGTCCGTTGTTCCATGTCTGGTTCTAACTGTTGCTTCTTGACCTTAGTACAGGTTTCTCAGGAGACAGTTAAGGTGGTGTGGTAGTCCCATGTCTTTAAGAATTTTCCATAGTTTGTTGTGATCCACACAGTCAAAGGCTTTAGCATAGTCAATGACGCAGAAGTAGATGGTAGATGTTTTTCTGGAACTCTCTAGCTTTTTTTATGATCCAACAGATGTTGGCAATTTGATCTCTGATTCCTCTGCCATGGGCTTCCCTAATGACTCAGATGGTAAATAATCCATCTGCAGGGCAGGAGAACTGGGATGATCCCTGGGAAGAATCACATGCTGATTCACTGGAGCCTGAGTGAAGACTAGGACAACAGCGAGAAAGCCCCATGGGCCTGCCATAAGTGATACCCCAAGCTTCCTTGAATTTTCTCTCAGGAATCCCCCTTCCAGAATCTATGATATTGTGATTTATAATAAAGCATATTTTGATTTCATCCCCTTTTCTGGTGCAGATCTCCTAAAACTGTGGGAACATCTGTTGGAGAGCAACTAAGTAGTCTTTTGTTATGTGAATGAGCTGACTTTTGGACCACATGGAAGCATGGGGCCTGGCTGCAAGGAGAAACACCCATGTGACTAGAAGTTTCAAACATTCAGTGCCATATTCCCTGACCTCAGATCTCCTAAGAAACGAGAAGAGCTGGAGGGTGACTCAATGGCTAATGGCCAGTACTTTAGTCAGTCATGACTAAGTAAGGTAACTTCCAGAGAAACCCCAAAGGCTGTTTGGAGAGCTTCCAGGTGGAGATGCCAGACAAGTGGCATGCCTGGAGAAGACAGTCTAATGACTGGAGAAATATTTGCAAATGATATGACCAAGAAGGGAACACCTTCCAAAATACACAAACAGCTCACAAAATTCAATAACAAAAAACAAAAAACACCCAATCAATAAATGGGCAGAAGCCCTAATGAGACATTTATGAAAGGAAGACATATAGATGGTCAACAAAGACATGAAAAGATGCTCAACATTGCTAACTGTTAAAGAAATGCAAATCAAAATCACACACCAGTCAGAATAACCATAACTTAAAAGTCTACAAATAAAAAAATGCTGGAATGGTGTGGAGAAAAGGAACTCTCCTACTCTACTCTGTTGGTGGGAATGCAAATTGGTGCAGCCACTATGGAAAACAGTATGAAGGTTACTCAGAAATCTAAAAATAGTGTTGCCATATGATCCAGCAATCCCACTTCTGGGAATTTATCTGGACAAAATTCTAATTCAAAAAGATACATGCATCCCAATGTTCATAGCAGCACTATTTGCAATAGCCAAAACATGGCAGAACCTAAATGTCCATCAACAGTTGAATGAGTAAAGGAGATGTGGTACACATACACAATGGAATATTTGTTGTTGTTCTTGTTCAGTTGCCAACCCCATGGACTATAGCACATCAGGGTCCCCTGTCCTCCACTGTCTCCCAGAGTTTGCTCAGATTCATGTCCATTGAGTCAGTGATGCTATCGGATCATCTCACCCTGTGCTGCCCCACGCTCCTTTTTAGCCTTCAGTCTTTCCTAGCATCAGGCGCTTTTCTAGTGAGTCGGCTCTTTGCATCAGGTGGCCAAAATATTGGAGCTTCAGCTTCTACAGCAATTCTTCCCATGACTACTCAGGGTTGATTTCCTGTAGAATTGACTGACCTGATTTCTTTGCAGTCTAAGGGACTCTCAAAAGCCTCAGTTATTTGGCGCTCAGCCTTCTTTATGGTCCAATTCTCACAATTCTATATGACTACTGGAAGGATCATAGCTATGACTATATGAACCTTTGTCAGCAAAGGGATGACTCTGCTTTTTAATACACTGTCTAGGTTTTCATAGCTTTCCTTCCAAGGAGCAGGTGTCTTTTCATGGCTGCAGTCACCATCCACGGTGACTCTTGAGCTGAAGAAAATAAAATCTACCATTGCTTCCACATTTTCCTCTTGTATTTGCTATGAAGTGATGGGACCAGTTGCCATGATCTTAGCTTTTCAAATGTTGAGTTTTAAGCCATTTTTTCATTTTCCTTTCTCACCCTCATGAAGAGGCTTTACTCTCTCTCCCCACTTTCTGCCATTAGAGTGGTATTATCTGCATGAAATAATGTCATTTGCAGCTACATGGATGAACCTACAGATTATCATACTAAGCAAAGTAAATCAGAAAGAAAAAGACAAATACCACGTGGCTCTTCCTGAGTTATATCTTTAATAATAAACTAGCGATCTAGTAAAACATCTCCCTGAGTTCCTGTGAGCCCCTCAAGCTAATCAATCAAATCCAAAAAGAGGGTCATTGGAATCCATGATCTATACCTAGTTGGTCAGAAACACAGGTTACAAATAGGACTTTCAACTGATGTCTATAGTTGGGGGTGAGGCATACCTGTGGGAATGAACCCTTATCCTACGGCATCTGATGCTATTTCCAGGTAGACAATGTCAGAATCGAGTTGAATTACAGGACACATAGTGTGATAAAATTGCTTCTTGGTATGTAACCACACACACACACACACACACACACACACACACACACACAGGAACTGATACTCAGAATCCTTATATTCTCATGATGCAGATCCTAAATAGATTCTCTCATGGCCCTGGTGGGAGAAGGAGGGAAACCATATCATGTAATGTTCACAAAGCCTTCTCAATAACAAAGCCTACTCTCCAGGGGAAACTACTTTGCAAGAGCAAAATTCTGAAACTTGTTTCCATCTGAGGAAGAAAGTTTACCATCTGGGAAAGAATCTCTAACCATGGGAATACAGACAGCAACATTTATGAAACCCAGAGCCCTGAAACACAGGTCCACTAAAAGAATGAGACTATATTAGAAAAGTACTGAATAGTCCTGCCACTTCATATACACCATACCAAGGCAGCTGCTGTGTAACAGTGGGTTGTAGCTTAAATGGCTACAAGACAGAGACTCTGAATGACAACTGATTCTAGGACTAGGGAGGGAATAGTATGAGATGATCAGGGAGATTCTTATAGTTCAGAAAGTAAGAAATTACGAAAAGTCAACAAACAAGCAAACAAAAAAATTACCAAAAAAATCCACAATAGACATATGACAACTAAATTTTATATGATATCCTAAATGGGATTCTGGAACAGAAAAATGACATAGAACGCACTGTTTTATATTTTCTCTAGGGCAATATAAAGTATGGGTATCAGCTATTAGTGTGTATCAATACTTGCTCATCACTTGTAACAAATGTACCACATTGGTGTAAGATGTTAACAAAAGTGGAAACTAGGTGTGGGATATACGGGAACTCACTGACGGGAGCTCACTGTACTATCTTCGTGACTTTTCTATACATCTGAAACTATTCTAAAATTAAGAATTTATTTCTTTTAAATGGCATAACTATTAGAGATAATATGACCCTATTACTATTTTATGGTAGATATTATATAAAGTTGAAGATACTGTATAAATTTGTCCAAAGAAACCATCTGTGCAAGGAGATTTCTTTTTGGAGAAATTTATAATTAGAAATTCAATTTCTGCAGTAGCTCTAGGGATATTCAGATTGCCAATTTAATCCTGGTTGAGCTTTGGTAGTTTGCAGTTTTCAAGGAATTGGTCCATTTCTTAGAGTTGTTGAAATTATGAGGCTGAAGTTGTTCTTAATATTTCCTTGCATGCTAAGTCGCTTCAGTCCTGTCCAACTCTTTGCAACTCTATGGACTATAGCCCATCAGACTCCTCTGTCTGGGATTCTGCAGGCAATAGCACTGCAGTAGGTTGCCATGCCCTCCTCCAGGGGATCTCCCTGATCCAGGGATTGAACCCTTGTCTCTTATGTCTCCTGCATTGGCAGGCAGGTTCTTACCACTAGTGCCACTTGGAAAGCCCATAATATTTCCTTACTACCTATTTAATAGCTGTAACATTTTTGGTGCTATCTCTATTTCATTCCCTATAAAGTGATTTGCATCATCTCTTTTTATCAGTTTTGCTTATCAATGTTATTAATATTTTTGAAAAAAACTTTTGTTTTACTGATTTATTCCATTGTTTTCCAAGTTCACCTTGAAATGATCTCTGGTCTCATCATTGTCTTCATTGTCTTGTCTTCCTTCTGTTTTCTTTGGGTTTATTTTGCTTTTACTTTTCTTATTTCTTGTGGTAGGAGTTTAAATTATTTATTTGAGATAAACAACAAGGTCCTACTGTATAGCACAAAGAACAATATTTAATATTCTGTGATAAACCATAACAGAAAAACATATGAAAACTATTTATGTATGTGTAACCAAGTCACTTTGCTGTACAGCAGAACTTAAACACAAGTGTAAATCAACTATACTTCAATAAACTATTTTTTAAATTATTGACTTGAAATCTTCCCTCATTTCTAATGTATTTCCTTCTATGAATTTCCCTTTCAACACTGCTTTAACTTTATCCCCACATATTTTAGGGCTTCCCATATCTCTGCTGGTAAAGAATCCACCCACAATGCAGGAGACACCAGTTCTAACCCTGGGTCGGGAAGATCCCCTGCAGAAGGGATAGGCTACCCACTCTAGTATTCTTGGGCTTCCCTGTTGCCTCAGACAGTAAAGAATCTGTCTGCAATGCAGGAGACCTGGGTTCAATCCCTAGGAAGATCCCCTGGAGAAGGGAACGGCTAACCATTCCAGCATTCTGGCCTGGAGAATTCCATGGACAGAGAAGCTTGGCAGTCTACAGTCCATGGGGTTGGAAAGAGTCAGAAACGACTGAATGACTTCCACTTTCTTACACATATTTTGATATATCTTCATTTTTACTCAGTTTGTATATTATTTATTTGAAAGTTCTCAAATATTTTGGTGTATGGATTATTTAGAAATGTGTTCATTTCCATTTGCTTAGAGATTTTCTTGTATTTTCTGGCACTCATTTCTAGTTTGCCTTATGATCACACCACAAACTCTGTATGACTTAAATTCTCTTAAATTTGTTGAGGTTTGCTTTGTGAGTAAATCATCCCTCTTGGTAAATGTTCTATGAACACTTGAATAAAATGTGTATTCTGCTGTTGGTAGAGTGTTCAATGCATGTAAACCAGATCCTGTTGCTTGATTTTGCTGATCAAACTTATTATATACTTTCCAAGTATAGTTTTGAATTCATATATTTCAACTTTGTATGTTTTTGCTTCACGTATTTTGAGGTTCTATTGGTTTATGCACACATTTAAGATCATTATATATTTCTGGTGGATTGACCTTTTTAACATTATGTAAAGGCCCTCTTTATCTCTGGTAGTTTTCTTTGCACTAAATTCTATTTCATCAGATATTAACATATTCCTGTTTTTTAATTTTAATTTACTATTTTTATAGCATACAGTTTCCATTCTTCTACTTTCAATCTACCTATATTGTTGAATTTGAAATGAACTTCTTTTAAACAACATACAGTTGAGCTTTCCAGTTCAGGTTGGTGGAATATAAGGACATACACTCATCTCCTCATGTGAGAGCATGAAAATCACAAGTAGCTGTTGAACAACCATAGACAGGAGGACACTGGAACCCACCAAAACAAGATACTCCCTGTCCAAAAACAAAGAAGCTCCAACAAGATTGTAGGAGGGGCACAGACATGATAAAATCAAATCCCATACCCACAAGGTAGGTGACCCACAAACTGGAGAAAAATAATACCAAAGAAATTCTTCCTCAGTTGTGAAGGTTCTGAGCCTCATGTCAGGCTCCCAGCCTGGCAATCTGAGAAAGGAATTCCTAGGGAATCTGACTTTGTAGGCCAGTGGGAGTTTATTACAGGACTTCCACAGGACTGGGGGAAACAGAGACTCCACTCTTGGAGGTTGGGAGCAGGACACAAACAAACTCTGGTTTGCACCAAAACCCAGGGAAGAGCAGTGACTCCACAGGAGACTGGACCAGACCTACCTGCTAGTGTTGGAGGGTCTCCTGCAGAGGTGTGGGTAGGCAGTGGCTCACCTCAGGGACAGCAACACTGACTGGAGCAGTTCTGGAAGGTGCCCCCAGGAAAAATTCCTCTTGGAGGTTACAATTAACCCTACCATAGGGCCCACTGGAGGAAATGGCAACCCACTCCAGTGTTCTTGCCTGGAGAATCCCAGGGACGGGGGAGCCTGGTGGGCTGCCGTCTATGGGGTCGCACAGAGTTGGATACGACTGAAGCGACTTAGCAGCACCAGCAGCATAGGGCCCATAGACTTCAGGGCTGGGTTGCCTCAGATGAAACAACAAACGGGGAGGGAGCACAACCCTTCCCATAAGGAGATAAATGGATTAAAGTTTTACTGAGCACAGCCCAGCCCACCAGGCAAGACCCTGCTTTTCCTGCTACAAGGCCCTCAATCAAGAGGCTTACACAAGCCTCTTAGCCTCATTTACCAGTCAGCCAGAAACAGCAAGAGAGCTGCAATCACCACAGCAGCCAGAATGAAAACCACATTACAGAATGACCATCAGAATGAAAAAGCAGGGGAGTATGTCCAGATGAAGGAATAAGACAAAATCCCAGAAAAACAGCTAAATGAAGTAGAGATAGGCAACCTTCCAGGCAAGGATTCAGAATAATGACAGTGAGCATGATTCAGGTTCTGGGAAAGAAATATTTACCAAAGACCCAGAAGAAGTAAAGAACACATAGCTGAACAACACACTGGAAGGAATCAACAGCAGAATAACTGAAGCAGAAGAATGGACAAGTCACCTGGAAGACGGAGTGGTGGAAATCACTACTGCAAAACAGAATATAGAAAAAACAATGAACAAAAAAATGAAGACCACCTAAGAGACCTTTGGGACAACAATAAACACATTAACATTTACAGTATTAGTATCCCAGAAGGAGAAGAGAGACAGAAAGGATCTGAGACAATATCTGAAGAGATAATAGCTGAAAACTTCCCTAACATGGGAAAGAAAACAGACAACAAAGTCCAAGAAGTGTTCCAGGCTGGAAAAACCCAAGGAGGAACACACCAGGACACACAGTAAACAAAATGATGAAAATTAAAGACAAAGATAAAATATTAAAAGCATCAAGGGAAAAACTACAAATAGCATATATGGGAACTCCCATCAGGTTACCAGCTGATTTCTCAACAGAAATTCTACAAGCCAGAAGGGAACGCACAATATATTTAAAGTGATAAAAGGGAAGAACCTACAGTTGAGAACGCTCTATCCAGCAAGATTCTCATTCAGAGTTGATGGAGAAATCAAAAGCTTTCCAGACAAGCGAAGTTAACAGAATTCAGCACCACCAAACCGTCTTCACAACAAACGTTAAAGGAACTTTTCTAGGCTGGAAACACAAGAGAAGGAAAAGACCTACACAAAACAAACCCAAAACAATTAAGAAAATGGTAGTAGGACCACACGTGCATGTGTGCTCAATCCCTTCAGTGTGTCTGACTCTTTGTGACCCTATGGATTGTATCCCACCAGGTTCCTCTATCCATTGGCTTCTCCAGGCAAGAAGACTGGAGTGGGTTGACAAGCCCTCCTCCAAGGGATCTTCCCAATGCAGGCATCGAACTCATGTCTGCTGCATCAGATCACTCTACTTAACCCCCTAAGTTGTATCCAATTATTTTATATTGTTAGGTTAATCATGTTTCTAGTATGGCTTACAATTATAGTTATCTTTTATTTTTTGTCTGGCTACTGATTGTGAATACTGAGAAACATCTTTTTCTATTGTGGCTATGTAACTATTATTAGCTTAATACTACTGTAGCATCAACAGAAAACAATAGAATTCTACATCACTAAAACTACCATTTAACAGAAAAACTTATCATCACTCTTTAAAATCCAGATGTGTATCAGAATTATCTTTGAATTTTTGAAAAGTATAAATGCCCAGGTATTGGTCTTTTCCTCCAAAACTCTAGATGTGCTTCTAATGAGCAGCCATGTTGAAACACAACTGGATTATATGATGATATTTTGCCTTTTTCTAGCTTGTTTTACTTTTCCTGGTTCACATTCAGTGCTGCCATTTCATGTAGTTTATGTGTTCTAATTTCTCCAGCTCTTACTTTGTTATTGTTGCTCTTCTTTCTCAAGACTTTATCAAGCATAGCAGAAAAGCTTTGGTACACACATAGTAGTAGCTTTGGTATACACAAGTAGTGTATATAATATATATATATATATATTAGAAAATCTATGAATGTTTGCCTAGCTGAAAATTTATGACATTTTGATTCCACTTGTTTGACTTACTATAAATAGAATGCTAGATTTCTAATTTATATTCACTTAAAACTTTGATTTAATTCCATATATTTTAGCATCTAGTATTACTGCTGAAAATCTAGAAAATTTATTATTTACATGATTTTTAAAAAACTGAATGAGGCTTGAAACTTCTAACTGAGAATATAAAGAAAGAGTATGCTGTAAAAAAAAATTTTTAAAGGAAATTAACATGTGATACAGTACTATTAACCAAACTACAGATTTTGTTCAAATTTCACAAAATTATATGCTACTATCCATTATTTGTTTCATATCTTATTCAAGAATCCACATTGCATTTAGTTGGATTGAGCAGCTTCAGCCTCATGAAACAAATTCTGATAAATTCTTTTCATTTTTATTCTGTTACACATATTTTCTAATTTTCCTTCCTATGTCTACTTCAGTTCAGCTCAGTTGCTCAGTCATGTCTGACTCATTGCAACCTCATGGATAGCAGCATGCCAGGCTTCCCTATCCATCACCAACTCCCAGAACTTGCTCAGACTCATGTCCATCGAGTTGGTGATACCATCCAACCACCTTATCCTCCGTTGTCCCCTTCTCCTCCTGCCTTCAATCTTTCCCAGCATCAGGGTCTTTTCAAATGAGTCAGCTCTTCACATCAGGGGGCCAAACTACTGGAGCTTCAGCTTCAGCATTAGTCCTTCCAATGAATATTCAGGATTAATTTCCTTTAGGATTGACTGGTATGAGCTCCTTACAGTCCAAGGGATTCTCAAGACTCTTCTCCAACACCACATTTCAAAAGCATCAATTCTTCACCACTCAGCTTTCTTTATAGTCCAACACTCACATCCATACACGACTACTGGGAAAACCATAGATTTGACTAGATGGCCCTTATCGGCAAAGTAATGTCTCTGCTTTTTAATATGCTGTATAGGTTGGTCATAGCCTTTCTTCCAAGAAGCAAGCATCTTTTAATTTCTTGGTTGCAGTCACCCTCTTCAGTGATTTTGGAGCCCCCAAAATAACATCTCTCACTGTTTCCATTGTTTTCCCATCTATTTGCCATGAAGTGACAGGACTGTTGCCAAGATCTTAGTTTTCTGAATGTTGAGTTTTAAGCCAGCTTTTTCATTCTCCTCTGTGAGAGAGGAGAGGCTCTTTAGTTCTTGTTCACTTTCTGCCATAAGGGTGGTGTCATCTGTGTATCTGAGGTTATTCATATTTATCCCAATAATCTTGGTTCCAGTCCAGCATTTCTCATGATGTATTCTGCATAGAAGTTAATTAAGCAGGGTGACAATACACAACCTTGACATACTCCTTTCCCAATTTGGAACCAGTTCATTTTTCCATGTCTGATTCTAACTGTTCCTTCTTGATCTGCATACAGATTTCTTAGGAGACACGTAAGGTGATCTGGTATTTTCCACAGTTTGTTGTGATCCACACAGTCAAAGGCTTTGGCATAATCAATAAAGCAGAAATAGATCTTTTTCTGGAACTCTCTTGCTTTTTTGATGATCCAGTGGATGTTGGCAATTTGATCTCTGGTTCTTCTGCCTTTTCTAAATCCAGCTTGAACATCTACAAGTTCATAGTTCACATACTGTTGAAGCCTGGCTTGGAGTTTTGAGCAGTATTTTGCTAGCGTGTGAGATGAGTGCAATTGTGCAGTAGTTTGAGCATTCTTTGACATTGCCTTTCTTTGGAATTGGAATGAAAACTGACCTTTTCCAGTCTTGTGGCCACTGCTGAGTTTTCCAAATTTGCTGGCATATTGAGTGCAGCACTTTCACAGCATCATCTTCAAGGATTTGAAATAGCTCAACTGGCATTCCATCACCCCCAATAGCTTGGTTCGTAACAATGCTTGCTAAGGCCCTGGAATGACTTTGCATTCCAGGATGTCTGGCTCTAGGTGAGTGATCACAGCATCATGATTATCTGGGTCATGAAGATCTCTTTTGTATAGTTCTTCTGTGTATTCTTGCCACCTCTTCTTAATATCTTCTGCTTCTGTTAGGTCCATACCATTTCTGTCCTTTATTGTGCCCATCTTTACATGAAATGTTCCTTTGGTATCTCTGATTTTCTTGATGAAATCTCTAGTTTTTCCCATTCTATTGTTTTCCTCTATTTTTTTTGAATTGATCACTGGGGAAGTCTTTGTTATCTCTCCTTGATATTCTTTGGAACTCTGCATTCAGATGGGCATGTCTTTCCTTTTCTTAAGTCACTCAGTCATATCCAATTCTTTGTGACCCCATAGACTATACAGTCCATGGAATTCTCCAGGCTAGACTATTGGAGTGTGTAGCCTTTCACTTCTCCAGGAGATCTTCCTAACCTGGGGATAGAACCCAGGTCTCCCGCATTGCTGGTGGATTCTTTACCAGCTGAGTCACAATGGAAGCCCCTTCTTAGGTATACCTATTATTTAAAAGTAGACATTTAATTTCCAAATACACCAGGTTTTTAAAGTATCTTTAATATTAACTTCCCATTTTTATATTAATTTCCCACTTAAATGCTTTCATCTCTGCAATCACTCTGTGTTTTTCCAGAGAAACACAGTGTTCTACCCACATACTGGAGTAGGTAGCCATTCCCTTCTCCAGGGCATCTTCCCAATCCATGTCTCCTTCCATTGCAGGTGGATTCTTTAATATCTAAGCCACCAGGGAAGCCCAAGAATACTGGAGTAGGTAGCCTATCCCTTCTCCAGGGGACCTTCCTTACCCAGGGATCAAACCAGTATCTACTGCATTACAGGCTGATTCTTTATCAGATGAGCTACCAGGAAAGCCCATTTTTATATTAATTTCCCACTTACATGCTTTCTTCTCTACAATCACTCTCTGTGTTTTTCAGTCTTCTAATTTTATTGAGGCATTCATTGGCTAAGTCAAAAATCTCTGTTGGTAAATGTTACATTGCACTTGAAAATATGTGGGTTATTTTCAAATATCCTTTGATATTGATTTTTAACATAATTCCACAATTATAAGGGAATAGATCCTGTATGATTTCAACACCTTTACACCACAAAATTTTTGCACCTTTTTTATGTCCCTGGATATGCTTTATGTTCCAATGTCTCCCAGTTTATAGTCTATGGGACTTGAATAGAATCTGTATCCTACTGTTGTGTGAAAACTGTATGAAGCTTAATTATGTTGAATTGGTTCATAGTGCTTTTCAAGTCTACTATAGCCTTCTACTTTTTTGCATATTCATTCAATTAATTTTTGAGAGTTAGATATTGAAACTTCAACTGAAAATCTTAATTTATCTACTTAAAAAATAATTGTAATACATAGTAAAACTATATGTAACCTGTTCTGTATTTTCCAAGTCTTCAAAAAGAGGAAAAAAAATAAAATAAACAGCATATAGTGGAATTATTTACATTTATTTTTAAATTCTTAATCTACTCTGCATATCTCTATCTTTTAAAAAATATTTATTTATTTGGGTGTGCTTCGTCTTACTTAGTTGCAACATGTGGGATCTTTCTAGCTGCATCATGGGAACTCCTAGTTGCAGAATGTGGGAAATAGTTCTCTGATTAGGATCAAACCCAGGCCCCCTGCATTGCGAGCATAGTCTTGGCCACTGGACCAACAGGAAGTCCCTATCTTTTAATTGGTGTATTTTGGCCATTTACATTTTAATATCATTTTTGATGTGTGCTGGAGAAGACTCTTGAGAGTCCCTTGGACAGCAAGGAGATCAAACCAGTCAATCCTAAAGGAAATCCATGCTGAATACTCACTGGAAGGACTGATGCTGAAGCTGAGCTCCAATACTTTGTCCACCTGATGTGAAGAGCCAACTCACTGGAAAAGACCTTGATGCTGGGAAAGACTGAAGGCAGGAGTACAAGGGGTCAACCGAGGATGAGATGGTTGGATGGCATGACTGACTCAACGGACATGAGTTTGAGCAAACCTGGGAGATGGTGAAGGGCAGGGAAGCCTGTTGTGCTATAGTCCATGGGGTCACAAAGAGCTAGACATGACTTAGGAACTGAACAACAACAACGACTGATATATTAGAGCGTAAGCCTGTCATTTAATATTAAATATCACTATTTGTTCTCTCTGGCTCCCTTAATTATACTTTTTAATTCTAAAAAAACTTATAGCTACACATAGATAGCATTGGCAAGAAAAAATGCAATTTGTTATAATGACTTTCTCTTTGTGATTTCATTTACTTGTATTTCAGTGTATTGCATTTTTCATATACTGTTCAAACAAGGAGATAGGGGGCAACTAAGCTTTTGTTCTTACCCAGACAGACTAACCCAGTTATAAGAAAAAAATCTATGTTGAAATGCCCATTTAATGCAGTTTAACATCTCACAGGAAACACAAGTAATGCCTGTATAACAAATGCATAAAACAGCATGAGCCGTGTTTAAAACAGCACCACCTAGACCCTTATGCCAAAGGTCTAGGCAGCCTTCAGGGTTTCCTCAGTGGGTAAATAAGTGACAGAAAAGATTTAATGCAATCTATAAACAAAACTACAAACCAGCTGGCAAACATTAAAGTGCACTCAAAATTCACAGCTCCCTGAATGAGCAGCACCTACATTCATACTCAAAAGCCAGGACATCTTGGCTTTTAGCGGGCCACGCCTGTGACACTACAAAAGCCTCTGGAAAGCAGGAGCGCTCTGTCAGGATGAATTAGTCTATCCTTGCTTACAGATATGATGCAGTCAAGTGCCATGGGCAAAAAGTTAGAAAAGATATCATAGAAAATTACTAAAATTTTTGTTTTGAAATAGAAAATATAGCTGAACCTTCTACAAATAAGAGCTAAAAATGGTTATTTTTCATGTGACTTCACATTTCATTGAAGTAGGTTTTTTCCTTCCCCAAACACAATAAAGCAAGGGATGTTCATTTTCTGCGACTACTGTATGCATGTATATTGCAGTGAAACTGCTTCAACGTGGTAATTTACACATACTGAGCTCCACAGTTCCACAAGGTTCTGGCTGAGGTTGCCTTTTGTTCGTTAAAACCAGTGCTTAATTTTTTCCTCACTAATCATTAAAGAAAGTTTTAACCATGAAAAGCAGCTATGTCAAAGGATCATTTAAAAGGCATGTACTCTGTATCTGAGCACTTTTAAAAGAGCCAGAGAAACCTGCGGGCATATGTATCCTGAGCTATTGATGTTCTGTCACCTCAAGCAGGTGGGAAGAAAACAGAGAACAGAAAGGGGAGTTAACTGCTTTTAATATAGTGTTGTGTTGTATGCTCATTATAATAGATAAGTAAAACTTCTGTAACTTGTAAGAGCTAATGAATAAAGACTTAAAGGGAAAGCAATTCCTTTATACCCTTCTCCTCTTGGGAGCTGCCTGACCATCCTTTGGTGGAAACACTGGTCCTGTTGCTTCTGATTACCTCCCCCGCAGGGCATCCCTGTTTCATCCCAACAGGCCCTGCTCTGAGCCCCTTGGGGGGACAGTGGCTCCCACGTATGCCTGAGTGGGGACCTTTGACACCAGAGGAATTAACTTTAAGCATTAAACAAGAGCTAAGGTGGCTTCACTAACACTTGAAGCAAAGGGGGTCGGTTCCAAGGAAGAGACAAGGACTCCAGGAAGCCTGGAACGTCCCGAGGCTAGTTGCGAGGTGTCACTGAGGGTTATCACTGTGTGATGAAGACAGGGCACAACCAACTATTAAATTTTCCACATTCATTTAAGGTGAGAAAGATTATGAATATGACTATAAAATAATATTATATATTGGTTTCTGTCCCTGGTTCCTGGAACAGAGCTTCTAAAACCTTGAAATTTCCTAAGTGATAAGAGCATTAATATCTTTTGTTCTAATATTTGACCTTTGACCCAACTTCAGACACAGAGCTCCTAAATCCCTTGGAATTTCCTAGGTGATAAAAAGTTTTTTGTAATATTAAGACAACTCTTGGTAGGCACCTGAGAGATTCAGGATGGGGGCTGGCCCCCAGAAAGTTGAGGTCAAGATTAGAATATTACAATTTTCAGGCACAGCTCCCACCCCACACTCCAGGAAGGGGAGAAGGGTGGGACTGAAGTTAATCATTGATTAGGCTTATATGATGAAGCCCCCATAAAAATCCCACTAGCTTCCAGGTTAGGAAACATATCCCTGTGCCAAAAGGGTGATACACCCCAACTCCATGGGGACAGAAGTTCCTATGGTTGGGACCCTCCCAAACCTTACGCTATATATCTCTTCATCTGGCTGTTCATCTGTATCCTCTATGGTGGCCTTTATTATATTGATACAATGAGCTAGTAAACATAAGTATATCCCTGAGTTCTGTGAGTCAGCCTAGCAAATCGTCCAACCCAAGGAAGGGTACCTTGATTTATAGCTGATTGGTCAGAAGTATAGGTGACAACCTCTGACTTGTGATTAGCATCTGAGGTAGAGATTTTCCTACAGGACTGAGTTCTTCAGTGTGGAATCTGAAGCTCTCTCCAGGTAGATAGAGTCAGAAATGAGTTAAACTGCAGGACACTGAGCTGGTGTCACAGAATTGTTTAGTGTGGAAAAGTCTCACATCTGCTGTCAGAAATGTGTGAGCACGGGAGAGTAAAAGATAAACAGAGAAGTGTTTTTCTTGTACAATGACTATTACTTATTTCATAATTCACCAATCTGAATGCTTGGCACAATCAGTATTTTTAGCTTTTTAAAGAAAAACACTGTGAAGATATTAGCTAGAAATTATGCTGCCTTATTTCTACCAGTGGCAGTTTTGTTTATCACAGGATTTTCAACATTTGACACATGGTTGATTTTTAATAAGGGTAGTACCCCTGGGCTGTGGAAGAAAAAATACAAACATGCCCAGATCACAAAACACACCTAGATCACATATTTACGTTGAGAGATCGGATACTAGCAAACACACATACTAAATTTAAATACTAAAATTATTCCCTGTTGACACTTTTCCTGGGAGAATTGAGCTCATTAGTTAGTGTGGGGGCAATTCTGTGATTTAATTCATAGCATCATTTCCTCTGTCCATGGGATTTCCCAGGCAAGAATACTCGAGTGGGTTGCCATTTCCTTCTCTAGACGATCTTCGTAACCCAGGGATCAAACCCCCAAGTCTGTTGCATTGCAGGCAGACTCCTTACTGTCTGAGCCACCAGGGAAGCCCAAATAGTCTCTAAATTGATGCAAATACTTTCTTAATAATAGTCTCCCACCATGTGAAATCCCCATCTCCTAGAAAACCTATTATTATTATTATTATTAAGCCAGGCCATGTATCTGACAGCCCACTAGGGAAAGAAATATGCCTTCAAATCATTTTTAGAGCCAAATTTATGTTTCTAACTCCTCTGATTAATTATTCCAAACTCCTCAAATAATCAGACCACTAGGAATAAAGAAGCAAGTCATAACAAAAAACAAAAACTTTCATTTCCAAAACTGTATGGACAGTGGCAGTTTTCAGGATCTTACATTTTTAAGATGAAAATGACTTAAGTGGCTCCAAAAGCATCTAACATTGATAGCAGCCAAGGTATTTAACTGCACATGTGGCCCTTGCTAAGCCAAGCCCAAGAGGAAGACCTAGTTTTGAAGAACTCTGACAGAGGAGGCCTTGTTTACACTTGAGTGGCCTGCTAGCAGCAAGGCTGTGTGGGTTCTCGAAATACAAATTACACACTCAGTGGAACCTGCTGTGAAGAGCCTCACTCAGACCAGAAGTCTTCATTGAATACAATAATGTCCAAATCTTTCTTAACACATCCAGATACATGCAAAAAACATGCATTTTAACTTTCTTCTTGAGATCATTAAGGTTCACATTCAGTTTTAAGAAATGATGCAAACACTACCCATGCCCTTCACCTAGTTTTCCCAATGACATCATCTTGCAAAACTATATAACAAGTTAACAAGCAGGATCCACCAACTTTATTCAGATTGCACCAGTTTGCCTGCACAGTCCGAATAAAGTTGATGAATAGTGTATTGTGTTTGTGGATAATGTATATGTGAGTGAACTTAGTTCTATGCTATTTTATCACGTGTAGACTCATATCACCTGCATCATAGTAAAGACAGAGCTGCTCCATTACAAGGATCTCTCATGCAACTCTTCCTGATCCATAATTATCTTTCTTTTGCCTCCCCACTTATCCCCCAACATCTGGCAGCCACTAAATCAGTCTTTGTTGCTATAATTTCATCATCTCAATATTACATAAAGGCAATCATACAGTATATAATCTTCCGAGTAGGTTTTCTTTATTTAGCTTGATTCCCTTGAGAACCATTCAAATTGTTCTGTATGTCAATAGTTAATTCCTTTTCAAAGTTGAGGAGTATTCCATGGTAGAATGTATCACAGGTTGTTTAACCATTCTTGTCAACTGAAAAAGATTTGGCTCTTTCCAGATTTGGAATTATACATAAACCTGTTATGAACAGGTTTGTACATGCTCTTATGTAGACATAAGTTTTCATTTCTTAGTGACAAATGCCCAAGGATGAAATGGGCTAGATAATAAACACATGCAAAGCTTTGTAAGAAAATGCCAAACTACTTTCCACGGCAACTGTTCTATTTTACATTCTTACCAGACATATATAAGTATTCTGAATTCTCAACATTCTAGCTCCAAATGTCAGCATTTGGCATTATCACTATTTTTTTGTTTTAGTCATTCTGATAGGTCTGCACTCATATCTTTCTGTGGTTTTAATTTTTATTTTTCTAATGGCCCTAGATGGCATATTCAAAAGCAGAGACATTACTTTGCCGACTAAGATCCATCTAGTCAAGGCTATGGGTTTTCCAGTGGTCATGTATGGATGTGAGAGTTGGACTGTGAAGAAGGCTGAGAGCCAAAGAATTGACGCTTTTGAACTGTGGTGTTGGAGAAGACTCTTGAGGATCCCTTGGACTGCAAGGAGATCCAACCAGTCCATTCTGAAGATCAACCCTGGGATTTCTTTGGAAGGAATGATGCTAAAGCTGAAACTCCAGTCCTTTGGCCACCTCATGCAAAGAGTTGACTCATTGGAAAAGACTCTGATGCTGGGAGGGATTGGGGGCAGGAGGAGAAGGGGGCGACCGAAGATGAGATGGCTGGATGGCATCACTGACTCGATGGACGTGAGTCTGAGTGAACTCTGGGAGTTGGTGATAGACAGGGAGGCCTGGTGTGCTGCGCTTCATGGGGCTGCAAGGAGTCGGACAAGACTGAGCGACTGAACTGAACTGAACTGAATGGCTAACAATGTTAAACAACTTTTATTCTCATTTGTTTAATCTTCTTTTGGTGAAATGTCACTTCATGCTTTCTGCCCATATTGTAACTGGATGGTTTGGTGGTCCAGTTTTTTACATTTAGGTTGGAGATTCCTTTTTAAGTTCTAGACCTTAGTGTATTGTTGGGTATGTGGTTTGGAAATATTATCCCTCAATTTGTAAACTGTAATTTCATCCTCTTTAAAAGGTCTTTGGCAGGGTCTTAATTGTAATGAGATCAGCTAACCGTTTTGTAGTTGTTGATCTTTATGAATCTTGGTCAAGTCTAAAATTTATTTTTACTAGACTTAGATCCTAGGAACTTCTCTATTTTAAAACTAAAGAGCTGATAGTTTTATATTTTATTTTGAGTCAGTTTTTCACATAAAATGTGAAGTGAATGTTGAAATTTTTGTGGGTTTTTTGCTTGTTTGTTTGCCTGTGTCAAAAGTCGACTGAGCATAACTGTGTGGGTCTATTTCTGGATTCTCCATTCTGGTTCACGGAATTATCTGTTTATTCCTTGGCCAGATTACACTTTATTATTAGTGTTGCTATATAAAAAGCCCTAAAATCAGGAAGGCTAATTCCCCCAACTTTATTCTCCTTTTTCAAAATTGTTCCAGCTATTTTAGGTCTTATGAAACTCCATATAAATTTTAAATAAGTTTGTCTTATATCCAACAAAATCTTGTGCTATTTTGATAGGAATTAATGCATATATATGGAATTTAGAAAGATGGTAACGATAACCATGTATGCGAGACAGCAAAAGAGACACAGATGTATAGAACAGTCTTTTGGACTCTGTGGGAGAGGGAGAAGGTGGGATGATTTGGGAGAATGGCATTGAAACATGTATAATATCATATATGAAACTAATCGCCAGTCCAGGTTCGATGCAGGATACAGGATGCTTGGGGCTGGTGCACTGGGATGACCCAGAGGGATGACCCATACCAGATGGATGGTACGGGGAGGGGGGTGGGAGGGGGGTTCAGGATGGGGAACACATGTACACCCATGGCAGATTCATGTTGATGTATGGCAAAACCAATACAATATTGTAAAGTGAAAAAAAAATTTTTTTAATAAAAATTACCTTGACAACAAAAAATAAAAAATAAATATACTATATAGGAGAAAACTGACATCTTTATTGAGTCTTCCAATGCAGGAACAAAATATTTCTGTATTAATTTAGGGTTTCTCTAATTTCTTTCACCAGCATCGTATAATTTTTATCATAGAGAATTCATACATATTTTGTTAGATATATACCTAAGAATTTCATTTTCTTGAGCAATTACAAATGCTATGTTTTTAATTCAATACATTCTTTATTAATATATGCAAATATAACTAAATTTGTGGGATGATCTTTAATCCTGAGACCTTGCTAAATTCATTAATTCTAAGTGTCTTTTACAGATTCCTTATGATTTTTACAAGACAATCAGGTTACCTGTAAATTGACAGGCTTTTATTCTTTCCAATACAATGCCTTTTTTCAGTTTGGCTATATTGCAGCAGCTTGAACCACCGTGTTGAACGTGAGCTGTGAAAGCATACACCCTTGCCTTGTTTCTGATTCTCAGTCTTTCACCAGTAAGTCTAATGTTAGCTGCAGGTTTTACTTGTTTGAATATTTTAAATGCTTCCTATATCAATTTAAAGAAGCTTCTCCTTATTCCTAGTTTGCTGAGAGCTTTTAACCATAAATAGGTTTGGAGAAGGAAATGGCAACCCACTCCAGTGTTCTCGCCTGGAGAATCCCAGGGACGGGGGAGCCTGGTGGGCTGCCATCTATGGGGTCGCACAGAGTCGGACACGACTGAAGCGACTTAGCAGCAGCAGCAGCAGCAGGTATTGGTTTTATCAAATACATTTCATACATCAAACAATATGATCGTATGATTTTTTTCTTTAGTTCATTGCTTTAGTGGGTTGCATTGGTTGATTTTGAAATCAAGTTGAACCAGCCTTACATATCTGGTATAAATCTGACTTGGTCATAGTGTATAGTTCCTTTTCCTTTCTGGATTCTGTTTGCTAATATTTGTTGAAGTTCTTTGCATTTAAGTTCATGAGAGAATCTAAACGACAGTTTAGTACACTGCCTTTATCAGGTTTTGCTATCAGATAACAATAGCTTCATAAAAACACCAGAAGGGTGTTCCCTGTGTTTCTATTTTATGGAAGAGACTGTGTGAAATTTCTATTAATACAGTAAGTCCTCTACACACAGTCTTTCAAGTTGCAAACTTTCAAAGATGTGAACATTTGTTGCCTTGTCAAATCACGTGAATTAGTTCATGTGACTGGCTTAGACTGCTACGTGTGTGAATCCTCCGTAAGCGGTTGTGCTTTTGTGTCTGTTAATGTGCAATACAGTATAGAGCAGAGTTCAATCACTCAGTTGTGTCTGACTCTTTATGACCACCTGGACTGCAGCAAAATAGGCTTCTCTGTCCTTCACTATCTCCCAGAGCCTGGTCAAACTCATGTCCATTGAGTCAGTGATGCCATCAAATATCTCATCCTCTGCTGCCCTCTTCAGTCTTTCCCAGCATTGGAGTCTTTTCCAATGAGTTGGCTCTTTGTATCAGGAAGCTAAAGTATTAGAGCTGGAGCTTCAGCTTCAGCATCAGTCTTTTTCAATGAATATTCAGAGTAGATTCCCTTTAGGATTGACTGGTTTGATCTCTTTGCTGTCCAAGGGAATGTCAAGAATTCTCTCCAGCAAAACAATTCAAAACCATCAATTCTTCAGCAAAAAAGCCTTATTTATGGTCCAAATCTCACATCCAGACATGACTACTGGAAAAACCATAGCTTTGAATATGGACCTCTATCAACAAAGTGATATTTCTGTTTTTCACATGCTATCTAAATTTTTCATAGCTTTTCTCCCAAAGAGCAAGAATCTTTTAATTTCACGGCTGCAGTCACCATCCACTATGATTTGGAGTTCAAGAAAATAAAGTCTGTCGGTTTCCATTTTTCCCCATCTATTTGCCATGAAGTGATGGGACCAGGAGCCATGATTGTTGTTTTTTGAATATTGAATTTTAAGTCAGCTTCTTCATGCTCCTCTTTCACCTTCATCAAGAGGCTCTTTAGTTCCTTTTTGCTTTCTGCCAAATGGTTGGTGTAATCTGCATATGAGGTTATTGATATTTCTCCCAGCAATCTTGATTCCAGCTTGCGCTTCCTCCAGCCCAGCGTTTCTCATGATGTACTCCAAATATAAGTTAAATAAGCAGGATGACAATATACAGCCTTAACAGGCTCCTTTCTCAATTTGGAACCAGTCCATTTTTGCGTGTCTGGTTCTAACTGCTGCTTTTTGAACTGCATGCAGGTTTCTCAGGAGACAGGTTAGATGGTCTGGTATTCCCATCCCTTTAAGAATTTTTACAGTTTGGTTTGATCCACATAGTCAAGGCTTTAGCATAGTCAATTAAGCAAAAGTAGATTTTTTAAAAATTCACCTGCCATGTTCTGTGATCCAACAAATGTTGGCAATTTGATGTCTGGTTCCTCTGCCTTTTCTAAATCCAGCTTGAACATCTGGAAGTTCTTGGTTCAGGTACTACTGAAGCCTAGTTTGGAGGATTTTGAGCATTACCTTGCTAGACTTTGAAATGAGTGCAATAGTGTAGCAATGTCAACATTCCTTGGCATTGCCCTTCTGTGGGGTTGGGATGAAAACTGGCATTTTCCAGTCCTGTGGCCATTAATTTGTTGGCATATTGAGTGCAGCACTTTCAGAGCATCATCTTTTAGGATTTGAGACAGCTCAGCTGGAATTCCATCACCTCCACTAGTTTTGTTTGTAGTAATGCTTCCTAAGGTCCACTTGACTTCATGCTCCAGGATGTCTGGCTCTAGGTGAGTGATCACACAATCGTGATTGTCTGGGTCATTAAGATCTTTGTTGTATAGTTCTTCTGTGTATTATTGTCACCTCTTCTTAATCTCTTCTGCTTCTCTTAGATCCATACTGTTTCTGTCCTTTACTGTGCCCATGTTTGCCTGAAATATCCCTTGGTATCTCTAATTTTCTTGAGGTCTATAGTCTTTCTCATTCGATTTTTTCCTTCTATTTATACTATAACATGCATAGGCAACTGTAATGTGCTAAATTTTGTCGCACCTAAAATTCATATATTGAAGTCGTAACCTCAGAATATGACTATGGTTAGAGATACGGTCTTTAAAGAGGTAATTAAGTAATAAAAGGAGGTCATTTGAGTTTGCCCTAATCCATGCCTAGTGTCTGAAAGAAGGTGGGTGGGACACACACATGCACAGAAGGAAGGGCGCATGAAGACAGAGAAAAGAAAGCCATCCACAAGCCACGGAGAGAGACCTCAGGAGAAATCAAGCCTGCATATACCTTGATCTTGGTCTTCCAGACTCCAGAACTGAAAGAAAAGAAAGCTCTTATTTAAGCCACCCAACCTGTGGAATATTGTTATGATAGTCCTAGCATACTGATGCAGTACTATGCCACAGTCTCCTGGTAGTGACATGGTATCACTTTGTCAGAGGCAGGAAGAACTCTTCTATTTAGGTCCTTTTACCTTCCCCACCTTTTTTAAACCAATAATTTCTATTATTTGTTGATGGCTGTGCTAGGTCTCCATTGGTGCACAGACTTCTCTCTAGATGCGGTGAGCTGGGGACACTCTCTGGGTGCAGCGCACAGACTTCTCACTATGGTGGCCTCTCCTGCTGTAGAGCATAGGCTCTAGTGCTTGTGTGCTTCCGAGGTTGAAGCAGATGGCCTCAGCAGTTGCAGCTCCCAAACTCTAGAGTACAGACTTGATGGCTGGGGCACATGGGCTTAGCTGCTCTGCAGCATGTAGGACCTTCCCAGATCAGGGATCGAACCCATGTCTCTTGCATTGGCAGGCAGATCCTTCACCACTGAGCCACCAGGAAAGCACTACTTTCTCTACTTTTACAATATGATTGTCTAAAGTATCCCCTCTCTATACTACATTCTTATTTATCTTGATGTTGGCATCAGTTTATTTTCTCAATCCTATTTGATTTTACTCTTTCATTGTATGAGGAATGAGTTTTGGTTGTGTCTGTGGCAGCTAGGAAATCATCTTATGGCATTGGGGCTAACTCACTGCTGCATTATTCCTTGTTCTAAAGGCCCTAGGCAGTTTGCCTTTTTCTTATCATCTTGCAGTATTCCTATGCTGGATTGCTGCGTTATGTCCAGCGACTTTTAGTCCTCAAAGGAAGGATGCGAGAACAATGATGTTGCTCCCCCTTGATGGTAACTTCATCATTTTTAAACATTCTGTCTGATGCAATGAGTGTTTCTATCTTTTTGATCATTTCTTTTTATCATTTTCCATATGGAAATTTGCCCTATCTGAATTTTATAAGATTTTCTGATTTACTTTAATGAGAAGAGACTCTGCTTGTCTATTGGACTTGGGAGATTTCTAGCTCTAAATCTTGGAAACAGACATGGGAAAGACTTACATTATTTAAAGAATAATCTTAATGAAAACTATATTAGATTAAAAAAAAAAAAACCTAACAAAGTACTTTCTCTCCCTAATGTACAAGTCAGGCTGCTTAAAAATAATAATAATAAAAGGTGAGTATTTTCGAAGTTAGGCCCCATGACATTAACATTCATTAATTCTAAGGGCTCAAAACTTCTCTTCTTGTATTCTCAGGGCATATTTACAAAAATTCAACATACTAAAATTGTGACAATTCCAAATAATTGAGTCCTGACACTATCTCTGTGTTATCCACGAATTCAATGTTTTTGTTACTTTTAATTCCACTACATCTCCTTGCAACATCTCTGATAGAAAAGAAAAATAGAGTTAAGATGAGAAGAAATATTAGCTAATAATGATAATAGCTTTGGAGTATAATCATGATATCCTTATCCTAGATATTCTGATTCTCTAGGGCAGAGTTTTGGCAAATAGATGGGGAAACAGTGGAAACAGTATCAGACTTTATTTTGGGGGCTCCAAAATCACTGCAGATGGTGATTGCAGCCATGAAAGTAAAAGATGCTTACTCCTTGGAAGAAGAGTTATAACCAACCTAGATAGCATATTCAAAAGCAAGGACATTACTTTACCAACAAAGGTCAGTCTAGTCAAGGCTCTGGTTTTTCCTGTGGTCATGTATGGATGTGAGAGTTGTACTGTGAAGAAAGCTGAGCACTGAAAAATTGATGCTTTTGAACTGTGGTGTTGGAGAAGACTCTTGACAGTCCCTTGGACTGCAAGGAGATCCAACCAGTCCATTCTAAAGGAGATCAGTCCTGGGTGTTCTTTGGAAGGACTGATGCTAAAGCTGAAACTCCAGTACTTTGGCCACCTCATGCGAAGAGTTGACTCATTGGAAAAGACTCTGATGCTGGGAGCGACTCGGGGCAGGAGGAAAAGGGGATGACAGAGGATGAGACTGCTGGATGGCATCACCGACTCGATGGATGTGTGTTTGGGTGAACTCCGGGAGTTGGTGATGGGCAGGGAGGCCTGGTGTGCTGCAATTCATGGGGTCGCAAAAAGTTGAACACGACTGAGTGACTGAACTGAACTAAACTGAGGGCAGAGATGCTCAATATTTTTTTTTACACTATTGACTTTGGGGTGAGATAATTCTTTATTAAGGTGGGGGACATTCCTGTTCACTTTAGGATATTTAAGTTCTGCCTGGCCTCTACCCACCAAATGCAAAAAGCACAGCTCTTACAGTCTGCACCAACAAAACCATCTTCAAACTTTGACACTGTTGCTGGTGTGTATATGTTGGGATAGGGGTTGGAAAATTACCCTGGTTGATTATAACTGTTTTAGGGTGAACAGATAATTTAGAACAATATGAAAACTCAAAAAGGACACTGAAAGATGAACTACTCAGGTTGGTAAGCTGCCCAATATGCTACGGGAGATCAGCGGAGAAATAACTCCAGAAAGAATGGAGAGACAAAGCCAAAGAAAAAACAAAACCCAGTTGTGGATGTGACTGGTGGTGGAAGTAAAGTCCAATGCTGTAAAGAACAATACTGCATAGGAATCTGGAATGTTAGGTCCATGAATCAAGGCAAATTGGAAGTGGTCAAATAGGAGATGGTGAGAGTGAACATCGACATTTCAGGAATCAGTGAACAAAAATGGACTGTAATGGGTGAATTTAATTCAGATGATCATTATATAATTCAGATACTTGTGGGCAAGAATCCCTTGAAAGAAATGGAGTAGCCATCATAGTCAACAAAAGAGTCCAAAATACAGTACTTGGATGCAGTCTCAAAAATGACAGAATGATCTTTGTTCATTTCCAAGGCAAACCATTCAATGCCACAGTAATCCAATTCTATGCCTGGACCAGTAATGCTGAAGAAGTTGAATGGTTCTATGAAGACCTACAAGACCTTCTAGAACTAACACTCCCAAAAGATGTCCTTTTCATTATAGGGGACTGGAATGCAAAAGTAGGAAGTCAAGGAATACCTGGAATAACAGGCATTTGGCCTTGGAGTACAGAATGAAGCAGGGCAAAGTCTAACAGAGTTCGGTCAAGAGAACGCACTGGTCATAGCAAACACCCTCTTCCAACAACATAAGAGAAGACTCTACACACGGACATCACCAGATGGTCAATACCAAAATCAGACTGGTTATATTCTTTGCAGCCAAATATGCAGAAGCTCTATACAGTCAGCAAAAATAAGACTGGGGGTTGATTGTGGCACAGATCATGAATTCCTTATTGCCAAATTCAGACTTAAATCCAAGAAAGTAGGGAAAACCACTAGACCATTCAGGTATGACCTAAATCAAACTTCTTATGATTATACAATAGAAGTGACAAATAGATTCAAGGAAATAGATCTGATAGAGTGCCTGATGAACTATGGATGGAAGTTTGTGACACTGTACAAGAGGCAGTGATCAAGACCATCCCCAAGAAAAAGAAATTTAAAAGGGCAAAATGTTTGTCTGAGTAGGCCTTACAAATAGCTGAGAAAAGAGAAGGGAAAGGCAAATGAGAAAAGGAAAGATATACCCATCTGAATACAGAGTTCCAAAGAATAGCAAGGAGAGATAAGAAAGCCTTCCTCAGTGATCAATGCAAAGAAATAGAGGAAAACAATAGACTAGAAAAGACTAGAGATCTCTTCAAAATTAGAGATACCAAGGGAACATTTCATGCAAAGATGGTCACAATAAAGGACAGAAATGGTATGGACCTAACCGATGCAGAAGATATTAAGAAGAGATGGCAAGAATACACAGAAAAACTATACAAAAAAGATCTTCATGAGCATTGGCTACAGGACTGAAAAAGATGAGTTTTTATTGCAGTCCCAAAGAAAGGCAATGCCAAAGAATGCTCAAACCACTGCACAATTGCACTCATCTCATACGCTAGCAAAGTAATGCTCAAAATTCTCCAAGCCAAGCTTCAACAGTATGTGACCTGTGAACCTCCAGATGTTTCTGCTGGTTTTAGAAAAGGCAGAGGAACCAGAAATTAAATTGCCAACATCCAATGGATCATCAAAAAAGTGTGAGAGTTCCAGAAAAATGTCTATTTGTGCTTTATTGACTACGCCAAAGCCTTTGACTATGTGTATCACAACAAACTGTGGAAAATTTTGAAAGAGATGGGAATACCAGACCACCTGTTCTGACTCCTGGGAAATCTTTATTCAGGTCAAGAAGTAACAGTTAGAACTGGACATGGACAACAGATTGGTTCCAAATTGCAAAAGGAGTACGTCAAGCCTGTGTGTTGTCACCCTGCTTATTTAACTTATATGCAGAGTACGTAATGAGAAATGCTGGAATGGATGAAGCACAAGCTGGAATTAAGTTTACCAGTAGAAATATCAATAACCTCATATATGCAGATGATACCACCATAATGGCAGAAAGTGAAGAGCTAAAGATGCTCGATAAAAGTGAAAGAGGAGAGTCAATAAGTTGGCTTAAAGCTCAATATTCAGAAAACTAAGATCATGGCATCTGGTCCCATCACTTCATGGCAAATGGGAAACAATGGGAACAGTGAGAGACTTTTTTGTTTTGGGGCTCCAAAATCACTGTAGATGGTGAATGCAGCCATGAAATTAACAGACACTTGCTCCTTGGAAGAAAAGTTATGACAAACCTAGATAGCATATTAAAAAGCAGACATTACTTTGCCAACAAAGATCTGTCTAGTTAAACCTTTGGTCTTTCCAGTAGTCATGTATGGATGTGAGAGGTGGACCATAAAGAAAGCTGAGCACTAAAGAATTGATGTTTTTTAACTGTGGTGTTGGAGAAGACTCTTGACAGTCCTTTGGCCTGCAAGGAGATCCAACCCATCCATCCTAAAGGAGATCAGTCCTAGGTGTTCATTGGAAGGATTGATCATGAAGCTGAAACTCTAATACTTTGGCCACCTGAGGTGAAGAACAGACTTATTGGAAAAGACCCTGATGCTGGGAAAGATTGAAGGCAGGTAGAGAAGGAGACAACAGAGGATGAGATGGTTGGATAGCATCACCATCTCAATGGACATGAGTTTGAGTAAGCTCCAGGAGTTGGTGATGGACAGGGAAGCCTGGCATGCTGTGGTTCATGGGGTCACAAAGAGTTGGACATGACTGAGAGACTAAACTGAACTGATAGTTTAAAGAATATCATATTAAAGCTGAAGCACTAAAAGAAGAAAAATTTGAGACAAGGAGATGGAAAGAGGGGAGGAGAGAGGGAATGAGAGGGAAAGGAAAGGAAGAAAAGATAAAACTAACTGGAAAAAAAAATCTCCATGCCTTCGGAAAAATGGTGAATGAGACAAGCTGTGTCTACAGGAGAGATGCTCTTTCTTCCTGTTTCCACTTATGTCCTTATGCCCCAGGTATATATGTCCTAAAGCCTCATATATCCAAGATTCACACTAGCATATACCCCTTCCTTTAAATCACTTTGTGTCATCATTCCAGGCTTTCCCAGTGAAGCTTCCCCAATTATTCACGCTTCATATACGCACATTTTAGTCACTCATCACACTAGATACTCCCTAAGGGGAAGACTTTCTCTGACCAACCTGTTTCCTCAGCAGCGCCAAGTCCAGGGCCTCTATACAGTCGTTCTCAATAAGTATTTGTTAAATTGAACGACAAACCTGATGAAAAAACACAAGTAAACTAGAACCCTGCTTTGCGTGATAGCATCTGTTGTGAATCCATGGAAGAGCAACTTTTCAAGATTTAGTACAAGCTGATTGTCAATATTTTGCTGAGACCAATACCTAGTGAATTGGAGCATTTCTGAATGTAATAATCTACATCCTTCCAGGCTGACCATATGGTGTTTGTTTATCAGATGTGATAATCCAGGTCAAGCGCAACTACTGGAAACTTAAGAGCTGTTAAGAGCACATAAAAGGGGAAGGCAGGCCCCCTGGGAAATTCTGCCATTGGGAGGAATTCAGACTCAGAATCGGGAAGACACTGATAGGGCGCCTCTGTCCAAAGTCTAGAGTTGTGTGAAGAGGGAAGCCAGAGGGCAGAGAGAGCCGGGGGGCTGAACGCCCCTCTCGCTTCAGAGGGTGGAAAGACACAAGGGTTTGGGCTCTGTCATCATGGTAGGCTCTAGAGGCCTCTCTTCGAAGAGGCTAAATTGCCAAACACTTGTTCCACAGAGCAAAGCATCCCAAGGGAAACATATAAATTTAATGAAAGATGGGGGGCAAGTGACATTTGTCTCCCTTCTCCAGCTTTGGCATCATTCTCTGCTGGCAAGAGATTAGTATAAACTTGTTTGTGAGAAGTCTGGGGAAGTTTTGTGAACTGTAATGGGAAGCACCTACATGTGATATCAGAAGGAAGGGATTCCACTGTCAGATATCACCACACTCCAGCACATCACCAAATATCTAAAGGGAGACAGAGGTCTAGACAAAGAGGATGATTTCCAATGAGAAAGCTTATATCCCTCACATCAAGTGACAGGAGAGAAGCTGAGACAGAGCCTGCAGATGTAGTTATGGGCTGAGTCTTCATACCAAGAACTCTCCCTTGCCATTATAGAAGGTGTGTGCATCGTGTCTGCATATCTGTCCTACGAAATTCAGTAAAATCCATGCCCAACAGTCAAGACAACTGTATTGATGCCTTCATTCAATAGAGTTGTGACAGCCAGCTACAGAGACATATGAGCCAGATACTCTTGAAAAGATGATGAAAAGACAGGCTAACAAGCGGTGAATTTGTTAACTGACATTTCTTTTTTATTTTACTTTTTAATTTATAATGAGAGACATCAATGTGACTTTTATTACTTATGTGCACAGATCTCTGCCTCTCAGTTGAGACTGTTAAGTTCCTATACAGAGATAAAAAATTTAACTTATGACTATAAGAAACCATGATGCAAGGCTTCCTTGGTAGCCCAGTGGTTGAAAAATCTGTCTCGCAATGCAAGAGACACCGGTTCAATCCCTGGTCCAGGAGGACCCCATGGGCTATGGGGCAAATAGGCCTATGTGCCACAACTACTGAGCCAGTGCTCTGAGGCCTGCAAGCCACAACTACAGAGCCTACGTGCAGTTCAGTTCAGTTCAGTTCAGTCGCTCAGTCGTATCTACCAAAGCCTGCATGCCCTAGAGCCCATTCTCCGCAAGGGAAGCCACTGCAATGAAAAGCCCGCACAAAGCAACTAGAGAGTGGGCCTGGCTCTTCACAACTAGAGAAAGTCTGCACACAGAAACAAAGACCCAGCACAGTCCTAAATAAATAGATAAAACAGTTTTTAAAAGGTATCATGCTCTGGAGAAAGCTTTGAAGTAGCAATATGAGCTAAACTAAACTGTTTTTTTTAAAAGAAACCATGGTGTAGATGTTAATGACACAGGTATTTATGATGTGTTCATGTGAAAAGCAGTTTGTAAAATGCTATTTTCATCATAAACTGTCCACGTATATGTTGTCACCATGTATATATTTGGAAAATTATATTCTAAAATGTAAATGGTGATATTTAGAATTTTTCTTTCTCTGTGCTTTTCTATATTTTTGAATCTCAACAGTAAATATCTAATACTTTTCTGATCAGAGAAAAATCTTCTAGGTAGGTTTTTTCAAACTATCTTTGGAGTGTACAATAATCACAGGGAATAGAAATGTTCTTAGGCCCTAGTGCATCAAGATAAGACACCTGCCATTCCCTGCAAGTTGCAGAACTCTTATCATCTACCTACATGCTCTGGGTACCTAGAATCTGGGCAGTCTCCTCCCATGGCCAAAGACTTTTCTTAGAACTGAGAAAGGGCAATCACATATGACTGCAATCTAATCTCTGTTTTCTCTGGTTCAGATTGGGAGACACTGCTTTCTGGACTAGGCAAGTTACAAACACCAGGGCAGACAACTTTTCAATAAGGCAATGTGGTGATATGAAAAGCTCTGGAGTCTGACAGCTCTTATTTGGAATCCTCAGTCCTCCTACATGCTTTGAGCAATATTCTTAGTTTCTCTGAGACCTGGCTTCCAAAACAATACCAAGAAAATAGCAGTAAACAATGCAGCCCCTGAATAATTGATGATTCAGTTGAAATGGGAAAGGCCAGTGCCTAATGCTTGGCTCAGAGCCCCCTGGTAGGGCAAATGAAAACAGCCCGCTTAACAAAAGCCTGAGGACTGTACTCGGTAGATGTCTGCCGCCGTCACCAGTGCTAACTGTGTATGTCTGCTATGTGCCAGGTACTTTGTTATGTGATTTGCATCCATGAAATCCGCTGTACCTGTCAGAATATTTGGGGGGGGGGGGATGTATTACTATGCTCACTTTGTAAATGAGGCACTTTTTAAATGAGCAAGACCACACACTTGCTCATGACTCCATGGAGTTAGCCTTGAAATCAGGTAATATGACCCAATTTGAGCCACTATGTTCTGTCATCTCACATAAAGCAAGAGATTAACAAACTCATTTACATGCTGAGGGGCCCTCCATATTCAAAAGGTACGGTAGTGTCAATATCATTTCGAGTTCCTTGTTAGGGCTCTTCCTACTCTGACATTTCCTCTATTATATGGAAAACTGGGTTTTGAGATTGAGTGCTCGGGCACTGTTGCCAAAATTCTCCAACACAGTATCTTTTTTAATTAAAAAAATTGAAAGTTGTAAAGAAATTTCTTCTCACAAAAACATCCTGGGTATCAGCATACATAGTCTTTCTGTACATCCAATAGAAGAGTTCACAGTAGAGCTGAAGAGAAGGTGCCCAGGGTGGAATATGTGCACAGTGAAAAGCAGACTCCCTAAACTCACCAGGGAGCTGCATCGCCCAACGCATGCCACGCACAGCAATTATGAAGATCCCAGTTCACACTCAAGCTACTTAAAGTACCATCCGAGGTGCTTTATACTTTTTCTCACCAACACTGTCTATCACTTGCTATTCCCATTGTACTGATGGGGAAACTGAGTTACAACATATTTGGGTGTTCTGCCCAAAGACACACAACAGTAACGGCAAAGCCACAGTGTAACCCAATCCACTTGGCCAGCCCTCCCACGAGATCGCTGCTCTCCCACCTCTGGCTCAGCAGCCCGGCTACACTTGACTTGGGTTTGTCCTTCTTTGCTTGCACAGTCCCTTCCTCTCCTGCCTCAGCCTCAGCACCAGAGCTTTGTCCTCAGGCACTGACGCACTATATCACCCATCCCTCCTGACGACGTGCCCTCATTCGCACTGACCACTACAGGTCTACAGGAAAGGATAGCAGCAGCATTTCCAGGACTAGGAAAAGATACAAGGAAACATACTAGGAAAGGAGGTACTTTCTCAGTTGCCTTTAAATTGTACTACACAGGAATCTGAAATTCTAGTTACCAGAGAGGCCTCATGAAGAAGAACTTCTAGATACAGACACAAACAATTGTGTGGTACAGCATTGGGTACATTCTGGAGAGGAGGGTTCTGTTAGATGACAATCTTTTGTGAATTCTTTCCCTAATCTATAAAATGAGGATACTGAATAGATCATATCAAAGGTCTCTTTCTGTTCTGAAAATTCTGTAAACCAACTTGCAGGCAAGAGAAACAAATATTTAGTAAGCACATCTCTCTTTGATGGCAAGCCTATCTGTTGTTTTTGCCAGCATTAAATCTTGAGAGACTGAGTATAACGAGCCCACGTGGCCTGGGGTTCACTATTCTGAGCCTCTAGAATACTGGTTTCTGGTGAGACAAGAAAAACCATTGACAGTGTCATGGGTCCTTACATAGTGGCTATTGGTTAGTAGCAGCTGACAAAAGCAGGCATGTCAAGGCAGAACGACATCTCAGAAAGTGGAAGGGAAAAGCAGAAAACTGTACCTGCATGCCCCAGGATCTTGCGAAAATAAGATAACAGAGAAACCAAGTAAGAAGGATCTCTGTGCCACACCTGCACAAATACTAAAAACTTCCACACGTAAAACATTCTTAATAAGGCTTAAATATGAACATCAGAGTTCCCTAAAGTAAAGGGTCCCCATTTCTGTCATAAAAGAAGGAAAAAGCTGGTAAACCAAGTCGTGAAGGTTACAATGACTGGTTTAATAGCTGGTATAATATGACCCAGACAGAAGCCATGGATTAATGAATGTAATAGAGGGCTTTATATAGGGCTTACCTGGTGGTTCAGAGGGTAAAGCATCTGCCTACAATGTGGGAGACCCAGGTTCGATCCCTGGGTCGGGAAGATACCCTGGAGAAGGAAATGGAAACCCACTCCAGTACTCTTGCCTGGAAAATCCCATGAATGGACAAGCCTGGTAGGCTACAGTCCATGGGATAGCAAAGAGTCTGAGCAACTTAACTTTCACTTTTTACTTTCTTTATGTAAGACAGAAAAATGACGAGAACGCTTAAAATTTCAGATTAAAAAGTTAATGTTTGAGGACAACGTGATTATGTATTAAAATGTATTTGACAGTATTAGCATCATAAAAAATAGCAGAGTACATACCATTGGACCATCCTTTCCTAGAAAAACTTGGCAAAAATTATCAGAATCAACCTGATCGAAATTCTCAAAGGTAGTGAAAGGTTTGCAGGAACCAAGTGAGCCAAGAGAAAGTCCACAAAAACAGGCCTGGAGAGTTCTGTGGCATTTTAACTTATCTAGGCCAATCCTCCCACCCAGAGCACAATCAGTCTTGAAGACAGCAGCCAATGTTCCCCTGTGAGCACCTGGTGCTAGGGACAGCAGAGCAGACCTTACTCCCACAAAATTGTGTTTGTTGGTTTTGACCTGTCAGGGACTAACAAGGGATCTAGTCACAAAGAAAATAGAAAATCTGAATAAACTCATAACAACTAAAGAGATTGAACCAACAGTCAAATCCTTCCAACAAAGAAAAGCCCAGGAGAGATGGTTTCCACCAAATATTTAAAGAATTAAAATCACTCTTTCTCAAACTTTCCCAAAAATAAAAGAGGAGGGAATATTTCCTAATTCCTACAAGGTCACCATTACAAAGTCAGCTAAAGATATCACAGGAAAAGAAAACTACAGCACAATATCCCATTTATAAGCAAAAGTCCTTAACAAAATACTAGTAGACTGATTGCAGCAGCATATTAAAGGGATTATATCTCATGACCAAGTGGGATTTATCTCAGGAATGTAAAGAAAGTTTAACATATAAAACTTAAGATAATACACCAGATTAAGGAAATAAAGAAAATAATCTACACGAGCAACTCAACTGATCCAGCAAAAGCCAACTGCCAAAATGCAGCAGCTTTTAATAATAAAACCACTCAATAAACTAGAAACAGAAGAGGCTATCCTCAAAATTATAAAAGGCATATATGAAAACTCCACATTTAACATCAAGTGAAAGTGAAAGTCTCTCAGTCGTTGCCAACTCTTTGCAAGCCCATGGACTATATAGTCCATGGAGTTCTCCAGGCCAGAATACTGGAGTGGGTAGCCTTTCCCTTCTCCAGGCGATCTTCCCAACCCAGAAGCTGAACCCAGGTCTCCCTCATTGCAGGCAGATTCTTTACCAGCTGAGCCACCAGGGAAGCCCATCTAACATCAAACTGAATGACAAAACACTGAAAGCTTTTGCCCTAAAATCATGAACCCATTAAGATAAAGGAAGCCCAATTCTGCCACTTCAGTCAACATTGTACCGGAAGTTATAGCTAGAGCAAGAAAGCAACAAAATAAGTAAACTGCATTCAAACCAGAAAGAAATAAGTAAAACTATCTCTATATACAGATGACCTGATTTTGCATGTAGAAAACTCTAAAGAATACACACACACACAATGTTAGAGTGAATAAACCACTTCAAAATCAGTGTTGCAGGATATAAGACCAACTTATGAAAAATTAGTCTATTTCCCTACACTAGTAATAAATAACCTGAACAGGGAATTAAAAAGAAAATTCCACTTGATAGTATAAAATAAAATACTCAGGAATAAATTTCACCAAGTAGATGGAAGTCTTTTGTACTGAAGACTATAAAACATTGCTGAAATAAAGATAAGAATTGAAAAGGCATCTATATGCATGTATAGGGTGTGTACATACAGGAGGTACAGGGTGTATCCTATATGCATGTATAACACTTAACATTGATAAGATGGCAATATTATCCAAAACAATCTACAGGTTCAATGCAGTCTTTACCAAAATCCCAAGAGATTTTTTGGCAAAAATACAAAATGTGGCCTGGAAATACATATGGAATTTCAAGGGACCCCAAACAGCCAAAACAATCTTGTAAAAGAACAAATTTGGAGGTCTCAAACTTCCTGATTTGAAAACTTACTAAAAAGTACAGTAATTGAAAGAGTGTAGCACTGGCATAAGGACAGACATACAGATCAACAGAATAGAACTGGGAGTCCAGAAATAAACCCACATGGTATGCGTGCTCAGTCATGAACAACTCTTTGCAACCCCATGGACCACAACCCACCAGGCTCTTCTGTCCATGGAATTTTCCAGGCAAGAATACTGGAGTGGGTCGCCATTTCCTTCTCCAAAACACATATATCTATGGACAATTGGTTTTAAACAAGTGTTCCAAGACCATTCAATGGGGAAAGAACAGTCTTCAACAAATCATGCTGGGACAACTGAATGCACATGTGAAAGAAAGAAATCTTACCCTTATCTTACACCACATGCAAAATGTAACTCAAAGTGAACCAGACCTTGGATTTAAGGTCCATAGCTAGAAAGAAAGAAATCTTACCCTTGTCTTACTCCACATGCAAAATGTAACTCAAAGTGAACCAGATCTTGAATTTAAGGTCCATAACTATCAAACTTTTAGAAGAAAATATAGAGGCATATTTTCACAACCTCTGATTCACCAATAGTTTCTTAAATTATATTGAAAGCACAAGCAACAAAAGAAAAATATGTAAATCTGGCTTTATCAAAATGAAAAACTTGTGCATCAAAGAACATTTAACAAGAGAGATAAAAGATAAGACAAAGGTAAGAGAAAATATTTTCCAATCATGATTAATAAAGTTCTAGTATCCAGAATATATATATTAAAAGCTCTTACAATGCAACATTAAAAAGACAACCTAATTTAAAAAATTATCACAGAATTTGAATAGATATTTCTCTAAAGAAGATATATAAATAGAGAGAAAGCACATGAAAAGATACTCAATATCATTAATCATTAAGAAAATACAAATACATCCTAGAAGAAATGGGGGAAGGAACAGAGGGTATATATATATGAAGAAATAATGGTTCAAAATTTCCAAATCTTATGAAAATCGTGAGTCTACACTTCCAAGAAACTCAGTAAATTCCAGGTAAGATGAACTCAAAGAGACCCACACTGACACCAGAAAAAGAGACACCAGAAAGAGAGAAAATATTGAAAGCAGCAAGATTTGCATTTCTTTAATAATTAGTGATGTTGAACATCTTTTCATGTGTTTGCTGGCCATGTGTATGACTGAACATCTTCATAAAATCTACAAACAATAAATGCTGGCGAGGGTGCGGAGAAAAGGGAACCCTCTCACACTGTTCGTGGGAATGTAAATTGATACAGACACTATGGAGAACAGTATGGAGGTTCCTTAAAAAACTCAACATAGAACTAGCATGTGACCCAGCAATCCCACTACTGAGGAAATAACCCAGAGAAAATCATAATTCAAAAATACACATGTATCCCAGTGTTCACTGCAGCAATATTTACAATAGCCAGGACATGGAAACAATCCTAAATATCCATCAAGAGAGGAATGGAAAAATAACATGCAGTATGCAAAATGCATATGCAAAATGGAATATTTTGTTGCTGGCGTTCAGTTGCTAAGTCATGTCCGACTCTGCAACTCCATGGACTGCACCGTGACAGGCTTTCCCGTCCTTCACTGTCTAATGGAGCTTTCTCAATTCATGTCCATTGAGTTGGTGATGTCATCTAACCGTCTCATCCTCAGCTGCCTCCTTCTCCTTGCCTTCAGTCTTTCATAGAGTAGGGTCTCTTCCAGTGAGTCAGCTCTTCATGTCAAGTTGCCAAAGTACTGGAGCTTCAGCTTTAGCAATAGACTTTTCACTGAATATTCAGGGTTGATTTACTTTAGAACTGACTGGTTTGATCTCTCTGCAGTCCAAGGGACTCTCAAGAGTCTTCTCCAATACCACAATTTGAAAGAATCAATTCTTCAGCATTCAGCTTTCTTTAGGGTCCAACTCTCACATCCATTCATGACTACTGGAAAAACTGTAGCTTTGAGTATATGGACCTTTGTCAGCAAAGTGATGTCTCTGCTTTTTAATACACTGTTTAGGTTTGTCATAGATTTCCTTCCAAAGAGCTGGCATCTTTTAATTTCATGGCTGCAGTTACCATCCACAGATTTTGGAGCCTAAGAAAATACAGTCTATAACTGCTTCCACATTTTTCCCTTCTATTTGTGATGAAGTGATGGGCCCAGATGCCATGATTTTCATTTTTTTAATGTTGAGCTCTCATCAAGAGGCTCTTTAGTTCCTCTTCACTTTTGCCATTAGAGTGGTAGCATCTACATATCTGAGGCCGTTGATATTTCTCCCAGTAATCTTGATTTCAGCTTCCAATTCATCTAGCCCCAAATTTTGCATGATGTGCTCTGTATGTAAGTTAAATAAGCAGGGTGACAATATACAGTCTTGACACACTCCTTTCCCAATTTTGAACCAGCCAGTTGTTTCATGTCCAGTTTTAACTGTTGCTTGTTAATGAGCATACAGGTTTCTGAGGAGACAGGTAAGGTGGTCTGATACGTCCATCTATTTAAGAGTTTTTCACAGTTTTTTGTGATCTACACAGTCAAAGGCTTTAGTATAGACAGAGAAGCAGAAGTAGATGTTGTTTCTGAAACTCCTTTGCTTTTTCCATGATCTAAGGAATGCTGGCAATTTGATCTCTGGTTCCTCTGCCTTTTCTAAATGCAGCTTATACATCTGGGAGTTCTCAGTTCATGTATCAGTGGGTCTATAATGAAGGATTTTGAGCATAACTTGACTAGCATTTCAAATGAGTGCGATTATATGGTATTTTGATCATTCTTTGGGATTGGAATGAAAGCTTTTTCCAGTCCTGTGGCCACTGTTGAGATTTCCAAATTTGCTGACATATTGACTGCAACACTGTAACAGCATCATCTTTTAGAATTTTAAATAGCTCAACTGGAATTCCATCACTTCCCCTAGCTTTGTTTGTAGTAACGCTTTGTAAAGTCCATTTGACTTCACACTCCAGGGTGTCTGGCTCTACGTAAGTGATTACAACATCACGGTTATCTGGTTCATTAAGACCTTTTTTGTAGAGTTATACTGTGTATTCTTGCCACCTCTTTTTAATTTCTTCTGCTTATGTTAGGTCCTTACCATTTTTGTCCTTTATTGCGCCTATCCTTTCATGAAATGTTCCCTTATTTTCTTCAACCTTCTCGAAGGGACATCTAGTGTTTCCCATTCTATTGTTCTCTATTTCTCGGCACTGTTCACTTAAGAAGGCTTTCTTACCTTTCCCTGTTGATCTCTGGAGCTCTGCCTTCAGTTGAGTATGTCTTTCCCCTTCTTCCTTGCCTTTCCCTTATCTTCTTTCCTGTTACATGTAAAGCCTCCTCAGACAACTACTTTGTCTTCTTGAATTTCTTTTTCTTTGGGATGGTTTTGGTCACTGCCTACCATACAATGTTACAAACCTCCATCTATAGTTCTTCAGGCACTCTGCCTAACAGATCTAATATCCTGAATGTGTTCATTACCTCCACTGTGTAATCATAAGCTGTTTGACTGATGTCATATCTTCATGGCCTAATGGTTTTCCTTACTTTGTTCAATTTAAGACTGAATTTTATAATAAGGAGCTCATGATCTGAGCCACAGTCAGTTCCAGGTTTTTATTTTGCTGACTGTATAGAACTTCTCCATCTTTGGCTACAAAGAACATAGTCAATCTGATTTTAATATGGGGTATTACTCAGTCATAAAAGGAACAAAATTGGATCATTTGTAGAGACATAGACGGACCTAGAAACTGTCATAGAGAGTGAAGCAAGTTAGAAAGAAAAGACAAATATTGCATATTGATATATATGTGGAATCTAAAAAAAAAAATGGTGGAGAAGATCTTACCTACAGGGCAGAAATAGAGACACATACATAGAGAACAAACGTATGGAAACCAAGGGGGATAGAGGGAATGGTGGGATGAATTGGGAGACTGGGGTAAACATACATAAACTATTGATACTACATATAAAAAAGATAACTAATAAGAATCTACTGTATAGCACAGGGAATTCTACTGAATGCTCCGTGGTGACCTAAATGGGAAGGAACTACAGAATAGGGTGGAGAAATGTATACATGGCTGATTCATTTTGCTGTTAAGTAGAAATTAACACAACATTTTAAAACAACTATACACTAGTAAAAAATGATTTTTAAAAAAAGCAAGACAAACGTGATATCATCACACATAAAGCATCCTCAATGAGATCATCACATTTCTTACTGGAAACTTTGGAGGCCAGAAGTAGTGTGTTAATACAGTCAAAGTGCTAGAAGAAAATAACTGTTGAGAAAGAATTCTATATCTGGTAAACCTGTCTCTCAAAAGTGATCAAGAATGCACTTAAAACTAATACAGTAGTAGTATGTCAATTATATGTCAATAAACTGAGGAAAAAACATGAGGCGAAAATTAAAACTTTCCCAAATAAACACAAGCTGAGGGAGTTTGGTACCTTTAGACCCGGCTATAGGAAATGCTCACAGGACTCCCGAAAGGTAAAATGAAAAGACAGTACACAGTAACTTGAAGTTGTTTACATACAAATCTCAGCAAAGGCAAATAAATGGGCAATTGTTATATAAAGAATAAAAAGGCTGGGAATAAAGTGTAAAGGAGTGAATTTTTGTATTCTACTGACAATAAGCACATATAAATTCAAATTAGAGTATTATAACTTTAGGATGTTCCCTGTAATCATCAAGATAACTAAAAACAAAGTAGCTATAGAACATACACAAAAAGAGATGAGAAAGTAATTTAAACATTTCAGTAGAAAAAAAAAATAAACTAAAAACACAGAGAAAAACAGTAATGAAGAAAATGAGGGTCAAAAGAGCTACAGGAAACAAGCAGCAAAGTGACAGAAGTAAATTCCTCCTTATCAGTAGTTACTTTAAATGCAAATCAGTAGTTACTTTAAACTCAGAGAGACAGAGACTGACAAAATGAGTAAACCCCTGACTCAACTATAAGCTATCTATAAGAGATGCACTTGTACAAAGACACAAGTAGATTGAAAGTGAAAAGATGGAAAAAGTATTATATACAAAACATAAACAAAAGTGAGTAGGGGTGGCTACACTAACATCAGACCAAACATTAAGTCAAAACAGATTATGAGAGGCAAGGAAGGACATAATACATTAATAAAAATTTTAATAAAGAAAGGTGATATAACCATTTATGCACCTAATAACAGACCATGAAAATACAGGAAACAAAAACTAATAGAACTAAAGAGAGAAGCAGAGTTTTAGAATAATAGTTGGGCACTTCAAATCCACTCACAATAATGGATAGAATAATTAGAGAGAAGGTAAGAAAGAAAGCAGAATTGAAGACTTAAAAAACACATTAACCCACCTACATCTAACAGACATACACAGAACACTCTACATGATGACAACAGTAGTTTACACATTCTTCTCAAGGACACACAAGACATTTGCAAGGATAAACTTGATGTTAGAACATAAACCAAGTATCAGTAGATTTAAAAAAGAGAACTATCATACATAATAGCATCTCCAAGAACAGCGGAATGAAATTTCAAATCAGTAACAGAAAAAAAAAAAGAAAAAAATCACAAAATTGTAAAAATTAAATAACGCACTTTAAAACAACCAGTGGAGAAGGGGACAATCCCCAGACGGCAGAGGAACAGAATGGGGAGACCACTTTCTCCCTCCAAAATATACATCAAAATATCATCTGCACGTGGAGCAAATCCCACAGAACAAATCCTGAATGCTGGCGGAGGACCCCAGATGTCCAGAAAGGCAAACCAATCTCCTAGGAATGAGATAGGGCAAAGAATAAAGACAAAAAGAGAGACACAGGATTTGGGGATGGGGACCTGTCCTGTGAAAGGAGTCGTGAAGGAGAAGTTTCCACATAATAGGAACTCCTCTCACAAGCAGGGTCAGTGTGAAGCTTAGGAAGCTCTGAGGGAAGCACAACCGAGAAAACTCACCACAGAGATCATGCCGAACGGCAGTTACTAGTGGGAAGTGGCTCACATGCTGAGGTCTGCCCGCAGTGAGTGGGAGCGGGGTACGCTGGCTCTGGCTGCATCATGGGTCCTCAGGAAAAGGACCGGGGTAGAATGCCAGAACATTCTGAGGTGGCTATGCAACACAGCACAGACATAATGGGGAAAACCACGGAATCACCAGAGAAACAACGGAACATTCCTGCAGGAAGATTCGAACGCCGCATTCTGAGCCCAGGCACGCTCACAGAACAAAGAATCACGACCTAGCAAATATCAAAGAGGGTCAAGCTGGCTGCCACCTATGGTCCCAGAGGCAGAGAAGCAGGCACGCAACAGCCAAAGATGGAAGGCAAGGGGCCACTGCAGTCCCAGCCCCAGAGACAGCGTCTGCAATCTGAGTGGATGGCCCACAGTCCCACCCACGTCTTCCTGGGATCATGGACAGCCCAGCTCTGCCAGGAGAGTCACAGCCTGAGTCCAGCTACCCTGGGGAGATGCATGCCCACCTGGGACTCTGCTTCACAGCTCACCAACAGCCCGAGCAGCTTGGCCCTGGGGGATGCACACCCGCCTTGGGCTGCGGCAACCACGGGTGGTCTAGCCACTGAGGGCACCCCACACATGCCGGCAGCACTTGCAATGTCCCTCTCTCTCCACAACACAGTTGAGCAAGTGAGCCCAAATGAGAGGCCATTCTCGCTCCTCTCATGTCAGAGCAGAGATGAGACACTGAAGAAAGACTTGGAAGCGGAGGTGGGCCCGGTGAGCAGAGCAATGAAGGGGGAGCTTCTCTGGAAGCGGCAGGTGCAACAGAATAGAATCCTTCCGTTCAACTGAGATTGTGCATTTAGGAACAACTGTAGACTTTGAGAAGTGCTCTGTTGGACATGACTGCTGTGACTTAGCAGCAGCAGCAGCAAGCCAGAGCAAGAGAATATCTGTAACTGAACTGACTCCACACTGCACATAACAGGTCCAGACACCTTCCTAGATATACTGGAGGACCTTCTGAGTATGCAACTCGACTGAAGCAGGAAAACGGAGGAATCACACGAACATTCATCACACTACGACCATATATGTATACTTCCTGCCTCCTATAAAAGTTTTCTTTATTATTTTTTAAATTGTATTTTATTATTACTTTTTAATTTAAATTTTTTTTTCTTTTTTTCCTATCTTCCCTTCTGTTTTTCTTTATTCCTTCATACTGTACTAGCATAGTTCTTTTTACTCCTTTAATTTTTCTTCTTGCTGCCTACTCTTACCTTTCTAAAAAACCTATTTTTTTAATAAATTTCATATTTTTGTTTCTGTTTTTTTTTATATTGTACTTTTGAGAGTCTAATTTTTATTCCAGGTTTTTGATTTTTGATCTTTTGTTGTTAATTTTGTATCTTTGAAACTCTGATTTTTAGTATCTATTTTACTTAGGGATGTGATTATTGAATTGATTGCTCTCTTCTCTCTTGATTCTCCTTTTTCCCCTCCTGTCATCTCTTTCTCCTTCTTCCTTCTTCTCTTCTCTATATAACTCTGTGAATCTTTTTGGGTGTTTCTGGCTGTGGAGAGTTATTTCACAATTAACCTAGGGGTTTTGCCTTTTGTACTATGTGAGCAGAGAAGTCTTGATGCTACTGTAAGAGGTCAGGACTAAAATCTAGAGGCAGGCGGCTCAAATCCAGATTTTGGACCATCAGAAAATTCTTGACCCCAGGGAACATTAATAGATGACAGCCCACCCCAAAGCCTCCATACCTACACTGAGACCAAGCTCCACCCAAGAGCCAGCAAGCAATGCAAGACACTCCACATCAATTCTTTAGCAAAACGGGCAACCTGCACATTAGTAAAGAAGCTGCCCAAAGTCATACCAAACCCACAGACACTCCAAAACTCACTAATGGACACTACTCTGCCCTCCAGAGAGATAATAGTGGAAATAAATGACTCAGAACTGGAATAAAGAAAAAAAGAAGAAAAAGAAATGATGACAGCCTAAGAGACAGAGACCGCTGGGCAATGTTAAGTGGCCAACATTCGAATCAGAGGCATCCCAGAGGGAGAAGACAAAAGGAAGTAACACGAGAAAATATCTGAAGAGATAGTAGTTAAAATTTTCCCTAAGATGGGAAGGAAATAGCCACCCAAGAACCACAGAAAGTCCGATACAGGATAAACCCAAGGAGAAACACACCAAGACACGTATTAATCAAACTAATAATATGGAAAGCAGCAAGGGAAAAGCAACAAATAACATACACGAGGATTCACCATAAGGATAACAGCTGATCTTTCAGCACTAACTCGGAAGGCCACAGGGAATGGCAGGATATTAAGTGATAGAAGGGAAAAGCCTATAACCAAGATTACTCTAACCAGCTAACACCTATCCTGCTCAAACTCTTTCACAAAAACTGCAGGTGAAGGCAAACTCCCAAACTCATTACAAGGCTACCATCAACTTGGTACCAAAAACAATGATGCCACAAAAAAAGAAAGTTACAGGCCAATGTCACTGATGAACATGGATGCAAAATCCCCCCAAAATTCTAGCAAACAGAATCCAACAACATATTAAAAACATCATACATTATTATCAAGTGGGCTTTCACACTGGGATGCCAGAATTCCTCAGTACACGTAAATCAATCAATGAGATACACCATATTAACAAACTGAAAGATAAAAAGAATACAATTTTTTCAACAGATGCAGAGAAAGCATTTACCAAAATTTAACACCGATTTATGATTAAAAACTCTCCAGAAACTAGGCATAGAAGGAACATACCTCAACAAAATAAAAGTCATATATGACAGACCCAGAGTAAACATCATCATCAATGGCAAAAAAAATGAATGCATTTCCTCTAATATCAGAAATAGGACAAGGGCGCTCACTCTGCTGCTGCTGCTGCTAAGTCACTTCAGCTATGTCTGATTCTGTGTGACCCATAGACGGAGCCCACCAGGCTCCCCCATCTCTGGGATTCCCCAGGCAAGAACACTGGAGTGGGTTGCCATTTCCTTCTCCAATGCACGAAAGGTGCTCACTCTAACTGCTACTATTCAACATAGTTTTGGAAGTCCTAGCCATAGTAATCAGAGAAGAAAAAGAAATAAAAGGAAGCCAGAGTAGAAAAGAAGAAATAAAGCTCTCACTGTTTGCAGATGACATGATTCTCTACATGGGAAACCCTAAAGATGTCACCAGAAAATTACTAGAGCTAATAAATGGATACAGTAAAGTTGTAATGTAAAATTAATACACAGAAATTCCTTGCATTCCTATAAACTAACAATGAAAAAACAGAAAGAAATGAAGGACACAATTGCATTCTCCATTGCAACAAAAAGAATAAAACATTTAGGAATAAATTTAGCTAAAGCAATAAAATATCTGTACACAGGAAACTATAAAACACTAATGAAATAAATCAAACATGACACAGGTAGATGGAGTGATCTATCATATTCTTGGATGGGAAGAATCAATATTGTGAAAATAACTATACTACCCTAAGCAATCTATATATTCAACACAATCCCTATCAAACTACCAAAGGTATTTTTCACAGAACTAGAACAAATAATTTCACAATTTGTATAGAAACACAAAAGACCCCAAACAAGCAAAGTAATCCTGAGAAAGAAGAATGGAACTGGAGGAATTAATCTTCCTGACTTCAGACTATACTACAAAGCTATAGTCATCAAGACAGTATGGTACTGGCACAAAAACAGAAATATAGATCAATGGAACAAAACAGAAAGGCCAGAAATAAATCCATGCACTGCTGGATACATTTTCTTTGACAAAGAAGGCAAGAAATATACAATGGAGAAAAAGTCTCCTCAACAAGTTTTGTTGGGGAAACATCAACTATGCATAAAAGAATGAAACCAGAACACTTTCTAACACCATATCGAAAAATAAACTCAAAATGGATTAAATACCTAAATGGAAGAGCAGAAAATATAAAACATGATCCTTGTAGCACTCCCCCGCCCCCCGCCTCTGAAAAAAAAAAAAAGAAGCAGAACAATAACAGAACAAAATTTTTTAAAAAATCAGAACACTAACAGATATATTAGAAAAAATAAAGATGTAGATGAAACAACTGAGAGGTAAAACAGAAACACAACGGTGATTTTAAAAAGCCAGAGAAGACTTGAGGGTGTGGCTTAGGTGCAGGGGGGTTTAGGCCTATGCTCAGGACACAGGCATCCAGAAAAGGCCCTGGAAGGTTGGGGGCCCGGGGCTTAGAGTCAGCATGGGCTGAGGAGCCCCAGAGTTTCTCTGGCCTCCTTGGAGAACGTAGGATTAGGTCCAGGCCTCAGTGAGCTCCCTGGGCCTGAGTGGGTGGAGGACATGCTAGGTGAGCTCCTCCCCTCCCCTATCCTCTGGTCCCCCAAAGTTCCCTTCCCACTGGCCTCTATTTTTTTTTCTCAGAAAAAAACTATCAGCTTGGTGCAAATGTAATTGTGGTTTTGGACCCTGAATTTTAAATCATTATAACTAGGCTGTAACACTGTATTAATTAAATTAGGAACCATTACAATCAACACATTTTTGCCAATGAAAAATAAGTTTATTTATTCCTATAGTGTATAAATCCATGCGTGGGGATTTGATGAACTCTTGGAAAGCATTTTCTGCCTCCTGCTGGTTGTGGAAATGTTTTCCCTGCAAAAAGATATCGAGATGCTTGAAGGAAGTGGTAGTCCACTGGCGAGAGATCGGGTGAATATGGCAGATGAGACAAAACTCTGGAGCCCAATTCACTCAACTTTTGAAGTGTTGGTTGTGTAATGTGTGGTTGGGCACTGCCATGGAGAAAAACTGGGCCCATTCTGTTGACCAATGCTGGCTGCAGGCGTTGCACTTTTTAGTGCATCTCATCGATTAGCTGAGCACACTTCTTATACAATGGTCTCGCTGGGATTCAGAAACCTGTAGTGGATCAGACTGGCAGCAGACCACCAAACAGCAACCATGACTTTTTTCTGGTGCAAGTTTGGCTTTGGGAAGTGCTTTGGAGCTTCTTCTCAGTCCAACAACTGATCTAGTCACTGCTGGTTGTCATATAAAATCCACTTTTTTGTCAGATTTCACAAGTTGATTGAAAAATGGTTTGGTGTTGTGCAGAATAAGAGAAGATAGTGCTTCAAAACAACGATTTTTAAAGGTTTTATTGAGCTTTTGCAACTTTACAATTTGCTTTACATCCAAATGACTGTAGAACGGTTGACAATGAGTTCTTTGGCAGCACCTTGTGTAGTTCTAAGAGGATCAGCTTTGATGATGGCTCTCAACTGTTGTTGTCAACTTCTAATGGCCAGCCACTATGCTCCTCATCTTCAAGGCTCTCTTCTCCTTTGCAAAACTTCTTGAACCACCCTGAACTGTACATTTGTTAGTAGTTCCTGGAGCAAATATGTTACTGACATTGCGAGTTGTCTCCCTATTTACAACCAAGTTTGAACTTGAATTAAAAAATAGCTTGTATTTGCTCCTTGTCTAACATCATTTCTATAGCCTAAAATAAATATAAATTAAACAGCAAGTAATAATTCATTAGAAAAAAAACATAAAGTGACAAATGTTCATTAAAATGAAGTATAACATAACCACATTTTATAATGTAAAAAGACAAATAGATACAAGGGATTAGATTTGATAGACATAGTGCCTGAAGAACTATGGATGGATGTTCATAACATTGTACAGACAGTGGTGATCAAAACCATTCCCAAGAAAAGGAAATGCAAAAAGGCAACATGGTTGTTTGAGGAGGTCTTACAAATAGCTGAGAAAAGAAGAGAGGCAAAAAGCAAAGGGGAAAAGGAAAAATATACCCATCTTAAGGCAATGTCCCAAAGTATAGCAAGGAGAGATAAAAAAAAGCCTTCTTAGCTGAACAATGGAAAAGAAATAGAGGAAAACAACAGAATAGGAAATACTAGAGATCTCTTCAAGAAAATTAGAGATACCAAGGGAACATTTCATGCAAAGATGGGCATAATAAAGGACAGAAACAGTGTGCATCTAACAGAAGCAGAAGATATTAAGAAGAGATGCTAAGAGTACACAGAGCTACACAAAAAAAGGTCTTAGTGATCCAGATGACCACATCGGTGTGGTCACTCACCTAGAGCCAGAAAACCTGGGGTGTAAAGTTACGTGGACCTTAGGAAGCCATTACTATGAACAAAGCTAGCAGAGGTGATGGAATTCCAGCTGAGCTATTTCAAATCCTAAAAGACAATGCTGTGAAAGTGCTGCACTCAATATGCCAGTGAATTAGGAAAACTCAGCAGTGACCACAGGACTGGAAAAGGTTGGCTTTCATTCCAATCCCAAAGAAGGGCAATGAGAAAGAATGTTCAAAACTACAGCACAATTGCACTCATTTTACATGCTAGCAAGGTAATGCTCAAAATCATCCTAGCTAGGCTTTAACAGTACATGAACCAAGAATTTCCAGATATACAAGCTGAATTTAGAAAATCCAGAGGAACCAGAGATCAGATTGCCAACATCTGGTGGGTCACAGAAAAAGCAAGAGAATTCCAGAAAATCACCTACTTCTGCTTCATTGACTACACTAAATCCTTTGATTGTGTGGATTACAACAAACTGAAAATTTCTTAAGGAGTTGGGAATACCAGACCACCTTACCTGCCTCCTAAGAAACCTGTATGCAGGTCAAGAAGAAACTATTAGAACTGGACATGGAACAATGGACTGGTTCAAAATTGGGAAAGGAGTACATCAAGGCTGTATATTGTCACCCTGCTTATTTAACTTATATGCAGAATACATCATGAGAAATGCTGGGCTGGATGAAGCACAAGCTGGAATCAAGATTGTCGGGAGAAATATCAATAAAACTCTTATGGCAGAAAGCAAAGAGGAACTAAAGAGACTCTTGATGAAGGTGAAAGAGGAATGAAAAAGTCAGCTTAAAATTTATCATTCCAAAAACGAAGATCATGGCATCTGGTCCTATCACTTCATGGCAAATAGATGGGGAAACAGTGGAAACAGTGACAGACTTTATTTTCTTGGGCTCCAAAATCAAGTGGACAGTGACGGCAGCCATGAAATTAGTAGATGCTTGTTCCTTGGATGAAAAGCTATGGCAAAACTAGACCGTGTATTAAAAAGCAGAGACACTACTTTGTTGACAAAGCTCCATCTGGTCAAAGCTTTTGTTTTTCCAGTAGTCATGTATGGACATGAGAGTTGGCCCATGAAGAAAGGTGAGCACTGAAGAACTGATGCTTTCAAAACATGGTGTTGGAGAAGACTCTTGAGAGTCCCCTGAACAGTAAGAAAATCAAACAGTCAATCTTAAAGGAAATCAACCTTGAATATTCATTGAAAGGACTGATACTGAAGCTGAAGCTCCAATACTTTGGCCAACTGATGTGAAGAGTTGACTTATTGGAAAAGACCCTGATACTGAGAAAGACTGAGGGCAGGAGAGGAAAGGGGCAATAAAGGGTGAGATGGTTGGATGGCATCATCGATTCAATGGACATGAGTTAGAGCAAATCCAGGGAGACAGCAAAGGACAGGGAAGCCTGGTGTGCTGCAGTCCATGGGGTCACATAGAGTTGGACATGACTAAGCAATTGAACAACAACAAATATACTGGTAAATTATTTTTGACACAGGTTTTAAGATAAGTGGAAAAAGGACAGTAAACTACTCTGTGTCCTTCCCAACACCCGCCCCCTCACCCCCAACCTCACAAGCCCTTCAGTCTGTTCATCAGCTTTCACTGCCTCAGACCCCACTTGGACATCATTTTCCCCTCTCTGAAGTGGAATTCAGGGCCTCTCCCCACTGAGTCTTGTTTAACCACAGGCCCCACTCTCTCTCTCCATGCTGTATTGCAGGATACAAGCGTCTGCTCCTCTCCTGTCCTGCACACTGCACCCCACATGGCCAGGGGAAAATCTCTTCCCTCAGCAGACTCCACCACCCACCTGCCCATGGGATATCATTCCTCCTGGATGGGGCACACTGTCTCTTCTCTCAGGTCTTTGCCCGGGCCCTGGAGGCCCCAGAATGGGGGTGGATCCTCTAACCACATCTGTCCTGCTCTCTTTCCCTTTCCCCAACTTTCATGGGTCTCCTTGCTGTTACAGAACTTTACAGAGTTCTTCTGCCTCTGAAAACTGTTCCCCACTGGAATGCCATTTTTTCAGAGTCACACAGCTGCCCCTCAGCCACTACAGGTCTCTCCACTCACACACACACACGCACACACCTCATAGACACAGACACACACATACACTCACAAGCACACACACAAGCACACTTGCAGAAACACAATCACATACAGAGACACAGCAGGCCCTCCTTATTTCCCTTCCCTGCTTTACTTTTCTGCATAGAATTTATCACCATTTGTCAGATTATATGTTTGTTTTTCTTTGTAACTGCCTCATCCCACACCTTGGAATGTAAGATCCCAGAGCACAAGATTGTTTACTCACTGCTATGTTCCAAGTATCCCTGGGAGGTGTTTAGTACAACTAGGTCTCCAGTAAATATATACCGAGTAAATAAACATCATAGAGATCAGAATAAAAGAATTCTGGCCCAGGTCAGGAAGTGCTGAGGCTGGGATGTGACCAGGTATCCTTGACCTCAGTCTGCAGAGTCCAGCTCTCACCATAGCAAGGTCTCATGCCTGATGTCCATTCTGCTCCACTGAACTGTAGCTTCACCTGGGGTCAAATGTAGATGTGTTTGGCTCCAGCTGTGTCACTCGGGGTGAGAGGTGTCTGAGGTCACCTAAGCTGTGTCCGCCACAAACAGCCTGGAGCTGCCATGAGAGCACCTGGAGGGCCCGGTGCTCCTGTTGGGCCGCACATCCACGGCAATGTCTCAGTCACCTGCTAGCTTCCTTGGTCCTGTGGACTCTCTGGGAATGGAGGCTCTGGCTTCCTGAAGGGGTGGAAGGTCCCGAGGGCCTCCATCTGTCCTGGATACCTGGGTCTGGACAGAAATCTGCAGGGATGGTGAGGAAACAAGTATGTCGGTCGAACAGCCCTGAGAACCCAGCAGAGACCTGGGGGCCACCAGAGTCCCAACATAGCAGCAAGAACCCTGTGCAAAGATTGCATGCTAAATATGTCAAAAATAAGTCAGCAAATCCAGATAAACCTCAGTATTTTTTTTTCATGCTTTACTTAGGAAGTAGAGATTTAAATAAACTGTCCATTGAGAAGGTATTTATCTGCCCACAAACTTGAATGCATATATGAAAAAGCTGTTAATATAACAGTACAATGTTTGTTAAATCACTTTTCAAGTTAAAATGTACTACATTTTCAATAGCTTTCCATTGTATAGGACTTTCCAATATGAAACATGCTTTTACACAGATTATTCCTGATTTCAGTAAATCCGGGTGAGACTGACAGGGTCATCGTTACTGCCCACGTTCTCAGAGAAAGAAGCAGGGCCTTGAGCTCAGTTCGCTTATGATGCCTGTCCAGGCCTCAGCCTGTGCCGACTTCTGACCAGCCCTGTAGAGCTCAGCCCTGCCCCACCCCCAACAGGAGCCCACTGCACTTTGGAGGGGGGTCCTCCCACCACAGGGGACACGCTCTCTCCACTCCCCAACAGGAAGCATTTCATAAAGTATGGCCTAGAGTGGCGACCAGCATCAACAGGTTCACAAACATTCATCTATCTGACTCCCCACTCCCATGATCTTTATGGAAAAAAAGGGAACTGTCAAAATTCCAAAACTTTCAGTAACTGCATTGCATCCTTAAAATTTTGTTAAGAAGTTATACTCATGTCAAGTGTTCTGATCACAGTAAAAGAAAATTTTAAAAGAATTAGAGGATGAAAAAACTGAGAGAACAATCAGCTGTTAGTTTGAATGATGCTATTTTGGACTGCAAGGAGATCAAACCAGTCAATCCTAAAGGAAATTGACCCTGAATATTCACTGGAAGGACTGATGCTAAAGCTGAAGCTCCAGTACTCTGGCCACCTGATGTGAAGAGTCAACACATTGGGAAAGACCCTGATGCTGGGAAAGATTGAGGGCAGGAGGAGAAGGGGTGGTGGAGGATGAGATGGTTAGATAGCATCACTGACTCAATGAATATGACTTTGAACAAACTCCAGAGGATAGCGGAGGACAGAGGAGTCTGGCAAGCTGCAGTCCACGGGATCAAAAGAATTGGGCACAGTTTAGTGACTGAACAACAACAATAACCATTTAGAGTTAGTTTTAAGCTCTTTCATAAAATGTTTATTGTTGGTGACTACAGCGCATGAGTCACTATCTTCCATCTCAAAAGCATCATATATTCAAAGAGTATAATTTTTAACTTTAGATTTATAAGAGGAGAGTAAGTTGTAAAGTTTACACATGATAGGAAGGCCTTTCACTGCTAAAATAATATGCCAGACACAAAAATAAACCAAAGAATTTCTATTATATATTCAAATTAATATTTTAAAATTAACTGAGGCTTGGTGCTACTCGCATGAATATATACACATAAATGCTCCCTTACTCTATCTCTCCCTATCTTACATAATTTTTAAAAACTGTCATTAATCATTACATTAGCAGATTTTAAGTTAAATGGATAGTATCCAGTGCTTGCAAGTGGGGAAAAAAGCAACCTTGTATTGATGGTAGTAATTTGGGACAAGATTTTAAGCTTCTTTGCAAGTGAACTTTGGCAATGACTATGCAAATTAAGGGCTTCCCAGATTTCAAAGGGTTCTAACCCTTCAAAGGGTTCCCTAGCAGTAAACAACCCACCTGCCAATGCAGGAAGTGCGGGTTCAATCCCTGAGTTGATTGAAGATCCCCTGGAGGAGGGCATGGCAACCCACTCCAATATTCTTGCCTAGAGAATCTCATGGACAGAGGAGCCTGGTGGGTTACAGTCTATAGGATCACAAAGAGTTGGACATGACTAAAGCAACTTAGCGCATGTGCATGCTTGGATGCACACACACAAATGAAAGTGCATAGACCTAGAGAAAAGCAACTTCTTTTCAACTGATTTGTTTAGGGAAAAACTAGAGACACCATCAAGAGCATACTGGTTAAAAATAGGCCATGGAGCCACAATGGGGAATATTTTTCACCAATTAAATAGAGCGGAGCCCATCTATTAACTTTACGTTAATAGTGATCTATTATTATTACAACCAAATGAGGTTTAAAAATCATTTGGTGCAAAAAAAAATTACAGAAAACAAAATTACCACTGAGAGATGCAGCATCCCACTCACCTCCAACTTCTCCTTCAGGATTCTCAGAATCATGTGATACTGACCATCAAATCAGCCTGGAAATAAAGTATTTACTTGCCTTCTCATACAGCGTGTCCTGCTCTCATTCAATCCTGCCCCTAAGAAGTACGCAATAACTTTGAAGTAGTTCTCAACATGCAGCACATCTGCGAATTGCTCAGAGAGCCCCTTTGCTGTGAAAGAGACCCAAGTGCTGCATAGTCAAACAGACAATTAGAAAATACCAACATCAAAACAAGAATCAAATTCTATGGTAACCCTGTTTGCTTAGGAAGCAAAGGAATGAGCTTTGCAGAGTAAGGCCCTCCCCTTGAAATGGCTCAGGCTTTGTGACTTCACCAGTGATGGACAGAGGTGATTATTTAGTTCAGCGGTAATTAGTTTAGTGTCTGTTCCATAAAGCCAAAGCTTTTTTGACCATGTGTATACAATTTGTTAACTAATTATTGATTTCCATAATCTAAAACAGACACAATGAACTAACTGATAAGCAATTATCAGTATACCTTAAACTTCTCAGAAGTCTCCCTGACTCTGGCACCCCCAGGCCCAGGCTAATCTAAAGGGCTTTCACATTTACTGTTGTACTACGGCCCTGACTTCTAAGTGTCTCCTGACTTGTCTCACTACAAAACCTCCTTGGGTTAAAGATGGAGATAGTCTCTATCATACTCCAATGTCATATGGCAGTGCCAGGGCAGAACAGACATAGATTCCCATTCTGAAAGCATGTAGAAGGCATCTGACAATGCATTGGAGACATAGACATTCAGGGTTATTCCCTGTATTTTGTGTTACCTAGAGACAGCGAATGAGAAACAGGCATGGGAAACTAAAAAAAAAAAAAAATAGAAGTGGCAAGGGAAGGTCTAAGAGAGACACAAAAGACTGCATGAATCCAGAGACATTGAGGGTAATGCAGACAGGCTTAAAGCCAAGGCAGCATTTGGATTTGCACAAAAGAATGAGCATTTTCAGGGAGACTGGCATACTTGGATGGGTTTTGACGGGAGCATCAACAGAGTGGCTGAGGCAAGACAGGATGGGCTAGATAAAACATGGTCCTACTGGGATCCAGAGTCCTCATGCAGTTAGGGACAGAAGCTTAATTAATCTGTCCACTGCCCCCCTAGCTCAGAAACCAAGTCAGCCTTGACTCAGAAATCCCAAATCCTCTTTGCCTGTGGACAGTGTAATGTACAAATCATTAAGTAGATTCATGATGGTATAGACAGAAAAAGGTTAGCAGTTCACTTTCACACCATGTTTTTAAAAGCAAGGCTTGTTGTATAAATACAACGTAGAAACTCTAGAAAACAAACATTTTCAGAGCTTTAAAGCACCCTTGTTCCACATACACAGTGAAATGACACTGCACGCAGAGCCTGAGACTTGTGATGCCATTTGGAAAGCATGCATAGCTAGACTCTGATATGTGTTTTGGGGAGACTCACCCTTGCTGAGGCCATGCTTGTCTCCTTTTGCATTTAACTGAAAGCATTTGGAAGTGTCAAAACTTTCTTTCAAAAATAATCAATAGGTCTTTTTTTCAGTAATCAAATTTTGCCATCAATCAGCTCAGATGACTAAAATTTTTATGTAGCTTCCGTTGTGAATAAAAGTAAAAAAAAAAAAAATGATCTTGGCCTTTGTTGATGGGGGTTAGCTTGCTTGCCTAAAGTGCTATTTTAGTAATGAAAACTGTCTTTTATTTTTCCCTGCCTCATTTATGTTATGCTAAGCAAGCTTGTAAGTTCCCATTAAAAACATGAAAGATTACTCAGCCATAAAAAGGAACAAATTTGAGTCAGTTCTAATGAGGTGGATGAACCTAAAACCTATTATATAGAGTGAAGTGAGTCAGAAAGGGAAAGATAAATACCATATTCTAACACTTATATATGAAATCTAGAAAAATGGTACTGAAGAATTTATTTACAGGGCAACAGTGGAGAAACAGAGAGATAATAGACTTATGGACATGGGGAGAGGGGAGGAGAGGGTGAGATGCATAGAGAGAGTAACATGGAAACTTACAGGCTCCTCCGCCCATGGGATTTCCCAGGCAAGAGTACTGAAGTGGGGTGCCATTGCCTTCTCCAAAATTACACTATAGATTCACACAAAGGCTTTCTTAAACACAGAAAACGGTTTCTGGGGAAAACCTGCAGCGCTGAGAACCCTGCAGGATGCGCAGAGGTCAGGGCGCTGGCTGGGACTCTGGCTGACGAGGCAGGGCGTGCTGCGAGCCGGTGCTGCTGGGGCAGGCTCTCCCTAGCTCACCACAGTCCCTAAGGGTCTTCATTCACCAAGCCAGGGGTCTACAGCAGCCTTACTGCAGAGAACATTAAAAGGCATCTCATAGTTTCTGAGAGTCATCTCTCATCCTTCTGGTAGCAAGCTAAATAAGCTTTCTTGATCCTTTCCACACAAGTCACATGTTCTGCCAACCATCTAATGATACCATGGGTTTCCTGCAATCTTAAATTCTCTGTGACATCCTTCCTCAGTTACAGGAATGAGAAGCAGGCCCAGCCCTTGCGTTAGTGGTTCTGAATCAGGTTACACCAAATGCAGTGCACCTAATCATCTGGATTCCTCCAAAAACATTTCTGATCTGAAACTCTACCGACAGTTTTCTGTCTAATATTTTGAAAATTCAATTAAGAATCTGATGAGTGTCATATAAGCTCATGTATTTCACCAAATAAATGAAAGATTATACATTGAAGGTATCTGAATTCACTCTTCCCTATGCCTGAGGCTTTATTTCCTTTGTCTAAACCAGAATAGTGGCTTAGACCTCCTCAGAGAACTGTGCAGGCTGCCAGATCAGAAGCCAAATGTCCTCTAACTTACTTTTCAGACATCTTCTCATGCCTGATACCACCCACCATAGAAAGGGAGTAGATTGCTTCTGCCATTCTGGCAAAGAACATGGCAGCAGGTATAAGGATCATATCCAGATTCAGCCATACAGAGAACCCTCATGAGAGGGAAAAAAATGCTTCCCATGATGACAGCTAGGTATTTTATCTGTAATTTGGTATGATATTTGCCTTGCCTCAAAACTAAAAATTCACCAGAATGTGTTCAGATAAAGGCTATAACTTAGGCAAATTCTGGGTTCCAAAGAGAAGTCTCATTGAGAATTAAAACTCAATTCAAGCAAAAGTGCTCAGTAAATAGCCACTGGAGGCATCTGCCATACCGCCAATACAGCTCCCAAAGCCTTTTTTTTTTTAATATTAAAAATCTATTTGACACTCATGTGGTCAAGCCATGAACATTCAAAGTATGTCTCCCCCAGTGAGTGGGGTCAGCCATAAGCAGATGGGCTCACTTACAGGCTATTAGACTCTGACTGTGAGAAGATGAGCTACTCGTAGCTTAACAGGATGGGAGGGCTTCAGTTCTGCCCAGCCACTCAGCGTTCACAGCCTGTCCCTTCCCTCTCTGCTCACAGAGCCAAGGAACACTGCACACAATGTATTCCAACCCCTGTCTGGGGACTAGCCCTCTCTGGTCCACACACACAAGGCATGATTGTGGAGGTGAAGAATGCTAGTAAGTACATTTCTTGATTACTGATTATACTTTTATCTTTAATTTAGAATCAGTAACTGAGTGAATATTTAATTAATTTTACATGAATATTTTTTTAGAAAAGGGCAGTAGTTAAAAACAACAACAACAACAATTGCACCAGAATGTTTGTTACAATTCAGATCAAGTCCAAAATTTCCCAACCCAAACAGCCTGATGAAATAGGAAAAGCCCTCAACCTAACATCAGAATAAGCAGACCCTGGTTCTGTCGCTGTGAATCCATCACTCTTCAGGACCTCAGTTTTCTAATTCGCAAACTAAATGTTTGTCAAGGTTAGTGCCTGTAAGTGTTAGCTTTCACCATAGCCGACACTTAGTGGCTTAAAACAACAATCGTTAATTATTTCTCGTGAGTCTGTACGTCAACTGGGTGGTCCTGGTTAGCTGGGTCAAGCTTGACTCGTTCAGGCTGAGCTCACTGGTGGGTGCCATGAGGAGATGTCTCACCTGGAACAGCATCAGCTGGAACGGCCCATCCCTACTCCATGCAACCTGGCATCCCTGGGCAACACACCTGGTTTCCCTGGTGGATGGGAAGGGTCTCAAGCAAATAAGTGAGAACAACAAGGCCTCTTGCCTCCCAGGCTCGGAAATGAGAGGTAACTTCTATCTCTTTCTATTGTTCAAAGTGAGTCTAAGCCTGATACAAAGGATAGAGAAAGAGACTCCTCTGAATGGCACAGATTAAAATGTCACACTGCAGTTGCAGAGGGATGTGGACACAGAGAGGGGCGTAACTAGAACCACTGCTTGTAGGCAAGCATTCAAGATGTCCACTGAACTTTAAAATAGTATCATGTATCACTTGTTCCCCAGTGGGTTACCTAGAGATTATCCTCACTAAAAGCCAGCCCCTAAAATATCAACTTCTGCATGCAAAACGTGAACTGGGAATTATTTGGGGAGGACACGATTCTGCTAGGAATATAACCAAAAGAAAAGTAAGTCTGAGAAAGTGAGAGTCTTTTTTTATTTAATTCTCCACCAACCTATTCTTTGCCATTAAAGGTCCAGATGATGCCATGTCTGGGGCTGGCATGAACCAGTTCTCAGAGCTGTTCAGGGATTGTGTTGGAGGCTATATGCTCAATTTACCTTACTTCCAAGCAAGGTTATGGAAGTGTTTGTTATTTTTAAAATAATGTTTATGCCTGGGATGGGTCCCACAGGCTAAGACAACAAGTTTGCTGACAAACTCCCACAAGGCCTCTTTCATGAGACTGCTGTACTACCATTTTGTCCCCTTTTATTCCAGCCACTCCATAGACTGTTAGCCCTTGCCAAGATTTAAATTCAGCTTCCAGTGAAATTTTACCCATTCACAATATAGGTACCCTATTTTCTAAATTTATTTCTAGCTTTTGTACTTAAATCATCATGAAGACCTGTTTCTCTAAACACCTCCCCTGCTCCCATTCAACTTTAAATAGAACTTAATTTTTTAAAGTATCATTGTAATTCCTAATAGTTCTTCATCCTGTAAAAGAACAGGGTTTTCTATGTGCCTATTTTAGTACTCTCCTGTTGCCTCTCTACCCTTTGCCTTTGCATTTTCTTTCAGCAATTGCCAGTGCTTTGGAAATATTAACGACTGTCTTCACTGTTCACCGCACCATTCTCAAAGGTGCTATGGTTATATTCATGCCTGATCTTGCCAATGGCCCAAGATCAAGATTCTGGTTGGCCCATGCTCTTTCTGAGAACCCTAGAGGAGAATCTATCCATGACTTTCACAGCTTCTGGTGTTGCCAACAACCTTTGGTGTTCCTTATCTTACGCACTCATCACTGCAACCTCTGCCTCCATCACCGCTGGGCCCTCTGCCTTTATGCCTCTATATGCCTCTCTCCTCTTGCTATGACAGTCATATTGAAGTAGGATCCACCCTACTGCACTATCAATTCAGTTCACTTGCTCAGCCATGTCTGACTCTTTGTAATCCCACCTACTACAGCATCTTAGGCTTCCCTGTCTATCACCAACTCCCAGAGCTTGCTCAAACTCATCTCCATCCAGTCAGTGATGCCATCCAACCATCTCATCCTCTGTCGTCCCCTTCTCTTCCTGCCCTCAATCTTTCCCAGCATCAGGGTCTTTTCAAATGAATCAGCTCTTCACATCAGGTGGCCAAAGATTGGAGCTTCAGCTTCAGCATCAGTCCTTCCAAAGAATATTCAGGAATGATTTCCTTTATGGTTGACAGGCTGGATCTCCTTGCAGTCCAAGGGACTCTCGAGAGTCTTCTCCAACACCACAGTTCAAAAGCATCAATGTTTCGGTGCTCAGGTTTCTTTGTGGTCCAGCTCTCACATCCATACATGACTACTGGAAAAACCATAACTTTGACTAGATGCAACTTTGTTGGTAAAGTAATGTCTCTGGTTTTTAATATGCTGTCTAGGTTCGTCATAACTTCTCTTCCAAGGAGCAAGTGTCCTTAATTTCATGGCTATAGTCACTGCCTGCAATGATTCTGGAGCCAAGAAAATACAGTTTGTCCTGGTTTCCATTGTTTCCCCATATATCTGCCATAAAGTGATGGGACTATATGCCATGATCTTAGCTTTTTGAATGTTGAGTTTTAAACCAGATTTTTCACTCTCCTCTTTCACTTTCATCAAGAGGCTTTTTAGTTCCTCTTTGCTTTCTGCCATAAGGATGGTGTCATCAGCATATCAACTACACTATGACCATATCTTATCTAGCTACGACAATCCTATTTCAAAATAAGGTCACATTGTAAGGTTCTAGGAAGGAGACATTTTGGGGAGACACTATCTAACAATAAAGGCCTGTTTATTAGATCAGCTGTTATTCATTGAACTGATAATAAGGTCATCATGCAAAAAGACATTTCATCCTGACAAAAGCAGTCTCAGGGAGAGACTATGACTACCCCTGGACCATCTCGGTATTAGGAAGGAGCCCTGTAGCTTTTGAGGGCCTGGGATGACTCAAAGGAGACATGTCTTTCCTAGAGAGATTACTTTCTTCCAAACACATGTGACTCCTTTGAAATGTGACACACTGCCTCACATTTCACCTGATCTAGAGATTATTCTTAGCTCCAAATGAGGAGAACCTGGACAATGACCCAGTGATGCTGGTGCCAAGTCACGTCCTCTAGAAGGCGTATTCTTCCTTCTGTCGCTTCAGTATTCCACACGTGGCGTGTGTTTCACTTTCACTACGGTAGTTTTATTTTACTTCTACAGATTCCATAATGTGTTATAATCAGAGCTTATTTTTCCTTTTCTAAATATGGGGTTGTTGTTTTTTTTTTTTTTCCCATGGCACAGACAAGAGCTAAGAACTTGGTTTTCCAAACTTAGAAACACTGTGAGAAGAACTGAGTAAATGGTCAAAATATCAAATGATAAGATGAAACAAGGTGTATTAGTTGGAGTTCTTCAAAGAAAGAAAACCAATAGGACATATATAGTGAGATTTTTTAAAAGGAATTGGCTCATAGAATAATGAGCAAGTCACAAGATCTGGAAAATGAATGGGCAAGGTGCAGACCCAGGAGGGCTGGTGGGCAGCTCCAGTCCATGTCTCAGAGGCTACAGTAAAGAGAATCAATGATGGCATTCTTATTTGAAGGCTGCAAACTCAAGGCATCAAGATTTTGTGTTTCAATTTGAATAAAAAAGAAAAAACTCGATGTTCCAGTTTGAAGGTGACCAGGTACGACAAAGTCTCTCTGACTCAGAGAAGGTCAGCCTTTTTGCTTGACTCAGGCCTTCAAGTGATTGGATGAAGGTCATCCACATTAGGAAGGACAGTCTACTTTTACTTTGTCCACTCATTTAAATGTTAATCTCATCCAAAAACACCCTCACAGACACATCCAGAATAAAGTTTTACCAAATGTCTGTGCACCCTCTGGCTCACTCAAGCTGATATATAAAATTAACCACCCAAGTTCAGTCAGTAAAGGATCTGCCTATAGTGCAGGAGACCCAGGTTCAATCCCTGGGTTGGGAAGATCCCCTGGAGAATAAAATGGCAACCCACTCCAGTATTCTTGGCTGGAAAATCGTATGGACAGAGGAGCCTGGATGGCTACAGTCCATGAGGTTGCAAAAGTCGGACATGACTTAGCAACTAAACCGCCACCAAAGGAAACCCACATTCTATGTGCTCAGCATCTCTGAAAGCCTGGGTAAATAGTAACACGGACTATGTTTAAGCCCTTGATGTGACCCGACCAGAAACCCCTGCTTTGTGAGCCAGGGCACAACACAAGTGTGTGCTGGGCTCTGGTGGTGATCAAAGTTGCACTACAGAGAAGATACAACCTTAGAACTTGCCCTCCCTCTGACCCACGGGCCTCAGTCCTAAACACTGTGTAGGACTAGAGAGAAACAAACGTAGAAAACCTTTGGTTTTCAGAGCTACCTTCAGCTGAGTAAAAGAAAAGATTAGCTGATCACAACAGAGCCTGAAAAATCACCGGCCGTCTCAGGGAGCCATTTCTTTCATCTTTACCCAGTATTCTAAAAACACTCAGGAAGCTGATAGGGCAACGGGGAGGAGGGCTCGCAGAGATGGCAAGGACGATGCTCATGGTCCTCCGGGTGCCCCTGCCCATGAGGGTCAGCCCAGGAGACAACCCATTAAGTCAAGAGGGGCATATGCAAATAAGTCCCTATTTGTCTTGGTATTTCTAAAATTAGTGCGCCCCAGAATAGAACAGAATAGAGGAGAAATGAGAGAATGAGTGAGCAGCTGCCCTGGAAAATGCAGCGGGGCTTGAAGCAGCCTAATGAGCTGGCATGTGGCTGTATGAGCCCTTGGGGACATGTGGGTCTTTTCGTCCTAATTCTTGTTGGAAACAGCGCAATGCTCACACGACTGGAACCGTATGGCTGATAAAACGTACACCGCAAACACAGCAGCAACACAGTGGCTGTCCAGGGAGGCAGGGAGTGCAGAGCACATTTGAGAAGCCACATCCCTCTGGTGAGGCTGCTTTGCCAACATTCAGCCACCATCTGGCTAAGACTGCCCAGTGCCCAGGCTCACGGGATGGTCTGTTCTGGAAAGTAGCAGAGGAAGACAAGTACCTCAAGTATAAAACCTGGTGGAATTTCAGCATCTAAACTCAGAGGTCTACATAAGAGCTACCCAGAGGGAGGCCTGTGGAGGGCAGACCATCTAGACACTCCCAAATCAATCCTGTCATATACCAATGGAAGCTTCCTGGGCTGACTTAACAGAATATCACAAATTTGGTGGCTTAAATCGACAGAATTTTTTCCTCTCACAGTTCCAGAGATCGGAAGTCTGAAATTCGGACTTTGGCAGGGACTCACTCTCCCCAGAGGCTCTAGGAAAGACCTTCTTTGCTTCTTCCAGCTTTGGGTAGCTGTCTCATTCCGTGGCTTGTGGCATTACACTCTAGTCTCTGCTTTCTTCTTCCCTCTGTCTGTCTCAAACCTCCCTGCTTCTCACTGGATTTAGAAGATCTCCAGATAATCCAGGATGACATCATCTCAGGATTGATAAATTAATCCCATAGTCACAAGTCCTTTTACAAATAAGGCATCGTTCACAAAACCCAGGGATTGAACATGGATATCTCTTATTGAGCTGTTCTTCATTCTTCCACAGAAGTGCAAGGTGAGATCATCTATAAGACATATCCAATGCTCACACTTTGAACCAGTAAATACAAGCGCTGTGGTCCCACCATCCTTGTGAAACCAAGACAGAAAGGAACACGTGCAGGGCCAGCAAGAAGGACACCCGAAGTCTAAGACTAGCAAGATGAGGACTGGGAAGAAGCACTTGAAAATAAAATGCCCACAGAATTCAATGCCGAAACTCCGAGTTTCATTGCATTCTTGGAGGGACTGGTAGATGGCAGACAATACAGACATGTATCTGGCGGCAATCACCTGCATCCGGACCTTCATATTATGGTTTCTCTAGACTGGAATCGTTTACAACTCACAATGTCTGACAGACAAGGGACTTTCTTCAGCACAAACATCACCTCCATCAGGAAGCCAACCTGTCTTTCTCACAGAAAATTAAGCTCAACAAAATGATTTGTAAATTCCTTGGACAGCAAAGATCACATTTTCCTGTCCTGTGACTTCTAAAAATTATTCTAACTATGTAACTTTGAACATTGCTTGCAGTTCATCTTGCATGTTTTAAATGGTTTGACTTTCATCTTCACTGAATTATTCAGAGGGTAGAGGGATTTCTTGTACAAACACCATAGTAAAAACTCTCCACTGGCTGCCTAAAGGTGTCATCTTCTGGGAGCTGCCTTCATTTATGCACTTGGTTGAGAATGAATTATATAACTTACTTTTTCTAAAGATCCACACTGAGCTCCCACTCTGTAGTTGGCACAATGCTCGGGGCTGGGCTGCCAAAGCAAGCATGATTCGGTTTCTTTCCTCAGGAACCCATGATGCAGCTCAGTCAAGGCAGAACCTATTGACTTCAAAGTTGAATATGCCTTTTGCTGTCTCGCATACAGGCGTTTGCAACTTTGAAGTCAATAGGTTCTGCCTTGAATGGTATTGTAAAGTAAAATAAAGTAAAAATAAAAAAAACTAAAGTTGAATATGCCTTAAAAGTAACATAAATTTATCCCACTAAATACTTCTAAGATATTCTGCTCAGTAAAAGAAGGCAGTCTTTCTGATAAATAATTTTTCACATAACCTCAAGTGCTATTAGTAGCAAGTGTTATTACTCTAAACAAATGAGAAGAAATGATAATCAAAATAGCCAACCTACATTTTAAAAATTATTTTATTAATAAAAATTATGCTTGATTTATCATTTATCATTTATCATTATGCTTGAAGTTTATCATTTAAGATTCACACACTGATATAGCAAAGACATCTTTTCCAAATGTCAACATTGAGCACAATCTTTCACTTTTCACTTTCCTGCATTGGAGAAGGAAATGGCAACCCACTCCAGTACTCTTGCCTGGAAAACCCCATGGGCAGAGGAGCCTGGTAGGCTGCAGTCCATGGGGTCACGAAGAGTCGGACACTACTGAGTGACTTAGCAGCAGCAGCAGCAGCATGACTATGATGATTACTGAAAACTACTCACTGCTGCTGCTGCTAAGCCGCTTCAGTCGTGCCTGACTCTGTGCGACCCCATAGACGGCAGCCCACAGGCTCCCCCTTCCCTGGGATTCTCCAGGCAAGAACACTGGAGTGGGTTGCCATTTCCTTCTCCAATGCAGGAAAGTGAAAAGTGAAAATGAAGTCACTCAGTCATGTCCGACTCTTCGTGACCCCATGGACTGCAGCCTACCAGGCTCCTCTGCCCATGGGGTTTTCCAGGCAAGAGTACTAGAGTGGGGTGCCATTGCCTTCTCAGAAAACTGCTTAAAGGGTGTAAATAGTGTCTCAGCCTTTTGAACCCAATGGTTACTCCTGGAACTTCAGGATGAAGCCTCAGTGTGACATTCATTTCCTTTACAAACTATCCCCAGCCTGTCTTTTAAGCTCCATCTTCTAGTCTCTTCCACTTTCCACCTGTTCCTTGCATTTACCTGCCCAACCACCCCCCAAACACACACACACACACACACACACACACACACACACACACACACACGGTGCTACACTACATACTAAATTTGATCTCTTGCTGTACCATGTATTATCAGGCTACTAACTGATCTAAACCTCAACAGATGCATTGCACTTTGTTGTACACAGTAAGTGCCACATTCACATACAGGACATCCTCAATAAAGGCTCTACGACAGCCTGAATTTTTCTCACCTCCTAGTCCCCAAGCCCTTATATAATCCAATTTCCCAGAGCGTAGGCATGAGCAGTGACTTGCTTCTAACAAAGAACACACAGAAAAGTGACCAGATGCTACTCCTGTAACGTCTTCATCTTGCTAGGACTCTTCCCGTGGCTGGCTCTGACAGAGCAAACAGCTACACAGGATGGGTCCTTCCTTACAGCAAAGGTGACGGCAGTCTCTGGCCACAGTAACAAACTGAGGCCCTCAGTTTAACTGCATATGAACAATAACCACAAAATCTTGGGAGCTGAGCCTTCCTCAGCCAAGCCACAAGATGAGAACACAACGCCGGCTGACACCTTGATCTCAGCCCTGCAGATAGCCCAGCTAAGCCATGCTTTGAAGACCAGAGGGACTTAATTTCAGAAGAGCCAGAAGACTGTGGGAAATAAAGACTCACTCTTAAAGGGTGCACACAAAGTCCCACCTGCTCTAGGACCTCGGGTAGAGCAGCGATTTGAAAGGAGCCTGGGTCAGACCCACCTGCTCATCCTGGAGAACCTCCTAGATAGGAAGGCGGAAACTGGAGCTTATCCTGGGGACACAGACACTGGTGGCAGCTATTTGGGGAGCTCTTTCTACCACATTGACACTGGTGTTTGCAAGTGCCATTTTGGAACCTTCCCTCTAGTTTATTAGTCCCAGTAGCCAGCACCGCCCGCCAGCCTGTGAGCACAAGTACTGGGATGCCTCAACCAAGAAATCAGCAGGGCAGAGACACAGCCCTATCCATTAGCAGGCCTGCCGCCCTAAGACTCCCCTGAGCCCACGAGCTCCCTCAGGACCTGGACCTGCACACCAGGGCTTCAGCACAAGCCCCAGGACTAGTCTTACACAACAGGAAGCCAGCACCAGCCCTGGGACCTCCTGGGTCCTGGGCCCCGGCCCCACCCAACAGCAGGCCAACATGAGCTCCAAGACTCCACAGGCCTCTCAGTCACCACACTGGGATTCAGTAGCACCCAGCAGCAGACTAGGGATGTTCTCTAAATAAAGAAATAAGAAAAGAAAAGAAAAAAAGGTAGAAAAACCAAGTGAAGTGGAGATCTATCCAAGAAAGAGTTCAATGTAATGGCTATAAACACGATCTAAGAACTTGGGAGAAGAATGGATGAACGGGGTGAAGAGTCACAGGGGAGCCTGGTGGGCTGCCGTCTATGGGGCTGCACAGAGTCGGACACGACTGAAGCGACTTAGCAGCAGCAGCAGCAGAACTAAACAGGTGAAAAATACAATAATTAAAATGAGAAATATACTAGAATAAATCAATAATAGACTAAATAATACAGAGGAATGGATCAGTGAGCTGGAATATAAGAGAAGTGAAAATCACTCAAGCAGAACATAAAGAGGAAAAGGGAATGCAAACAAAGGAGGACACTATATGAAGCCCCCAGGACAACACCAAGTGTGCTATCATTCACATTATAGGGGTCCCAGAAGAGGAAAAGAGGGCGGCAAAGGGGCATAAAGAGTTCGAAGATATAACTGCTGAAATCTTTCCTCCAAGGGTAAAGGAAACAGCCATCCAGGTTTTCTGAAATGTCACAAAAACTGAGTCACAAACAGGAGCAACCCACAGAGGACCACATCAAGACATACAGTGAAATAAAATGACAGAAATTAAAGATAAAGAGAGAATATTAAAAGCAGCAAGGGAAATTACATACAAGGGAACTCCCATAAGGGTATAAACTGATTTTTCAGCAGAAATGCTGACCAGAAGGGGGTGGTGGGTAACAGGCAGGAAGGCCAGGGGTCTCCAAATGGAGGAAATAGCCTGCAAGTGTCAGACATTCTAATCTCCCTTAAGCGGCAGGAGGAAACAAACTATCGATATTTTTTTCCTTCTCTATACAAATTTAAAAGAAGGTTTCTCTTAAAATTCTGTGTTGCCATGGCACCTGGTTTCACCTGAAGTTAACCAATGCCTTTTTCTTATGGAAATGTTTATCTTAAGCTATGCTAATGTACTATGCATTTACCCCAAACTCTGTCTTCAAGTCGGTTCCGCCTTTTGGGCTCAGAACCTACTTGATAAACCAGTATGTTATACTCTGAAATTGTTCCTCTAATCTATGTTAACGACACTATTTGTATGGTGCTCTGCCCTTCTTCAAGATTCAAGTTCATCCTTTTATGGCCCAAGATCAACCATTTGGAGCCAAGATTATCCCAAAATACATGTTATGGGTGAGAGGCCTGGTGCCATTCTAAGTTTTGAGGCATTCCTTTCTTTCATTAACAGGCTGCTGGTGACTATATAACATCCAGCTAAAGACTAGCAGGGGGTACTCTTTCTGCCCCCTTCTGATGCCTATGTCAGAAGCTTTTCTATCTCCTTTACACTTTGATAAAACTTTGTTACACAAAAGCTCTGAGTGATCAAGCCTCGTCTCTGGCCCCGGACTGAATTCTTCTCCTCCGGGGGCCAAGAATCCCGGCGTCGTAATTCATCAACAACCTTTCAGTGGCATGCTATATTTAAAGTGATGAAAGGGAAATACCTACAGCCAAGAATACTCTACCTGGCAAGGCTTTCATTCAGATTTGATAGAGAAATCAAAAGAGGTTTACAGACAAACAAAAGCTTAAAGAGTTCAGCACCACCTAACCAGCTTTATGAGAAAAGACTTCTCTATGTAAAAAAGAAAAGGCTGCAACAAGAAATATGAAAACTACAGAAGTAAGAAGCTCATTGCTAAAAGCAAATAAACAGTAAAGGTAGTAAATCTGCAATATATAAAGCTAGTAGGAAGGCTAAGGAGAAGGCAATGGCACCCCACTCCAGTACTCTGGCTGGGCAAATCCCACGGACGGAGGAGCCTGGTGGGCTGCAGTCCACGGGGTCGCGAAGAGTCGGACACGACTGAGTGACTTCATTTTCACTTTTCACTTTCATGCACTGGAGAAGGAAATGGGAACCCACTCCAGTGTTCTTGCCTGGAGAATCCCAGGGACGGGGGAGCCTGGTGGGCTGCCATCTATGGGGTCGCACAGAATCGGACACGACTGAAGCGACTTAGCAGCAGCAGCAGGAAGGTTAAAAGAGAAAAGCAGCAAAATCATCTGTGTCTACAATAAGCAGTTAAGGGAAACACAAAAGATACAAAATATGATAACAAAACAGTAAACACAGGAAGGGAGTAAAAATGTACATTTGTTCAAATGCATTGGAATATACCGACCAGCAACTTCAAATAATCACATATACATAGATTGCTATGTATAGTGTGGGGAATATAATCAACAACTATGTAATATCTTTGTATGGTGACACATAACTAGACATCATGACGAGCATTATTAAATGCACAGAAATATCAAATGACTATGTTGTGTAACAGAAACTAACGTAATATTGCAGGTCAATTATATTCCAAAGAAACAAAGACGCAAACAAACAAACTCACTGGAAAAAAATCAGACTAGCAGTTACCAGATGCAGGGTGTGGAGTGGGGAACTGGATGAAGGTGCTCAAAAGATATAAACTTCCAGTTATGAGATAAATTAAGTGCTAGTGATATAATAAGCAACATAACAAATAAAACTAGCCCTGCTGTATGTTTATATACAAAGCTTTCTAAGAGAGTTCTCAACACAAGGAAAAAGTTTTCTCTTGCTTATTTTGGATCTCAATGAGATGATGGGTGTTCGCTAACCCTACTGTGATAATCATTCATGACCTATGTAAGTCAAATCATTATGCTGTACACTTTAAACTTAAGAAGTACCGTATTTCAATTTGCTGTTGTTATTGTTTAGTTGCTGAGTCATGTCAAACCTTTTGAGACCCCATAGACTGTATTTCACCAGGACCCTCTGTCCATGGGATTTTCTAGGTAAGAACACTGGAGTGAGTTGCCATTTCCTTCTCCAGGGGATCTTCCCAAACCAGGGATCAAACCCTCGTTTTCCATATCACCTGCACTGCACACAGATTCTTTCCTGCTGAGCCACCAGGAAAGTATGTCAATTACATCTCAATAAAATTAGAAGAAAAAAATTCAATGAATAAATAAAATCTTTTCACTCCTTTTTCCTTTTAAAAATAATAAGAATAATTCTCAAACATGGGGACTCAGGACTTCATAGATGTTCAGGTGACACTGCTGTCTTTAAAACAAGCTTAACAACCAAGGTTTGTTTCACGTGGTCAGTGTAGCCACCATGTAGCAGGAGCACACGCTGCGCTCAAGGAAGGCACCCTGCTGATACCCACCTGGCATGAGGCCTTGGTGGACCGCGGACAAGGCGCAACCTCCAGAAGGCAGAACAGATGCCACAGCTCCTCCTCTTCAGGGCAGAGATGCTTCCTCTGCCAGTGGGACCTCTTGAGGGTAGGTTCTAGGGGTTGTGTGCACCCTTTCTTCTCTTCTCCTGAAGCAGGTTTCTATGCAATGGTTCTGGCTCTGCTTCTCCACCATGTATGAACATCTTTGTGCACAGACACTGCAGGGCTCATAAATCTCTGGATCCAAGGAGTCACCTCAGACTAGACAAATGAGCCAAACACTTTGCACGTTAAGCCAGAAGCAGTGCTTGACAGGGATATAGTTGCTTGCTTAGGACAGCAGTGATGTGCTTGTTCTACATTTCAAAAATCGTCTGGTGACGAGAGGTGTGGATTGTTGCAGAAATAGTTAATCATCCACCAGAAGTCCACAGTTTCCACTCCACAGAGTAAAAATGTCCCTGGGATTGATGAGCACTCTATTTTGACTGCCTTGTAGAATCCTAAAATAAGATGAATCCCTGGCTGGCTATGAATGAGTTTTCTAGAATAAGAAGGGTGCTTTAAGATAAGGTGGTAAGATGCTGAGACAAACTTAATCTATTTCACAGTATTAGAAAATGGATTGGGGACAGGAATCTCATTTATAAAATTTAAAGCAAATAATTTCTTTTCTTACAGATAAGATTCTTCAGATCATAAAAAGGCTTTCAAGGAAAGTATCTAGCCTTCAGGGACATAGACAAGAAGAGACTGACATCACAAATAGCAACACTGGGGATGAGGTGCTGTAACAGGAGGCTCTCATTTCTAAGGGTAGGATGAGAAAAGCAAGGTAGTATTAACTGAGATCCAGCTTTGCACATGGCTTAGCTATTGTCCTGATTCATTAGCTGTGACCCTGATTTCTTGTCTGTGCCCTGAGGCTGGCCAACAGGCAGAGAAAACTCTGTGACTTTTTATTTACATGAATTGGTACAGCCTGAGAGGAAGTGTCAAGATCATTTTTCTGTATTCCCACAACTGTGAAAGAGAAAAGTAATTGTTATTCATCAGAAAACTTATTCTAGAGCTCCTGAAAAGACTGTTCAAGGTCTAAGGTAAACATTAAGCCAGTTACACCTTAAAACCAAAATTCAGAGTAACTATCCATATCTGACTGTAGACATAATTTTGGCATTTCCAGGAAACAAGTCTTCAGCATATTTAGAGCGGGTGCTGCCTGACTGCTGAGAGGAAGAACCCATTCCTGCCACACTATCCCCAGAAGGGAGAGACTCCAGTGCCATGTAATATGTTTGTCTTGGCATTCCCACAGTTTGCACATTGCCCAGTAAATGGACAGAGACTGTTTTTCTAGACATGGGGTTAAAAATCAGAGATGTATCAAGCTACAGCACCAAGTCATGACTGATAAACAGGCTTTCCCTAACTAAGAACACTCAAGTTTGCAGTCATCAGTGCATGCAGCAGTAAGGACAGAAAGCAGCGAGCGGGCTGTGTGTTAGTAACTGTATAATCAGCACTATCCCTCCTTGTTCCTTGCTTCTGCACAAAACCACCTGAGCAGATGGAACTAAGAGAAAAGAGGGCAGGGAAGCTGCAGGTGGTGAAAGGATAGATGTGTTGCTTCCTTGGCCTGTATGCACGATGCAGCAGCACCAAATGCCACTGGCTATCGGCAGCTCTGATCCAAAGGGTCAAAACGCCGATACCAAAGTCATTGTTACTAGTCTGGAGTAGGGATTATGACAGGAACACACAAGTAGCCTCCCACTTTGGATTACCTGTGCTGTAAATGCTTGCCTAGGATGCAAGGGAGTCTGGATTTTGAAAACACTGACACTGAATCAAGATCAGACATCTTTCAAATTAGTCAGGTGGAGAAAAATTAGAATGCAATATCCAAGCGGATTCTCCAGTACTTCAGGACTTCCTGAGGTGGGAAAGGGCCTTGCATAATTCATTTGCATTTGCAAAGTAAAGCGGTTTCAGCCAGACGGTAGGAGATTGAGCAACTATCTAAACACAAACAAACATTAATTGGGTAGTTCTCTTTTTCTAAACTCAGCATAAAATATAACCACTTATCTCTGAGACATTTACTTCCCTTTCTTAATTCAAAATTTTCTATTTATTAATACTAAATAAATATATGCTACCAGTTCACTTCATTGCTGGCTTCCCAGGGTGACTTTAGGGCCAGATGGTTTAGGGCCAACCAGGAACAGGTTTCATCTTCTTCCTTTATACCAATTATCATGAGCCTTAAAACTTCATCAAATCTTAATCTCTAAGACAAGAAAAAACAAGGATGTGAACTGACCACAAATTTTCAGACTGTTGGTAAGCACAATTCCATTCCCAAAGATACAGGACATGAAACTTACATTTTGTGGACGTGAAACTTACATTTTCAAGACTTTTCTTTTAAAACCGATTTTACTCATTAAGAAGGATGCAGTCTAACGGAACAGAAAAGGAAATGATGACATAGTAACAGGTGTCATGGGGCCACAGTCACTCTCAATAATGAAAAATAGATATTGACTACTCGACAGATGGCCGTAGCTACTCGATACTGTCCCAGAATACCCCTGTGCCACATCAAAGGCAGTGATGAGTTACCAACGGGAAGCAATACCCCAAATTGATTTTTTGCCCCTTTTTATATTGGCACTAAGGACACAAAGCAAGGTTTAAACTGCACTCAGGATGTTGGAAACTTTTGTTTTGCAGAAAAGGTGGCATAAGTGTAAACAGGATGCCCCCTCCTTAAATGGGGATGATTTCCGCCCAGGGGTCTGCATTTCCAACCTCTGCCTCCCGGCCTTCTTGCTTCCCCAACACACTTGGAAAATTCTTCCTCTTCTAACCTGCTCTTCTTTTCCTGGAAATGGCAGCTTGAATCATCTTTGAGTAACAGAACAATCACCATGCTCAGAGACCATTGAGGATGTTTGAAAACAGGCTTCTGTCCAGCAGACAGAAGAGCATTGCAAGAAAGCACAGACCCACAGAATGCAAGCTCTGTGTGCTCATTTCTTCAGGGAGTGTGCGCTGCAGAGGCACTCCATTTTTGCACGTGTGTAACACTGGTATATGTAATCTACAAAATGTTGAGGTGAGTATTACTTCTAATAAGATTTATTTCTTCCAATGATAAGTGTGATGCATTCCGACTGTGCAACATTTTGAATGAGGCCTTGGTAAAGCATGCTGAAGGAAATTTAAATCACCCATAATCCTGGGATAACTATAGTGAACCTTTTAGTCTATATTGTGTCAGTCTTTCCCTCACTATTTACATATAATATACTCAGACACACATATATGCACAGAGAGAAGTGAAAGGGAAGGCATAGATGTGTACATAGTCTGTGAATTCTCTGAATACACATCTTTGATACAAAGAACTATAGACTACACGGTATTAAGAACTTGTTAAGGTAACGCATTCATTGGATGGATGCAACAATTGAGACAGGTGCTTGGGAGAGGATTTTCACAATGACCCAGCTACCCCTGGAGGGAAGCAGTCTGCCTCTGAGCGCAATGATCTCTCCACTGGGCCCTAAAAGTTAAGGAGAAGTGTCTCCTTGCAACTTGACACTAGACCTTGGGAATATCACAAACAAAAATCCACCAGTATGACACATTGCTAAAAAGCCTGGAGCTACTTAGGGGTTCTATGAGAAACCCAAGGCTCAAAGGAACACTGTATCCATCCAGCTGTTTCTGTGACAGCAAAGATACAGGACTGCAAGCTTGCTAAGTAATTTGATCCAGGCCTCCTCTCAGACACCACTTTCCCTTGGGATTGGGAATCCCATTTGCCAGGGGGAAAACAACCTATTTTTAAAAGTGGGGAGTTTCTGCAAGATGCCTGAATTGTGTCCTTGCTGTAAGAGTAGGATATTGTAATAGGGAAAAACCTTTTGTAATCCATTACAAGTTAATCACTAAAGGGACATTTCCCATAAGCTTAAATTATACATAATGGCCCATCTCTGGGAACCCTCCCTTCTAGGTAAAGGGCATTAAGCAAAAAAAAAAAAAAAAAAAACACAGAAGAAATACCTTTGTTCAGCTCAAGGGAAACATCCTGACAGGCCCACCTGTGAATGACTGCAGAGAGGAAGAAATTAACACCTGCCCTCCTGAGGCTGAAGAGAGCCAGGAAGTGTTTGACTTTACTCCCTCCCATTTAACTCAAGCAATTTAGTTTTTTGGGGTATAAGCCTATCATCTTCTCAGTTGTCTGACTTTCTGAATAAAGTCATTATTCCTTGCCCCAACAACTCGTCTCTTGGTTATTGCCCTGTCTTGCAGCAAGCAGTATGAATTTAGACTCAGTAACAAATTTGGGGGAGCTAGCCAGGAGCCTTGCTGCTTGTGGCCAGCCTGCCCCAGTTGGAAAATTTTCAGGTAAGGTCCTAGCAGCTACCAGGACCACTTTTCCTGAGGATCTGCCCTCCAAAATTCCCTAACACAGCATTGGCTGTTCCAGCGCTTGGCAGCTAGAACAAGGAATCATCATTTGGGAGCCAATGGGCTCCTTACAGTAGGGTAAGTCACTCTGCTGTGTACAGCCAGGAACTCTATTTCCCCTTCATTTATTGCTTTTTCTATGGAAAAAAAGCCAATTTGTTTTGTTTTTGAGTGGGGTAGCCCGTTGGAGAGAGGAAAGAGTTGCTGGACTTGTACCCATTCTGTTGACCTTGTTTCTTTGGAAGCTAGCATGTGTTTGTGTTTTGTCTTGAAGCGGCGGAATGCTTCAACTATCACCTAAAGAAAGTCCTCTGTGGCACATTTTGGATAAGGGACCTGATTATAGCTCTGAACTCACAGGTGAGAGGAAGAGGATACCTTACCATAACAATATGTGGCCACAGTGCCTGTTAAGATCCCCACAGGGTTCAGGAAGGGTTATCTTGGGACCCCATGCACCACGAGCTGCTGTTCTTGCTGTGTTAATTACACCATTCATGGTCTCCTGTGCTGTTGGTATATTTAAATCCCCAAGACCAAACCTGAGGGTTTATTTAGAATTTTCTACTTATTCTTTGGCTTTTTTTTTTTTTTTTTCATTTCGTGTGGTATTATTTCTCCATTCATAGCCAAATCAGTTCTGTGATACTTCAAACTTTTAATGACATCAGATGGAGGAAGGTAATAGGAAAAAAAAAAAAAGTCTGTTCTTGCCCAGAAGTGGGACAGTCCAAGGAACAAGAGAAAGAGGTTCCACTTCATCCCTAAAATCACCAAAACATACAAGTAGAAATAGAAGTGTCTTTTCCACAAATACAAGTATAAGGATTTAGCTACGCAGACAGATGACCTTGATTCATGCCATTACCCAAAGCCCAATGTGAATCCAATGTGTTTTATAACTGATAGGTTTCACAGCTGACTTTTGGAATGGCAACTATGAGTTCCCTGTGTTTGTTTGTGTATGTGTTACAGATGTGTGGCACTGCCAAAATTAATTTGTAAAAGAGCTCTATTTAATTGGCTTAAAGAAAATTGCTTTTATAAATACACAAATATAAAGGAAACTGGCCAGAATGAGTTTCAGGTCCACATGATCTAGGAAATACTCAATATTGAATTAATATCTGTTGCTAAAGATAGCTGAAGCTTGTCAGTTTGATATAGATGTCTTTAGAGTCATCAACATTAAGTATAGTACTTCCACTGTATCTAGGTTTACTAGAAACCAAATAATATCCTATTCCTGATACAAAGTTTGTCCACAGGAAAATAACAATGTGAGAAAGTTTTTAAGTAAGTAAAATAAAGATGAATGAAGCAAAGAGTTTTGGGGTAAACTCTATAGGGATAATACTTTGGGAATGATTATCTAGAACAGCCTCTCCAGATTTTCAAAACTTGAAGCTAAACTAAGTTCTAAAATAAGGTTGAAATTAATTAAGAAAATAAATCTTAAAGATATAGTGATGATAAAACCTGAATTTGGTTCTCTAAGAGGGCAAAGTTTTCTTAAAATATTGAACTGCTTTTGGTAATAGATTATGAGTTTGTTTAAGTGATCTGTAGTGACCATTGAGATCTTTTATTATCCCTGGTTAAATTTTTTTTTTATATTTTTGACAAAGTTATCCAGTTCTAAATGGGGTTCATTTGACCTCTGGCTAACTTTGAGGTTTTCCAGAATGCCCCTACAATACCTGAAATTATTTGTTTTCTTTCCATCTCAGGAACATTAAACTAATTGAGCTTGTTTGGTGTGTTGAACTGCATGGGAGGTATCATCAAAAGAGTGATAAAACTCCTTTAGACTGCATTATATGGGTAAACATTATTAATATATGTATTATAGGGTCAGTAGCCGAGAGGAGCTACCCTGCGTCCGAATTGGAGTGGGGGCCAGGAGGAGACACCCCGAGTCTGAGGTCAGGGGCGGTGGCCAAGAAGAGCTACCCCACGTCTGAGGTCCGTGGTGGCCAGGAGGAGACACCCCGCGTCCGAGATCAGGGGCAGCCAGGAGAAGCCACCTCATGCCTGAGGCCAGGGGTGGTGACCTTGAGGAGCCACCCCGAGCCCGGGGCCAGGGGCAGCAGCTGGGAGGAGCCACCCGAGGAGTGGTGGCTGCGCAGGCACAGGAGGACCTAGAGGAGCTATCCCACGTTGAAGGTCAGGAACAGCAGCAGTAAGGAGATACCCCTCAACCAAGGTAAGGAGCAGAGGCTGTGCTTTGCTGAAACAGCCATGAAGAGATACCCCAGGCCAAGGTAAGAGAAACCCAAGTAAGATGGTAAGTGTTGCAAGAGGGCATCAGAGGGCAGACACACTGAAACCATACTCACAGAAAACTAGTCAATCTAATCACACTAGGACCACAGCCTTGTCTAACTCAATGAACCCAAGCCATGCCTACGGGGCAACCCAAGATGGGCAGGTCATGGTGGAGAGGTCTGACAGAATGTGGTCCACTGGAGACGGGAAGGGCAAGCCACTTCAGTATTCTTGCCTTGAGAACCGCATGAACAGTAGGAAAAGGCAAAATGATAGGATACCAAAAGAGGAACTCCCAGGTCATTAGGTGTCCAATATGCTACTGGAGATCAGCGGAGATATAACTGCAGAAAGAATTTAGGGATGGAGCCAAAGCAAAAACAATACCCAGTTGTGGATGTGACTGGTGATAGAAGCAAGATCCGATGCTGTAAAGAGCAATATGGCATAGGAACCTGGAATGTCAGGTCCATGAATCAAGGCAAATTGGAAGTGGTCAAACAAGAGATGGCAAGGGTGAACGTCAACATTTTAGGAATCAGCAAACTAAAATGGACTGGAATGGGTGAATTTAACTCAGATGACCATTATATCTACTACTGTGGGCAGGAATCCCTCAGAAGAAATGGAGTAGCCATCATGGCCACCAGAAGAGTTCGAAATGCAGTACTTGGATGCAATCTCAAAAATGACAGAATGATCTCTATTCATCTCCAAGGCAAACCATTCAATATCACAGTTATCCAAGTCTATGCCCCAACCAGTAACACAGAAGAAACTGAAGTTGAACAGTTTTATGAAGAACTACAAGATCTTTTAGAACTAGCACCCCAAAAAGATGTCCTTTTCATTACAGGGGACTGAAATGCAAAAGTAGGAAGTTAAGAAACACCTGGAGTAACAGGCAAATTTGGCCTTGGAATGCAGAATGAAGCAGGGCAAAGACTAATAGAGTTTTGCCAAGAAAATGCACTGGTCATAGCAAACACCTTCTTCCAACAACACAAGAGAAGACTCTACACATGGACATCACCAGATGGTCAACACCAAAATCAGATTGATTCTATTCTTTGTAGCCAAAGATGGAGAAGCTCTATACAGTCAGCAAAAACAAGATGGGGAGCTGACTGTGGCTCAGATCATGAACTCCTTATTACCAAATTCAGACTCAAATTGAAGAAAGTAGGGAAAACCGCTAGACCATTCATGTATGACCTAAATCAAATCCCTGATGATTATACAGTGGAAGTGAGAAATAGATTTAAGGGTCTAGATCTGATAGAGTGCCTGATGAACTATGGAATGAGGTTCGTGACATTGTACAGGAGACAGGGATCAAGACCATCCCCATGGAAAAGGAATGCAAAAAAGCAAAATGGCTGTCTGGGGAGGCCTTAAAAATAGCTGTGAAAAGAAGACAGGCGAAAAGCAAAGGAGAAAAGGAAAGATATAAGCATCTGAATGCAGAGTTCCAAAGAATAGCATGAAGAGATAAGAAAGCCTTCTTCAGCAATCAGTGCAAAGAACTAGAGGAAAACAACAGAATGGGAAAGACTAGAGATCTCTTCAAGAACATTAGAGATACCAAGGGAACATTTCATGCAAAGATGGGCTCAATAAAGGACAGAAATGGTCTGGACCTAACAGAAGCAGAAGATATTAAGAAGAGGTGGCAAGAATACATGGAAGAACTGTACAAAAAAGATCTTCACGACCCAGATAATCATGATGATGTGATCACTAATCTAGAGCCAGACATCTTGGAATGTGAAGTCAAGTGGGCCTTAGAAAGCATCACTATGAACAAAGCTAGTGGAGGTGATGGAACTCCAGTTGAGCTATTTCAAATCCTGAAAGATGATGCTGTGAAAGTGCTGCATTCAATATGCCAGCTAATTTGGAAAACTCAGCAGTGGCCACAGGACTGGAAAATGTCCAGTTTTCATTCCAATTCCAAAGAAAGGCAGTGCCAAAGAATGCTCAAACTACCACACAATTGCACTCATCTCACATGCTAGTAAAGTAATGCTCAAAATTCTCCAAGCCAGGCTTCAGCAATACGTGAACCGTGAACTTCCTGATGTTCAAGCTGGTTTTAGAAAAGGCAGAGGAACCAGAGATCAAATTGTCAACATCCCTTGGATCACGGAAAAGGCAAGAGAGTTCCAGAAAAACATCTATTTCTGCTTTATTGACTATGCCAAAGCCTTTGACTGTGTGGTTCACAATAAACTGTGGAAGATTCTGAAAGAGATGGGAATACCTAGACCACCTGACCTGCCTCTTGAGAAACGTATATGCAGGTCAGGAAGCAACAGTTAGAACTGGACATGGAACAACAGACTGGTTCCAAACAGTAAAAGGAGTACGTCAAGGGCATATATTGTCACCCTGCTTATTTAACTTCTACGCAGAGTACATCATGAGAAACCCTGGATTGGAAGAAACACAAGCTGGAATCAAGATTGCCGGGAGAAATAGCAATAACCTCAGATATGCAGATGACACCACCCTTATGGCAGAAAGTGAAGAGGAACTAGAAAGCCTCTTGATGAAAGTGAAAGAGGAGAGTGAAAAAGTTGGGTTAAAGCTCAACGTTCAGAAAACGAAGATCATGGCATCTGGTCCCATCACTTCATGGCAAATAGATGGGGAAACAGTGGAAACAGTGTCAGACTTTATTTTGGGGGGCTCCAAAATCACTGCAGATGGTGACTACAGCCATGAAATTAAAAGACACTTACTCCTTGGAAGAAAATTTATGACCAACCTAGATAGTATATTCAAAAGCAGAGACATTACTTTGCCGACTAAGGTCCGTCTAGTCAAGGCTATGGTTTTTCCTGTGGTCATGTATGGATGTGAGAGTTGGACTGTGAAGAAGGCTGAGCACTGAAGAATTGATGCGTTTGAACTGTGGTGTTGGAGAAGACTCTTTAGAGTCCCTTGGACTGCAAGGAGATCCAACCAGACCATTCTGAAGGAGATCAGCCCTGGGATTTCTTTGGAAGGAATGATGCTAAAGCTGAAACTCCAGTCCTTTGGCCACCTCATGCAAAGAGTTGACTCATTGGAAAAGACTCTGATGCTGGGAGGGATTGGGGGCAGGAGGAGAAGGGGATGACCGAGGATGAAATGGCTGGATGGCATCCTGGCCTCGATGGACATGAGTCTGAGTCAACCCCGGGAGTTGGTGATGGACAGGGAGGCCTCACGTGCTGCGATTCATGGGGTCGCAAAGAGTCGGACATGACTGAGCAACTGAGCTGAATTGAACTGAACTGAACTAAATATACATATTCTAGAAATTGTATGGGATTCCTACAATTCTAGTATATTCTGGTAAATGACCAGTCATAATTTACAGTGAAGTGAAAGTCGCTCAGTCGTGTCCGACTCTTTGCAACCCCATGGATAGTCCATGGAACTCTTCAGGCCTGAATACCAGAGCGGGTAGACTTTCCCTTCTCCAGGGGATCTATCAAACCCAGGGCTCCTGCGTTGCAGGTGGATTCTTTACCAGCTGAGCCATAAGGGAAGCCCAAGAATACTGGGGTGGGTAGCCTATCCCTTCTCCAGCAGATATTTCTGACCCAGGGATAGAATCGGGGTCTCCTGCATTGCGGGTGGATGCTTCCCAGCTGAGCCACAAGGGAAGCCCATTGTCACAGCAGTAGTCAAATTTCTGTTGACCTGCAGTGCAATTCCACTTGGTTGATGCCAAAACAAAAAGACATTCTTTTAGTAGTTGGGCTTTCATGGTGGCAAGGCCTTGAAAAGGAAAGCCAAGCAAAAGTGGTTCAACAAAATTCAAGAAATTCAGCAAAACAAATGAAGACCTCTCTGAATTTTTGGAAAGCATTTTATGAGACCTACAGACATCAGGTCCTGAGGCCCCTAAAAATATTAGAATGGTAGATTTGATCTTTGAAGGCACAATGTCTCAGACATCAGGAGAAAGTTGCAAAAATTAGATGGTACATTTGGAATGAACCCTTCTCAACTGGTAGATGTTGCTGTTAAAGTATTCAACAGAGGATAGCAATAGAAGAAAGAAAAAGCGAGACCAAACATCACTTTTTTTGGCAGTGGAACTGGATTCCCAAAAGGCAAGTAACTTGAAGTAAGGCTCTACTGGGGACAGAACAATGTGTCTACTATAAGGAGGAGGGACACTGGAAAACAGATTCCCTAGACTAAAGCAGAACAATGAAAGAACCTCATGTTTGGCAGAGAGAGGAACACTCTGAATGAAGAGGCCAGGGGGCTCCCTCGGATTTGAGGGACCTAATTCCCCACAGAAGCCTCAGGTAAAACTGACATTGGGGAATGGGCTGATTACTTTTCTGATAGACCTCACCCTGAAGTTATTCACCAGAAAACTTTGAATCAGAGTCCACCAAAGGACTGAAATATAGACTTAACTGAAATGCCCAAACTGCAAAAATTATAGTTAACCTGCTAGTGTTTGTGTGGACACATTTTCAGGATGGATGGAAGCATGAACCACATGGACGTGAAATCTCTGAAGTGGTTCCACTTAGAGAAATTATCCAGCTTTGGATTGAGGTGTTAACACAACATTCATCCTACAGACCACAATCAACAGGAAGACGAATCATATATTAAAAGCCAAGAAAATGAATCATATATTAAAAAGAAATGTCACTAAAATGTCAAGAATCATTTAACTTGGAATAAGACCTTGCCAACTGCCCACTACAGATCAGAAGCAGGCTTAAATTAAGCCCCTTTAAAATATTATATTCTGGGTATCTGCCCAGGTACTTGTTCAGTTGCTCTATCATGTTCAAGTCTTTGTGACCCATGGAATGTAGCACGCTTGGCTTCCCTGCCCTTCACTTTCTCCTGGAGTTTGTTCAAATTCATGTCCATTGAATTGATGATGCCATCCAACCATCTCATCCTCTGTTGTCCCCTTCTCCTCCTGCCTTCAATCTTTCCAAGCATCAGGGTCTTTTCCAATAAGTTGGCTCTTTGCATCAAGTGGCCAAAATATTGGGGCTTCAGCATCAGTCCTTTCAATGAATATTCAGGGCTAATTTCCTTTAGGACTGACTGGTGTGATCTTCTGTAGTCCAAGGGACTCTCAAGAGTCTTCTTGAGCACCACAGTTCAATTCTTTGGTGCTCAGCCTACTTTATAGTCCAACTCACACATCCATACATAACTACTGGAAAGACCATAGCTTTGACTACATGGACCTTTGTTGGCAAAGTAATGTCTCTGCTTTTTAATATGCTGTCTAGGTTTGTCAGAGCTTTTCTTCCAAGGAGCAAGTGTCCTTTAACTTCACAGCTGCAGTCACCACCTGCAGTGATTTTGGAGCCCAAGAAAATAAAGGCTGTCACTGTTTCCATTTTTTACCCGTATAGAAGAATCAATGCTAAAAGACCTAGAGGTTGACAGTTATATTAAAACTTTTGGGCACTATACTATTCATGAGTTTGCCTCCAACAGGTCTGTCATCCAACTGAAGCAGATAATTCCATTACAACTGGAGAAACGGTAACCAATTTGTTTCAGTTCAGTTCAGTCACTCAGTCATGTCTGACTATTTGAGACTCCATGGACTGCAGCACGCCAGGCTCCCCAGTCCATCACCAACTCCCAGAGCTTACTCAAACTCATGTCCATTGAGTCGGTGATGCCATCCAACCATCTCATCCTCTGTCATCCCCTTTTCCTCTCGCCTTAATTCTTTCCCAGCAGCAAAGTCGTTTCAAATGAGTTAGTTCTTTGCATCAGGTGGCCAAAGATTGGAGCTTCAGCTTCAACATCAGTCCTTCCAATGAATATTCAGGACTGGTCTCCTTTAGGATGGACTGGTTGGATCTCCTTGCAGTCCAAGGGACTCTCAAGAGTCTTCTCCAACACCAGTTCAAAAGCATCAATACTTCAGCACTCAGCTTTCTTTATGGTCCAACTCTCACATCCATACATGACTACTGGAAAAAACCATAGCTTTGACTACATGGAACGTGGTTGGCTAAGTAATGTCTAGGTTGGTCATAGCTTTTTTTCCAAGGAGCAAGCATCTTTTAATTTCATGGTTGCAGTCACCATCTGCAGTGATTTTGGAGCCCCCCAAAATAAAGTCTGACACTGTTTCTACTGTTTCCCCATCTATTTCCCATGAAGTGATGGGACCAGATGCCATGATCTTAGTTTCCTGAATGTTGAGTTTTAAGCCAACTTTTTTTTTCTTTTTTTTTCTTTTTTAAATTTTAAAATCTTTAATTCTTACATGCGTTCCCAAACATTTCAACTTTCATCAAGAGGCTCTTCAGTTCTTCTTCGCTTTCTACTGTAAGGGTGGTGTTATCTGCATATCTGAGGTTATTTATATTTCTCCTGGCAATCTTGATTCTAACTTGTGCTTCATCCAACCTAGCGTTTCTCATGATGTACTCTGCCTATAATTTAAATAAGCAAGGTGACAGTATACAGCCTTGACGTACTCCTTTCCCTATTTGGAACCAGTCTGCTGTTCCAAGTCCAGGTTTAACTGTTGCTTATTGATCTGCATACAGATTTCTTAAGAGGCAGGTCAGGTGGTCTGGTATTCCCACCTCTTGAAGAATTTTCCACAGTTTGTTGTAATCCATACAGTCAAAGGCTTTTACATAGTCAATAAAGCAGAAGCAGATGTTTTTCTGGAACTGTCTTGCTTTTTCTATGATCCAACAGATGTTGGCAATTTGATCTCTGTTTTCTCTGCCTTTTCTAAATCCAGCTTGAACATCTGGAAATTCATAGTTCACATATGTTGATACCTGGCTTTGAGGATTTTGAGCATTAGTTTGCTAACATGTGAGATGTGTTCAATTGTGAGATAGTTTGAACATTCTTTGGTATTGCCTTTCTTTGGGATTGGAATGAAAACTGACCTTTTTCAGTCCTGTGGCCACTGCCGAGTTTTCCAAGTTTGCTGGCATATTGAGTGCAGCACTTTCACAGCATCATCTTTTAGGATTTGAAATAGCTCCACTGGAATTCCATCTCCTCCAATAGCTTTGTTTGTAGTGATGCTTCCTAAGGCCCACCTGACTTTGCACTCCAGGATGTCTGGCTCTAGGTGAGTAATCACACCATCCTGATTATCTGGGTCATGAAGAGCTTTTTCGTATAGTTCTTCTGTGTATTCTTGCCACCTCTTCTTAATATCTTCTGCTTCTGTTAGGTCCATATCATTTCTGTCCTTTATTGAGACCATCTTTCCATGAAATGTTCCCTTGGTATTTCTAATTTTCCTGAAGAGATCTCTAGTCTTTCCCATTCTATTTTTTTCCTCGATTTCTTTGCATTGATCACTGAGGAAGGCTTTCTTATCTCTCCTTGCTATTGTTTGGAACTCTGCATTCAAATGAGTATATCTTACCTTTTCTCCTTTACCTTTAGCTTCTCTTTTTTTCTCCCCTATTTATAAGGCCTCCTCAGACAAATATTATTTGCCTTTTTGCATTTCTTTTTCTTTGGGATGGTCTTGATCACTGCCTCTGGAACAAAGTCACAAACCTCCATCCATAGTTCTTTAATTTTGTCCAAATAAATAGCGCAGGAATTTAGTATACCTTTGGGGAACTGGAACCAAAACTCTAAGTTCAATTAAATTGAATAAATAAAATGCTAAGCAGTCCCACTGGGTTCAAATAGTCATGAAATACAAAGGATTGACTAAAGGTCCTAAGGAATATTCATGACCCTCATTCAACAGAATGGTCTTCCTTTCTTTCCCCACAAGATGGTGGAATGGATGTTGATAGTGGGGATTTGTAGGGAAGAACATTTTGTAATCTATTATAAGCTAATTACTTAAAGGATATTGCCTATAGGCTTAAATTTCACAAAATGGCCCATCTCTGGGAACTCTGTTTTGCAGGTAATAAGCCTTAAGCTAAAACACCGTTCAGCTCACAGAAGACATCGTGACCAGGCCCACCTGTGGAATGGCTACAGGGAGGAAGAAATTATCACCTCCCCTCCAGAGACCAATGGGAACCAGAAAGTGTCTCACTTTATTCCCTCCCCTTTTAGTGTAAGAAGAGCCTGACTTCTAACTCTGATAAGATGGTCCTATGGGGCATGAGCCCACCATCTTCTCAGTTTGCTGGTCTTCCAAATAAAGTTATTCCTTGCCTCAACAACTTGGCTCTTGATTACTGGCCTGTCACAGTGTGAGCAGTACAAGGTTGGACTCAGTAACAACATGGCAGGCAAACCCCCAAGTGCTGGACACTTCAGAAGATTCAGAAAGTCTGGAAGAGTGAGAGATTAGGGGCCCTGATTAGATTTGAACTGTGGTGTTGGAGAAGACTCTTAAGAGTCCCTTGGACTGCAAGGAGATCCAACTAGTCCATCCTAAAGGAGATCAGTCCTGGGTGTTCACTGGAAGGATTGATCTTGAAGCTGAAACTCCAATACTTTGGCCACCTGATAACAAAGAACTGACTCATTTGAAAAAACCCTGATGCTGGGAGAGATTGAAGGCAGGAGGAGAAGGGGACGACAGAGGATGAGATGGCTGGATGGCATCGCCGACTCAATGGACATGGGTTTGGGTGGACTCTGGAAGTTGGTGATGAACAGGGAGGCCTGGCATGCTGCGGTTCATGGGGTTGCAGAGTTGGACACAACTGAGCAATTGAACGAACTGATTAGATTGAAGTCTTCACTACAGCTCTGAGGAAATGTTTTTCACTTTCCTTTTTGAAAGCATTAAAATCAGCCTGTTCAGAGTCCTGCCATTTTGCAGTTCCACTGCATATTTATCATAAGTGCATATCACATATGCCCTATCCTATCTGTGACCAGTAAAGCTTCTACTAATGCATCAGATGAGGAAATACAGCACTGTGCCAGTTATCCACATACGGCCTCTCAGCACTGAATTTCTCCATTGCCTAATCCATGAAAGTGGATCTGGATCCTATAAATGATTCCTTGGCCAACTGGCAGTAAGTTTTGTCATTGGGGATGCTGGAGAGACACTGCAGAGGTTCTGCTTCTGGGCTCCAGAGTGCTCCCTGAGCTGGCTGCTACAGCACAGCCACATCTCCAGGGCCCAGCTGCTTCGGTGCATGGGCTCTTCGAGCTCCAGACTCCAGAGGAACAGCCCCCGCCCCCTGTGCCCAGCTCCTGCAGCACCTAGCTCCACAGTGTACAGTATTCAGTGGCACCCAGTGGCCAGCTTTACAGCACCCTTCCTGGGTGGTTTTGTACTAGAATGACCCCTTGGGTAAATGGATTTGCCCAGCAAATTGGAAGGTGGATTTCTGGCAAGTTCCACTGGTACAGGACCACAGTGACTCCTTTGTTGTCCAGCGAGCCATGGGCACAGACCCTTTGACAATGTCTGCATCTCAGCCCACGTTCCCTTCCTGAGGTAGCTATCCTCCTTTTACATGCTATGACTTTATTTATGAGTGTTCTCTGTACTTCTTACTAGCCCGTCCCCTTTACATAACTCTGTTATAGTTAGAGCAATTCTTTATACTACACTGTTAGAAAATCACATGGAAGTCATCCTGTTCAGGCTTCAGAGACAAGAAAGCAGAGCAGGCCTCTGACCTTGCTTCTGACCTGCCTGACCAGGCACACCTGAAAATGTGTCTGCTGTGAGTGCAAAATAAGCAGCCCTGCAGATGAGAGAGGGAGTGGGCTGGGATTGTTGAGCCCCTACAAGGGATCTGGCCAGCCACCCTGGGACTTAACAACTTTCCAAGATTTGCAAGACAAAACAAATAACATTGTCCAAAAAGAAAAAAAAAATAACATAAAACCAGAGCTACAATTTGCAGCCTGGGATTATAAGCAGGAACCCTCAAAGTGCAATTTTGAAGTCTCAACAGTGGAGCCGAGGGGCTGCCTGGGACCTTTTCCCGAATGGGACTCCAGATTGCTGTTTGCTGTCTGTCTGGGATGCTGCTTGGATGCCAGTCAAAACCCAATCTGATGATACATGTACTGTTATTATCCTTTACTATTCTATTTCTCTTTCCTTTAATGAATGCTTATTGCAAGTATGATAGATCATTCCCTATTAAATATTAAAATTATTTATTTGTGTATAATGAATGGTTTCTTTTGTTAAGAAATCCTTTGAATCTGAAACGAAAGTTAAAGCTTCCAGCACCTACACTTTCCCCCTCAAACTACCCTATAGCTTCTTTCTCCTGAGCTGACCTGACAGACACAGGCATCAAGCTGTCAAAGTTCTGTGGCTGCAGACAGCATATACTGACTCAACTGAGAACAGTAGAGGATTCAGTGCAGGATGTGCAGCAGTTCACAGAATGAAGAGAAGGGGTGGAGGCCAGGCTTGGGAAGGAGATAGACCTTGGCAGATAGAGGGTTCTAGGAGCCAAAGCTGATGAGAAGGGCCTGACGGGGTCAGCCTCCCTAAAGCTGAACCTGGAAGATGCTGTGGGCAAGCAACAAATGTAGGACATGCCCAGGAGTAGGAGAGGCAGGGAAGCAAGGGAGGGCAGGAGGGAGAGCCAAACAGGGTCTTAGCTGGAGGCAGACTGACCCCATGGGGGCACTCTGGAACCCAAACACAACGACAGAATTATTCCACTAGGCAAAAGGGGCAGGCTCTTGCACTACCTGTCACTGGCAAGCCCTCCTCCAGGCAGGGTGCCTCCATTCAGCCAAGGGATGTTCTCTGGAAAGCTGCTAAGTTGGCAACACAACAGCAGCATCTTCCAAGACATCATAAGAGAAGTAAGGAAAGAAATGGCAGCCTCAAACAGACACAGGGAATTACCTTCTGAATGGGGACAGACTTTACAACAGCCTTGCCACAGCAGCTTTAAGATGAAACATAGGAGTGGGAAAATGCAAACAGCTGAAGCACTTCCAAGCCTTGTTTGCTGCTTTCATCTGAATGAATCCTCCCAATTCCATGTGATTCCAAAATATGTCCTGTCTCACTAAGCTGCAGACCCCCTGGCTTGGGAGGACTGGAGCAGAGCAAATCATATGCCTCCTTGATTGGGAAAGAAGTGCAGAAGAGAGGAAGGCCGTGGGGCTTGTAAGATGTTTGATGTGTGTGGGAAATTTTTAAATCTAGCAGTATTCATGTATATGTCAATTGCTTCATTTTGCTTGGAAGATGCTAGTAGTCAAATAGTTCCTATCCTCCCCAAAGTCATACTCACATGGAAGAGGTCTGTGTGTTTCTTCATTGTTTGTTTCTGATTCAATTTGTCTCACTTGCCCTTGACATGCTGCTTCGCAACATTTCAAGATGTACTCTGAGTTTAGCTATGCAGTATTTTAAATAAATGTTACCAGTCTCTTCACTTGAAGTGCAGAATTAACAGGATAAAATCAGAGTAGAATTAACAAGATAGAATCAGAAAAGGGATTATTTTCAAAGCACCCGCATGAAAATGGTGCTATTTCCCAAGATGAAGGGGAATGGGAGTCCAGAAAAAGTGACCTAGGTGCAGCCTCCTGAGTCGTGAGCTGGCCCTCCTTCTCCCTGCCCCTGCAGCTGCAGCTGCGCCTCCATCTCTGACACCTTCTATACCTGCTCCGAGGTTAAAGGGTCTTTTTTTTTCCCAACAAGGATCTGTTTTACTGTGTTTTCCACACAGATAGAAATAAGACTTTTTTTGATGGGGAAAAAAAAGTCTTTACAGAAACAATCTATAATTAAATCAGTAACAAAATTTAAATAAGTACTCTGCATTTGAAATTCAATTTTACAGACTTTCAAAATTAGTGAAGTCTGGTAGGAAAAAGAAACTAGCAGGAAAGGAAAAGATATCCTTTCAACTAATGAAAAATCATAAACTTTTTTCTTTAGATTGTTTTGGGGAAACACATGGCATAGTTATTTAAGAAGGGTTATTTAAGGGAGGCTTAAAGAGTTTCAAGTTGAGTGATCTTCAGACTGAAAACTATTTTAAGATTTTCCAAGAAATTGAAGCTTTCCTTGCAAGGGTGGACAGCACTAGTCCTTCCTGAAAGTCCTTCAAGTGGCCTGATTCCAGTTTTAAAGGCATCCATTCTGGTGGCACCTCTCCTTTTTCTGCCAGGAATATTTGAACCATAGCTGAAAACACACATCAGCATTGCATTAAAAGCACTCCCAATTGTTCCAAAAGGTTAGTGAGATGCTTTTTCTTGCCCAAAGTTTGAGCCCATGATCTCCCAGAGCACTTAGCAGCAAGGTTTAAGCACCACCATATGTCCAAAAACCAGAGATACAGAATAAAAGGGCACCATGACTTCAGGAATATTTAGAAAAGGATGGAATAAATGAAACAGATTATATATTTGATGTTCAAAAGATACATGGTTAGTATTAAGCAAGATTCCTGTGAACACATGTATATTACAGTAAGAACTGCTAGCTCTATCAGGCACTAGGGAAATCTAAAATATAATTGACCAAAGGATTTTTCTAGAAAACTAATCTTTAGTTATTGCAAACAGCCGTATCACTTTAGTTCATTTATTTCAGCTATTATGGAGAAACATCATAGAAATGTGATCGTGCAAAATTAGTTATTTTCTAATACTGATACAAAGTATTTTTAATACTTTGGAAAGTATTAATATGTAGCAAGGAAAAGCCACCTTCCCAAAGAGAATGCTTTCCCCTTTAAAAGTCTAAATCCAAGCTGACTTGCCTAAATTGACTAGGATTTCATTTGTGCGAAAGGAGAAGTCCAAACGATACTGTAGCTGTCTAGTTAAATTCCCCACAGAGGATTCCAGTGGAGATAAAAGCTTCAAATACACTCAGGTTCCTTTTCTACTGTTTCTCAAAAAAACCACATAACCTGCTGAGATCTATCATGCTGTATTTTGGCCCCAGCAATTGCCTGATCATTACTCAGCAGACAGCTAAGTTCTGTTTTGTCCTCTTCTCTTCTCTCATTACTTCCCTAGAAAAGATCTTCTGCTACACATCAAAGCAACACAGAGCACCAAAAGGTGATTTGATTCTCAAATCCACATTAACCTGCTGATCCAAACCCATGGGACATCACAAATAAGAGGAACAGAGATCCACCTGTTCCACAGAGGATCTTTCAGGGGATCTACAGGAAGGAGGGACGTTGGCCCCGTGTTTTTACCACTAATAAACACCACTGACCCACCAGAGGAAAACTTGTATATTCCTGACACTCTGCCTCCAATATCTTCCTACTGTAGTGAAACACCTTGATATCATTTCGAACTCTTAGAAGTACAGATATATGTCTAAAAGCAAGTTTTCAATGAGTGCAATTCCTAGCATATTAACATCCTACCATTGCTGTGATAGAAACATCAACAACATCTAAATATAAAACTTGTTTTAAGTTCTCATTTTGCCATGGTTCCAGCTTTGCCTTTGCCTTGCAACAGTTTAGCCAGGCATGGGCAAGTCAGTAATAACAGCACAGTATAGACTACACCCCTTGAGTCTGTCCCACATGAGGGAGAAAAGTAACAACCCACCTGCTGTTTACATTATGCAGTGCAAAATACAACTCCTCATGAGACTGTAATATATCAGTTCCTTTTATAGGTAAATCGTCAGCAATATTAGAGTTTAAAGAGATTGTAGCTATACTTCAGGAGAATCCACTTAAATGTACAAATGAGAGAGTAATTGTTAAATTTCTCTTTTAGTGTTTATTGTTTCTTTAAAAGGTCCTTTTTGAGTTCAGTAAACATTAATTAAACATTAGTAAATATTACCAACATATTCGGTCCTTATGGGGCCTACCAAGTATAAAATACCTAATTAAACTATTTATCCAAATCCAGTCAAAAATATGTATTCCTAGTCTCAAGCTAAAGATGGAAATATCCCCAGTATTTTAAAAACAGCCAGGTTCAATGACACGTACCACCCCCGCACCCCTGTGAAGACAAGCGCACAGACGTTCAGAGACAATAGGTGTGTGCTCCGGGGCAGGGAAACCCCAGAACTTGGGGGCAGGGGCAGGGCAGATGAGCACAGCGACTGACTTAACTGTCTGAAAAGCAGCCGTGCGTGATGGGTCAGACTTGTTCTGTAAGACTCCAGAAAGCAAATACAGAGTTAGAGGACAGAAGTAAAAGAGGCATATCATAGTTGCATGAGAGGAACTTTTCCATTAGGATTGTTCAAAAATCTAAGTGTCTTCCAGTGAAAATGCGAAAGCAGGCAGTAGGTGGATCCTCTGATATTCTGTGCCCAGGGAGAATTGATTCCCCGCTCTCACCAAGTTCCAGTTACCTTCTTAAGATGGGCTTGCTGTTGGGAACCAAGTTACTTGAAGTTATCAGCTAACCTGAGGTCAGAGCTGGAGTTTTAGTTTCAAGGAGAAACAGCTATCTTTTCCTTTTTTTTTTTTTTTTTTTCATTTTTTGGTGTGGAGGCAAACAAGGCAGACAAATAGAAGATGGGGAGTCTGGCTCCACAAATCAATCCTAACATTTTCTTTGGAACTGACGTTAAATCTTTAGCTGCATCCGACTGGCACATAAGGATATAACTAATAAGCAAATCATTTCAACTTGGGAGAGATGAGATTATATCTAAAGAGTTGCTGTTGTTAAAATTAATCAGATTTTATCACTTAACTGGAAAACATCACATAAAAAATTTTCAGCTGCATAATGACTCTTTAGAATCCACCCAGCACAGTATAGGGTATGAGACCAAAGTGTGTGATGTTGCCACACAGGGGCTTCCTTGAGGGACCAATGAAATTAGGGAGTTTACTGCACCAGAAATATAAGAACATAAGTTTGGTGAAAGTTCCCATCATCATTAAAAGTACAAAATAACATCTCCATAATGTAGCCTTTCATTTCCTGCCAGCATGGACACACTTGTCTGCAAGTTATTTACCTTTAATGGAAAAAAAAAAAAATACTAAACCCACCAGAACAACAGCAAGTTACCTCATTGCTAATAATATTCCTACTTTGCATCATGATCTTCCCTTCTATTAAACTCAAAATGTTTTATCTATGGCTTCAATCTTTTGAACTGTATCGAGGCATTGCTGCTGAGTATAAACTACAGAATATTTAACAGCATTTAGAGCCTTCCAGGGACGACAGAGCCTGGTGGGCGGCCATCTATGGGGTCGCACAGAGTCGGACACGACTGAAGCGACTTAGCAGCAGCAGCGCCTTCCATGGGCTTCCCGAGTGGCTCAGTGGTTAAGAATCTGACTACCAATGCAGGAGATGCAGGTTCGATTCCAGCGTCAGGAAGATCCCCTGGAGAAGAAAACAGCAATGTACTCCAGTATTCTTGTCTGGGAAATCCCATGAGCACTGAAGCCTGGCAGGCTACAATCCGTGAGGTCACAAAGAGTTGGACATGACTGAGCAACTGAAGAGCATCAGCAGCACCTTCTTTAGAAACGAAACTCCTACAAGGACTACACAGATGAAACACATGGAACTAGAGTCAGAACTTCAAGTCTGTAAAGAGAGAAACAGAAGGATCAGACCTAAGATCACAATCCTTTCACAGAGAGGAAGAAACTTTGGGGCTCCAAATGCACAAAGTAACCAACGAGCTTGGCAGAGTGGAGCTCGCAAAGGGACTTGTGAACAGTAAGACGTACCATCCAGGCTTTGCAGTCATATGCTGGAAACGGCAGAGCACTCACTGTCAGCCTGCCTCCCTGAATGCCCCAGGGGCAGAGGAGCCTACCAGCACAAAATGTTCATTTCAGAATCCCTAGTAAAAAACGTCTATACTCTCCAAATCATTGAATTACTTGAGTTTCTTCTTATGGCAGTTTGGTGTTCCCAACCAACAAATGGAGGTCTGAAATTATTTTAACAGTGCCTATGGGATCCAAAATTCATTTGTGTATAAACTTCACCAGTGCTTTTTATTGGTGACAATGACTGCATTTAGCCTAAGAGCTTTAAAAAAGATTTTTAATGGTATCTATGTGATGTAATGGGATCATTTTGCAGTTTATAAATGTATCAGACCAACCCACCAAAAACCTTAAATTGAACACGGTTTTGTCAATTATATCTCAATAAAGCTGGAAAAAACAAAGAAAATACATACTTTCTTGCAATACAACAGCAGTTAACAGCAATTTTATGGCATAGTTTCAGACTTAGTACTTATCAATTCTGAACAATTCAAGGAATTTACTGAAATCTAATGGGCTAAATAAATTAGGCTTCAGCACCACAAGGATACAAGGATGCATTCAGACAGTCATCTGTACAGTTACTCTGATTATTTATGAAATGGTAGCTCTTAGTTTCCATTATAGCAATTTGATTCTTAAGTACTTTGACAAATAGAAACAGATAAAAAACAATAACCTAGAAACTAGATGTGTAGCCACAAAGTTTAAAATACATATGTTAATTTCCAAATTCAAGGATACTACGACTTTTGGGTAAGCATCACATAAAACTTACTGTTTAGTAAGTTTCTCAAAACTTACTCAAATTGAGAAGTCAAATGATTCAGACCTTGCTGACAGTTAACACTGATAAACCTTTAGCCAGACTCATCAAGAAAAAAAAAAGAGAGGACTCAAATCAATAAAATTAGAAATGAAAAAGGAAATGTTACAACAGACGCCACACAAATACAAAGGATCATAAGAGACTACTATGAGCAACTGGATGCCAATAAAACAGACAACTGGGAAGAAATGGACAAATTTTTAGAAAGTCATAGTCTCCCAAGATTGAACCAGGAAGAAATAGAAAATATGAACAGACCAATCACAAACATTGAAATTATAATTAAAAAACTCCCAACAAACAAAAGTCCAGGACCTGATGGCTTCACAGGTTAATTCTATCAAACATTTAGAAAATAGTTAACATGTATCCTTCTGAAACTCTTCCCAAAAATTGCAGAGAAAGGAAAACTTTCAAACTCATTCTATGAGGCCACAAGCACCCCAATACCAAAACCAGACAATGATACTAGAAAAAAAGAACATTACAGGCCAATATCATTGATGAACATAGATGCAAAAATCCTCAACAAAATCCATATTAAAAAGACCATACACCATAATCAAGTGGGATTTATCCCAGGGATGCAAGGATTCTCCAATATCCACAAATCAATAAACGTGATACATCGGATCAACAAATTGAAGAATAAAACCACATGATCATCTCAATAGATTTTAAAATAGCTTTTGAAAATTCAGCATCCATTTATGATAAAAACTCCCTAGAAAGTGGGCAGAGAGGGAACTTACCCCAATAAAATAAAGACTATATAAGACAAACTTACAACTAACATCATACACTATTGTGAAAAGCTGAAAGCACTTCCTCTAAGATCAGAAACAAGAGAAGGATGTCCACACTCACCACTTTTATTCAGCATAGTTTTGGAAGTCCTAGTTACAGTAATCAGTGAAGCAAAAGAAGTCAAGGAAATTCAAATTGGAAATGAAGAAGTTAAACTGTCACTATTTTCAGATGACATCACACTATGCATAGAAAACCCCAGATGCTACCAGAAAGCTATTAGAACTCATCAATAAATTCGGTAAAGTTGTAGGTTACAAAATTAACACAGAGAAATCTGTTGCATTTCTATAAGGTAACAACAAAAGATTAGAAAGAGAAATTCAAGAAATAACTCCATTTACCATCATATCAAAAAGAATTAAGTGCCTGATGATAACCCTACCTAAAGAGACAAAAACCAGAACCCCCAAACTATAAGATGCTGATGAAAGAAACTGAAGAAGACACAAACAGATGGAAAGGATATGCCGTGTTCATGGACTGGAAGAATCAATGTTGTTGAAATGACTATACTGCCCAAGGCAATCTATAGATTCAATGCAATCTGTATCAAACTACCCATGGCATTTTTCACAGAACTAGAAGAAAAAAAGTCCCAGAATTTGTATGGAGAAAGAAGATCCCAAATAGCTAAAGTAATCTTGAGAAAGAAAAACAGAGCTAAAGGAATCAGGCTTCCTGACTTTCGGCTATACTACAAACTACAGTCATCAAAACAGTATGGTACTGGCACAAAAATAGAAATATAGATCAATGCAACCAGATAGAAAACCCAGAAATAAGTCCCTGCGCCTATGGTCAATTAATCTATGACAAAGGAGCCAAGACTACACAATGCTGGAAAGACAGTCTCTTCACCAAATGGTACTGGGAAAACTGGATAACTACACGTAAAAAAAAGTGAAATTTGCTCATTCTTTAACACCATACACAAAAACAAGTTCAAAATGGATTAAACACCTAAATATGAGACTAGACACTATAAAACTTCCAGAGGAAAACATAGGCAGAACACTCTCTGACATAAATCATAGCAACATTTTTTCAATCTGTCTCCCAGAATAATGCAAACAAAAATAAACAAATGGGACCTCCTTAAACTCATAAGCTTTTGCACAGCAAAGGAAACAATAAATAAAATGAAAAGGCAACCCACAAACTGAGAGAAAATATTTGCAAATTATGAGACTGACAAGGGATTAGTCTCCACAATTTACAAACAGCTCATGATGCTTAACAGGCATCAAAACAAGCAACTCACTCAACAAATGGGAGACGACCTAGACATTTCTCCAAAGAAGACATTCAGATGGCCAAGAGGCACATGAAAAGATGTTCAACATCACTAATTATTAGAGAAATGCAAATCAAAACTACAATGAGATACGACCTCACACCAGCCAGAATGGCTATCACCAAAACATCCACAAACAATGCCAGAGAGGGTGTGGAGAGAAGAGAAGTCTCCTACACTGTTGGTAGGAATGTAAATTGGTACAGCCACTATGGAGAACAGTATGGAAGTTCCTTAGAAAACTAAAAACAGAGCTACCATATGACTGTGCAATCCCACTCTTGAGCATGTATCTAAAGAAAAACATGATCTGAAAGAATATATGTACTCGTGTTCACTGCAGCACTGTTTACAAGAGCCATCACATAGAAGCAACCTAAATGTCCATGGACAGAGGAATGGATAAAGAAAATGTACATATATACAGTGGAATATTACTCAACCATTAAAAAGAATGAAATCATATATTTGTAGCACCATGGATGAGCCTAAAGATTGTGAACCTGAGTGAAGTCAGTCAGACAGAGAAGAATAAATATCATATGACACCCTTATTTGCAGAATCTAAAAGAAATGATACAGATGAAATTACAAAACAGAAAGAGGCTCAGAGAGTTAGAGTTGGTTGGCAGTGGTGGGTTGCCACTGTATGGTTGCCAGTGGTAGAGGGAACAGTAAGGGAGTTTGGGATGGCTAGGTATATACTGCTATATTTAAAATGGATAACCAGAAAGGTCTACTGTATAGCCCCGGGAACTCTGTCAATGTTATGGGAGTAGAGTCTAGGGGAAAATGGATACATGTATATGTATGGCTGAGCCAATTTGCTGTTCACTTGAAACTACCATGACATTGTTAATAGGCTAGACCCCAATGAAAAAAGTTTTAAAAAATCTTAAAATGAAAAGTATAAAAAATTGTTACCCTTATCTGCCACTTATTAATTACACCAAACTGAAGACAACTATCTTGAGGGAGCTAGATAAACTCTTATCACCAACTGCTCCATTCTCAGATGCATAGTAAACCTGAACCCCTGGACTTCTGGGGGGAAATCAACAGTTCTCTCATTTTATTCTGGCATATTTAAGACCTGTGTGCTCTGATGTCTTATCATTGTGAGTCACCATGGGAATTCAGTAAGGTAGGACTTTATATTCAAAGGCTGTCTTTGCAGATAGAGCAGATTAGCATACTTCAGTAAAAGTCCATAGCCTCTCCATGCAACTGTTTGTAAAACTCTGCATGTAAATCTTCCAAAGGTTCACCATGACATGAGTGAACAAGCATCTTCCCAGTTGAACCCATACACTCTCATGTCATGCAGCAAGTCTGGTTGCACAGCGCAGGGCAAAGGCCCTCCTGGTACTGCAACGGAAGCTGGAGGTAATAATCTTCTATCTGGATATATGCAGAAACTCTCCGGATGGACACAGTCACTTCTTTTTTATGTACTTGTCCCCTGGACTTCATCTAGGCAAGTTAAGTTTGGTCTGTTTTTAGACTAAATGGCCAACATTTTAAACTATGTTATTTTACACCTTACCAATCAGGATGGTAATTTTCCAAAGAATAAATACATGGGATAATCCCTTTAAAACAACATCACATTTTACACATGGCACTCATGCAGGGCATGCAGTGGGAGCCCTAAGTGATTAAGACTTTCCTCGTGACCAGCGCCCTCTACCACCCAATCTGTCCAGGCAGCATAGAAGCATCCTCCAGGAGTGTGCAGTGCCACGGATGGGTAAGGCCCAGACAAAACTCAATAGCCCAATAAGACACATCCTCTGGAATCCTTTGGTTTTGATAAATCTCAGACACTCTAGTTGTCACTTGCCATTTTCTCCTAAAAACCAAAAGCATAAATGACCATAGATGTTAAATCCAAGTTGCTTAATTAGATTCAAAAAACATTTTGGAACTACACTGGAACTACAAAAGCAAAAATAGTTTAATCCCATAAAAACTAGGTGTCTGATGACTTGTCCTGATCCAGCTTGTGCAAAGAATCCAATTAGAAAAAGTCTTTATTGAAGTTCTCAGTTACTTTGGGGTATGGAAAGCTGAAGGGTATGTCGCATAACAGCTCACATCCATGTGCTCTCACAGAAGGAAGAGGAAGTGCCCCTGGGATTATCAGAAGCTCAAAATCTGGAGGCCAGAAAACTGGGGTTCAAGTACTTAATGTTTCAAAGCAGGGCCAGGGTTATGGTCTCCTGGCCACCATCTGGACAATGGATACAGAAGAACCGTGTACTCCAGACTCTGTCTTTGGATCCTCAATCCTTTGAAATAAGAAAGAGTACAGAGTCTAGTAAAAGGGAGAAATAAACAGTGATTTTATTATGTGCTTCTTCGATGAAGGTTCCAGCATTTGTATACCAGCTAATTTGCAGTTTTTTCCTGATCGAAGTCTTGAGTCTTGAGAAGAATCAGTGCAGGAATGGAGAGGAATGTGCAAGAATCCTTGAAAATTGAGTTTCATTTATTATAGAATAAATATGACAAATATAATTTAAAACACCTCATTTTCCATCTGGCACATGTACTGGTTTTGTTTGCAGTAGATGCCACTGTGGTGGGGCCTCAGGGTTCCCATCCAGTTGTGTGAGACAGACTTAGTAAACATGAAATGACAGGCTTCTAGACAGGCCTTCTCAAAGCTGCTCTCTACAAACCCCAGGTTTATTCTCTCACCAACACTGGACGATGCTCTGACCTCTTCCCACAGCCTTTCCAGCACTGTCAGAAGGTCTCTGCCAATTCCCAGAGTGAATTTTAGGTGTTAAATTTTATTTCAGAACCTAAAACAATGCCAGACCCAGAGAAGAAGCTCGTGGATATTTATTAAATGAGTGACTTTCTTTGATTACTGATTCAAAAATTGTTTTATATCATTATTTTCCTTTTTAAATTATTTTTTCTTCTCTCTCTCTCTCTTTTTTTTTTTTTTTTTTTTTTTTTTGGCCATGACACACAGCATATGGGAACTTAGTTCTCTGACTAGGGAACAAACCCATGACTCCTGCAGTGGAAGCATGGAGTCTTAACCACTGGGCCACCAGGTAAGTCCCTGCATCATTATTTTGTATTGGTGATTCTTTAGTTTAAATGAAGAATTTTTTTTTTAGTTTTTGTGTTGTGCGTTTTACAAAAATATTTTTTCCAGTACTTCTGGGATAATGATGGATTTTTTTTCTTATTCATTTTTGAGAACAGTTTTATCTTTACTCTCAAACCTTTAGGAATCTCTGCCATGTTCTAATGTTTCATCTCTTTTCAGTCTTCTAAATATATAATCGTATCATTAGCAAACAATTTTAGAGCTAATAGCTTCAAGTTACACCGCATCGTGTCCATGGGACTCTTAGTACTGGTTGATCTTATTCAAAAACCTGTTACATGGCTATATTGTTTTACTGCACTTTGCTTTCCTGTGCTTTGCACACTGAAGGTTTGTGGCAACCCTGCATTGAGCAAGTCTATTGGTATCATTTTTCCAACAGAATTTGCTCTCTTTGCATCTCTGTGTCACATTTTGGCAACTTTCATGGTACTTCATACTTTTTCATCATTCTTACATTTGTTAAAGTGATCTGTGATCAGTGATCTTTTATGTTGTCACTGCAACTCACTGAAGTCTCAATGACGATGAGTATTTTATAGCAATAAATTATTTAAGTAAGGTAAACATATTGTTTTTCCAGACACAGTGCAACTGCACACATCATAGACTGCTGTATAATGTAAAAATAACCATCCACACACAGAAACAAAAATGTGACTTATTTTATTGTGATATCTGTTTTATTTTGGTGGTCTGAAATTGAACATTCAGTACTTCTGTGGTGTGCCTGTAAAGACAAAAAGCTAGGGTGTTGGCAAACTTTTTTCTATAGAGAGCTGGGGAGAAAATATTTCAGGCTTCATGGAATAGAGATTCACATACTACTGTTTTGTTTCTTGAGATTTGCTGTTGCTGCTGTTTCTTTTACAATACTTTTTTAAATGTACAGATTTTTCTTAGCTAACTAGCAATTTTAAAAAATTAGTCTTGGCCCCATCTGGCCCCTGGGCTGTAAATTACTGAACTTTGATTAGTTTCATGCCCAGGTATTGGTTTGAAAACCAGTGGAACTAACAGGAAGGTTATAAGAACCTAGACTCCACTCGTGGGGAGTGCAAAGATGATTTCTTACTCTCAAAACAAGGCAGAGGAAGTAGACTGAAACTGTCTGGGACTCTCTCCAGTTTCCTGTGACCACCCCCAGTACACCCTGGCCCAGGCTGTGCACCTGGCTCCACACTAGGATAGAGGCTGCCACTGCCAAGGAAGGTGAACGGCTGGAGGGAAGGACTGGGATGGGGCCCAGCACTGCATCTGAATGGGATGAGGGCAGTTATCACTGGTATTTATAGAGACCTAAAGAAAGCTGAGCACCAAAGAACTGATGCTTTTGAACTGTGGTGTTGAAGACTCCTGAGAGTCCCTTGGACTGCAAGGAGACCCAGCCAGTTAATCCTAAAGGAAATCAGTCCTGAATATTCATTGGAAGGACTGATGCTGAAGCTGAAACTCCAATAATTTGGCCACCTGATGCAAAGAACTGACTCATTGGAAAAGACTATGATGCTGAGAAAGATTGAAGGTGGGAGGAAAAGGGGACGACAGAGTTTGAGACGGTTGGATGGCATCACCAACTCGATGGACATAAGTTTGAGTAAACTCTGGGAGTTGCCGATGGACAGGGAGGCCTGGTGTGCTGCGGTTCATGGGGTCGCAAAGAGTCGGACATGACTGAACAACTGAACTGAGTTTTGACTGGTGCAAGGACCATGCAGTGAGCACTCTGGCCCATACCTGGTACACAGTCCAGACTCTCTTACTCCCAGGGCTATTCCTCTCTGGCTTTATGTACCATTGCTGGGAGAGGATGGAGCACACATAAGGAATGGAGTAAGCTCAGACCCAACACTCAGTGCTTCTGCTCCAGCATCGTGGGACGTGAACGACCCCTCAGGGGGCAGTGACAGCCACTGAGCAAACAAAAAGCTAAGCTCACACATGGCCCTGGCCCCTCCACCTCCAGCCCCACTTCTCACCAAGATGATAGCTGCTAGCATACTCAGGGAAGGTATCACCCCATGGTCCTGTCAGATCCAGCTCTCCCACAAAAGCCGATGGACACATGCAAACTGCACAGGGCTATTCCCACAGAAAGACACTCCCTTAAGCCCAAAGTGGGTGACCATTTCACCTAATTTCATAGAGAAAGCGAATCAAAATAAGACAGAGGAATTAGTTACAAATGAAAAAACAAGGAGGAAAGAAACCTGAAAAAGAAAACAACAAATGAAACAGAGACAATTTATAACATAAAGAGTTCAGTCAGTCAGTCAGTTCAGTCACTCAGTCGTGTCCGACTCTGCAATCCCAAAGTCTGCAGCACACCAGGCCTCCCTGTCCATCACCAACTCCCAGAGTTCACTCAAACTCATGTTCATCGAGTCAGTGATGCCATCCAACCATCTCATCTTCTGTTGTCCCCTTCTTCTCCTGTCCTCAATCTTTCCCAGCATCAGAGTCTTTTCTAATGAGCCAGCTCTTTGCATCAGATGGCCAAAGTATTGGAGTTTCAGCTTCAACATCAGTCCTTCCAATGAACACCCAGGACTGATCTCCTTTAGGATGGACTGGTTGGATCTCCTTGCAGTCCAAGGGACTCTAAAGAGTCTTCTCCAACACCATAGTTCAAAAGCATCAATTCTTCAGTGTTCAGCTTTCTTCACAGTTCAACTCTCACATCCATACACGACTACTAGAAAAACCATAGCTTTGACAAAATGGACCTTTGTCAGCAAAGTAATGTCTCTGCTTTTTAATATGCTGTCTATGTTTGTCATAGCTTTTCTTCCAAGGAGCAAGCAGGGTTCTTCCATGAGAACCCCATGAACAGTATGAAAACACAAAAAGGAGTTCAAGGCATTAGCAATAAGAACACTAACTGAACTTGAGAAAGAAATGGATGAACACAGTGAGAAGTTTAACAAGGAACTAAAAAATATAAGAAGTCCAGTCAGAGTAAAAAAATATATAATAACTGAGATGAACAACACACTGGAAGGAATTAATAGCAGTCAAATAGAAGAACACATAAGTGACCCGGAAGATAGAATAATGGAAACCACACAATGAGAAAAACAAAAAGGAAAACAAAATTTTAACAATGAGAACAGTTTAAGGGATTTTTTGGACAATACAAAGTGTACTAGCATTTGCATTACAGAGGTTCTCCACAAGGAGAAGTCAAAGAGAAAACAGCTGAAAATGTATTTGATAAACTTATGGCTGAAAACTTCCCAAACCTAAAGAACAAAACAGATATTCAGACCATGATACACACAGGATTCCAAACAAAAATGAACTAAATAAGACACATGCCAAGCTATACCATAATTAAAACAGCAAAAATTAAAGAAACAGAGATAACTATAAAAGCAAAGAGAGAAAAGCAAAGAGTCACATACAAGGAAACTCTCCCATAAGTCTATCAGCTGATATTTGTGCAGAAACTTTGCAGATCTGAAGAAAGTGGCATGGTTTATGTAAAGCTGTGAAAGGGGAAAACCTACAACCGAGAATACACAGCAAAACTGTCATTTAGAATTGAAGGACAGATAAAGAGCTTCTCAGGTAAGCGAAGTAAAAGGGTTCATCAATACTAAATGGACACTAAAAGAAATGATAAACAGTCCTCTTTAGGTGGAAAAGAAAGAGCTACCATAAGAAAATGGAAAGTATAGGAAAGGAAAATTCTGGTAGTAAAGGAGGATCAATCACTCAAATAAGCTATTACAAAAATTAAAAGATAACAACTGTAAAATCCATTTTAGCTATGACAAATGATGAAGGGATAAACATAAGGATATAAAGTATGACCCCCGAAACACAAAATGTGAGGGAGGAGAATAAAAATGTACATTTTTCAGAATGTGACTGAACTATATATACAAGCATTGGTAGATATGAAGTGAGAAACTGACAATATGACCACCGTAGGGGACTTTGATACCTGAACTTAAATCAATAGTCAGATTCTCCAGACAGAAAGTCAATAAGAAAACAGTGATCTTAAATGATACAACTGGACAGCTGGAATTACATAACTACAGGACACTGTACCCAAACAAAACAGCATCCTATTCAAGTGCACGTGGAATGCCCTCCATGTAGATCACGTTAGGCCACAAAAATGACTCAAAAAATTTAAGAGGATAAAAATTATATCACATTCCCCTCTCGCCAAAAACGATATGAAACTAGAAATCAATCACAAAAAGAGAAATTTTTAAAAAACACAGGATACAAAATCAATACACAGAAATCACTTGTATCCCTATATACTAACAATGAAAATTCAGAAAAAGAAATTAAGGAATCAGTCCCATTCACCATTGCAACAAAAGAATAAAATATCTAGGAATAAACCTACCAAAGGAGACATAAGAACTGTACATAGAAAATTATGAGAAATCAAAGATGACATAAACAGATAGAGAGATATTCCATGTTCCTGGGTTGGAAGAATCAGTATTGTGAAAATGACCATACTATCAAATGTAATCTACAGATTCAATGCAATCCCTATCAAATACCAATGGCACTTTTTACAGAACTAGAACCAAACGTTTCACATTTCATATGGAAACACAAAAGACTCTGAATAATCAAAGCAACCATGAGAAAGAAGAATGGAGCAGGAGGAATCAACCTTTGTGACTTCAGACTATACTACAAAGTTATACTACAAGACAGTGTGATACTGGCACAAAAATCGAAATATAGAGCAATGGAACAGTATAGAAAGCCCAGAGATGTATGCACACACTTATGGAGACCTTATTTTTGACAAAGGAGGCAAGAATATAAAATGGGGCATAGATAGCCTCTTCAGTAAGTGGTGCTGGGAAAAATGGACAGCTATGTGTAAAAGAACAAAATTAGAACACTTCCTAACACCATACACAAAGATTAAACTCAAAATGGATAAAGGCCTAAATGTAAAAATCATTAAACTCTTAGAGGAAAACATAGGCAGAATACTCACTGACATAAATCAAAGCAAGATCCTCTATGACTGCTCCATTAGAGTAATGGAGATAAAAACAAAAATGTACAAGTGGGACCTAATTAATCTTAAAACCTTTTGTACAGCAAAAGTAACTATAAACAAGGTGAAAACACAACCCTCAGATGGGAGAAAATAATAGAAAGTGAAACAACAGGCAAAGGATTAACTTCCAAAATATACAAGCAGCTCATACAACTCAATACTAGGAAAACCAACGTCTCTATCAAAAAGTGGCTGCTGCTGCTGCTAAGTCACTTCAGTCATGTCCAACTCTGTGCGACCGCATAGATGGCAGCCCACCAGGCTCCTCCGTCCATGGGATTTTCCAGGCAAGAGTACTGGAGTGGAATGCCATTGCCTTCTCCGATCAAAAAGTGGGGAAAAGACCTAAACAGACATTTTGCCAGAGAAGACATACACACGACTAACAAACACATGAAAAGATGCTCAACATCACTCATTATTCAGTTCAGTTCAGTCCAATTGCTCAGTCCTACTCTTCGCAACCCCATGGACTGCAGCATGCTAGGCCTCCCTGTCCATCATCAAATCCCGGAGTTTACCCAAACTCATGTCCATTGAGTCAGTGATGCCATCCAACCATCTCATCTTCTGGTGTCCCCTTCTTCTCCTGTCCTCAATCTTTCCCAGCATCAGGGTCTTTTCTAATGAGCCAGCTCTTTGCATCAGGTGGCCAAAGTACTAGAGTTTCAGTTTCAACATCAGTCCTTCCAATGAACACCCAGGACTGATCTCCTTTAGGATGGACTGGTTGGATCTCCCTGCAGTCCAAGGGACTCTCAAGAGTCTTCAACACCACAGTTCAAAAGCATCAATTCTTCAGCACTCAGCTTTCTTTACAGTCCAACTCTCACATTCATACATGACTACTGAAAAAACCATAGCCTTGACTAGATGGAACTTTGTTGGCAAAGTAATGTTTCTGCTTTTTAATATGCTGTCTAGGTTGGTCATAATTTTCCTTCCAAGAGAAATGCAAATCAAAACTGCAATGAGATATCACCGCATACCAGTCAGAATGGCCATAATCAAAAAATCTACAAACAATAAATGCTGGAGAGGGTGTGGAGAAAAGGGAACCCTCTTTCACTGTTGGTGGGAATGTAAATTGATACAGCCACTATGGAGAACAGTGTGGTGATTCCTTAAAAAACTAGGAATAAAGTCCAACAATCCCACTACTAGGCACATACTCTGAGGAAATCAAAACTGAAAAAGACACATGTACCCCAGTGTTCACTGCAGCATTATTTACAGTACCTCAGACATGGAAATAGCCTAAATGTCCATCAACAAATGAATGGATAAAGACGCTGTGGTACATATATAGAATGGAATATTACTCAGCCATAAAAAGGAACACATTTGAGCCAGTTCAAATGAAGTGAATGAACCTAGAGCCTATTATACAGAGTGAAGTAAGTCAGAAAGAGAAGGGCAAATATCATATACTAATCACTTTATGGCAAACAGATGGGAAAACAGTGGATACAGTGTCAGACTTTATTTTGGGGGGCTCCAAAATCACTGCAGATGGTGACTGCAGCCATGAAATTAAAAGACGCTTACTCCTTGGAAGGAAAGTTATGACCAACCTAGACAGCATGTTGAAAAGCAGAAAACATTACTTTGCCAACAAAGGTCCATCTAGTCAAGGCTATGGTTTTTCGACTGGTCATGTATGAATGTGAGAGTTGGACTGTGAAGAAAGTGAGCACCAAAGAATTGATGCTTTTGAACTATGGTGTTGGAGAAGACTCTTGAGAGTCCCTTGGACTGCAAGAAGATTCAACCAGTCCATTCTAAAGATGAGCCCTGGGTGTTCATTGGAAGGACTGATGCTAAAGCTGAAACTCCAATACTTTGGCCACCTCATGCGAAGAGTTGACTCATTGGAAAAGACCCTGATGCTGGGAGGGATTGGGGGCAGGAGGAGAAGGGGACAACAGAGGATGAGATGGCTTGATGGCATCACTGACTTGATGGACATGAGTTTGAGTAAACTCCGGGAGTTGGTGATGGACAAGGAGACCTGGAGTGCTGCGATTCATGGGTTCGCAAAGAGTCGGACACGACTGAGTGACTGAACTGACTGAATGCATATATATGGAATCCTGAAAGATAGTACTGATGAAATTACTTGTAGGGAAGCAATGGAGACACAGACATAGAGTACAGACTTATAGCCATGGGGTGGGGGGAAGAATGAGATGTGAGATATATGGAGAGAGTAACATGGAAACTTATTACCATATGTAAAATAGATAGCCAATGGTAATTTGCTATATCACTCAGCAAACACAAACAGGGGCTCTGTAACAGCCTAGAAGGGTAAATGTGAAAGAAGATGGGATGGAAGTTCAAGAGGGAGGGGACACATGTATATCTATGGCTGATTGATATTGATGTTTGGCAGAAACCAACGAAATTCTGTAAAGCAATTATCCTTCAATTAAAAATTAACAAATTAAAAAAAAAAACATGGAAACTAAACAACACAGTACTAAAAAAAATGTGTCATTGAAGACATCAAAAATGAATTCAGAAAATATCTCAAGACAAATGAAAATAAAAACACAACTTTCTAAATTCCTTGGATGCAGCAGAATCAGTTCTAAGAGGAAAGATTATATTGATACATGACTAGTTTAAGAAACAAACAAACAAAAATCTCAAATAACCAACCCAACCTATCATTTAAGCAAAATATAAAAGGAAAAACAAAGCTTAAAGTCAGTAGGAGAAAATCATAAATATCATAGAGAAAAATAAAATTGATCCCCCAGAAAAACAAACAAACAAACAAAAAAGATCAATGAAGCTAAGAGCTGGCTTTTCGAAAAATAAACAAAATTGATAAGTTTGTAACCAAGCTTACCAACAAGAAAAGGGAGAGGACCCAAATAAACAAAATAAGAAATGAAAGAGGAGCAATAGCAATTGATACAACAGAAATACAAAAAATCATAAGACAATGAACAACAAACTGGACAACTTAAAAGAAATGGATAAATTTCCAGAAATATATAATCCATTTTCCAAGACTGGATTAGGAAGAAATAAACAATCTGAATAGACTAATCAGTATCACAGAAATTGAATTTGTAACCAAAAAAAAAAAAAAAAAACAATCCTAGTAAATCAAAGTCCATGAACAGATAACTTCACAGAGGTATTCTAACAAATACATAAGTAAGAGCTAATACCTATCCTTCTCAAAATATTCCAAAACACTGAAGAAGAGGAAACATTCCCAGATTCATTTTACAACCACCATTACCCTGATAGTAAAACTAGATAAAGACATTTAAAAAACAAAATTACAGGCAAATAACTATGATGAATATATATTAAAAAACTGGCACCAAAATATTAGCAAAATGAATCCAAAAATATATTAAAAAGATCACACATCAAGTGGGACTTATACAAGGGACGCAAATCAATTAGTGGGATATATGACAGTAGCAAAAGGAACTATAAAAACCACATTTTCAGCTCAATATATGCATAAAAAGCATTTGTCAAAACTGAACAATGATTATGATAAAAAATTAGTCTCATCAAAACTGGTGCTAAATTGCTTCAGTTTGTCCAACTGTTCGTGACCCTATGGGCTACAGTCAGGCTCCTCTGTGCATGTGATTCTCCAGGAAAAAATACTGAAGTAGGTTGTCATTTCCTCCTCCAGTGGATCTTCCGGGCCCAGGGATCGAAACTGCATCTCAGAATTATGTCTCCTGCGTTGGCAGACAGGGTCTTCACCACTAGTGCCACCTGGGAAGCCCCAAAATTGGTAAGCCCATCAAAACTGGTAAGAAGGAACAAATGCTTACATGATAAAGGCCATTTATGAAAACTGATAGCTAACATATTCAGTGCATAAAAGTAGAAAACATATCCTCTAAAATCATGAAAAAGAGTTACTCACTCTGTACACATGTATTTAATACAGTACTAGAAGTCCTATTCACAACAATATGCCAAGAAAAAGAAATACAGGTCATTCATATTGTAAAGGAACTCACTATTGGCAAATAACATAACATTATATAGAGAGATGGGGAAGGCAATGGCACCCCACTCCACTACTCTTGCCTGGAAAATTCCATGGACGGCAGAGCCTGGTAGGCTGCAGTCCATGGGGTCTCGAAGAGTCAGACACGACTGAGCGACTTCACTTTCACTTTTCACTTTCATGCATTGGAGAAGGAAATGGCAACCCACTCCAGTGTTCTTGCCTGGAGAATCCCAGGGACGGGGGAATCTGATGGGCTTCCGTCTATGGGGTTGCACAGAGTCAGACACAACTGAAGTGATTTAGTAGCAGCAGCAGCAGCATATAGAGAGAACAGTAAAGTTTCCACCAAAATAAAAGCAGAACTGATAAATGAATTTAGTAAAGTTGTAAGATATAAGAATAATACACAGAAATTGGTGGCATTTCTACATATGAACAATGAACTATCAAAAAGAGAAAGCAAGTAAAACAATCCCATTTGAAATTGCATTCAAAGAATAATGTATCAGGAATAAACAGCCAAGGTGGTGAAAGACCTATGTTCTAAAAATGATAAAACACTGATGAAGGAAACTGAAGATGACACAAAGAAACAGAAAGATATCCTGCATTCATGAATTAGAAGAATGAATATTGTTAATACTGCCCAAAGCAATTTAGATTTAATGTGATCCCTATCAAAATGCCAATGACATTTTTCACAGAACTAGAATAAACAAACCTAAAATTTATATCAAACAAAATGACCCTGAATAGAAAAAGCAACCTTGAGAAAAGAGAACAGAGCTAAAGGTATCATATTCTCAGACTTCAAACCACACTGCAAAGCTACAGAAATCAAAACAGTATGCTATTGTCACAAAAACAGACACTGAGCTCAATGGGCTCTCCCCAAAATAAGCCCAGGCACTTCTAGTCAATCAATTTACAACAAAGAGACAAGAATACACAATGGAGAAAAAACAGTCTCTTCAATAAGTGGCACTTGGAAACCTGGACAGCTAGATGTAAAATAATAAAACATCTCACAATATCTACAAAATGAACTTTAAGTGTATTAATAACCTACATGTAAGAATAGAAACCATAAAGCTTCAAGAAGAAAACACAAAACACTCTTTGACATAAATCTTGGAAATATGTTTCTGGATCTATTTCCTAAGGCAAAAGAAATAAAAGCAAAAATAAAAAAAATAGGGTCTAATTAAACAAAGGTTTTGCACAGCAAAGGGAACCCATCACAAAATGAAAAGACAGTTCTATTACTATGGAGTTGGAGAAAATATTTGTAAATGATATGACATATAAGGAGTTATAAATAGTTCATATACTTCAATATCAAAAGATACTGAACTCAATCAAAAAATGGGCAGAAGACCTAAAAATATATTTTTTTCCAAAGAGGACATGTAAATGGTAATGGACACACAAAAAGATACTCAACATGGCTAATTATCAAAACTACAATGAGATACTTGTCAGAAAGGCTATCATCAAAAAGAGTATAAAAGACAAATACTGGTGAGGATTTGGAGAAAGGGACACTCATGCACTTTTGATGGAAATTTAACTTTGTGCAGCCACTATTGAGAACAATATGGAGGCTCTTCAAAAAACTAAAGGGAGAAGTATCATATGAGCCAGCAATTCCACTCCTGGATATATATATATCATAAGCATTGATTTCAGAGGATACATGCACCCCAATGCTCATGGCAGCACTGTTTACAATAGCCAAATTAGTGAGGCAACATAAGTGTCCATTAACAGTTGAATGGATAAAGAACATGTGGTGTGTATACATGTGGTGAGTAGTGGAATACTGCTCAGCCATAAAACAGAATGAAATACTGCCATTTGCAACAATACAGATGAACTTAGAGGGTATTCTACTCTGTGAAATGAGTCAAAGAAAGATATTGTATGTTTCCACTTATAAGTGGAATATAAAAAATTAAACAAACATATATAACAAAACAGAAACAGACTCCCAGATACAGAGAACAAATCAGTGGTTATCAGCAGGGAGATGGAGGGGTAGGAACAAAATAGGGGTAAGAGATGAAGGTGTACAAGCTGCCAGGTATAATAACATAAGATACAAAAGAATCTAACTGGACGACTCTTCACACCATGCTGCTTGCTGCTGTTGCTGCTGCTCAGTTACTTCAGTCCTGTCCGACTCTGTGCATTCCTTTGGACTGCAACCCGCCAAGCTCCTCTGTCCATGGGATTCTCTAGGCAAGGGTACTGGACTAGGTTGCCATGCCCTCCTTCAGGGGCTATTCTGGACCCAGGGATGAAACTCGGGTCTCCTACATTGCAGGCAGCTTCTTTACCACTGAGCCACCAGGGAAGCCCCTTCACACCATGTAACAAACTAAAAACAGATTAAAGACTTAAATTTAGCACCAGAAGCCATAAAACTCCTAGAAGAAAACATAGGCAGGATAAACTTTTACATTGGTCTCGGCATTATTTTTTTGGTTATGTTTCCCCAGGGAAGGGAAACAACAGCAAAAATAAACAAAATGGGACTAAATCAAGTTAAAAATCTTCTGTATGGTGAAAAAAATTATCAACAAAACAAAACAGGTCACTTACTGAATGAGAAAAGACACTTACAAACAATGTCTCTGAGGGGTTGATACCCAAAATATATGAAGGACGCACACAACTCTACATCAAAAACATACCATCTGATTAAAAAGCACAGGCAGAGATCCTGAATAAACGTTTCAAAAGACATACAGATGGCCAACAGACACATGAAAAGATGCTCAACATCATTAATCATGAGGAAAATGTAAATCAAAACCACTATGAACGTGTCTTGAAATGTGTTATAGTTTGTATGAGTGACACTCTCATTTGTGGGATTATGGCCTGTATAAACACACCAAGTGAAAACAATGCACAGTTGGAAGGTTCAGATTCACCAGAAGCCAGGCTGCCTATGTAATTTGTTGGGTCCTACATAAGAATAGAAGTACAGGACGCCTGACCAAAAAAAATTAAGAATGTCCACAAAAATACAATGGATCATTAAGACATTACCATAAACTATTATACACCAATAAGGTGGGAGAAGAAACCTAGAAGAGACAGATGAACTAGAAATGTACAACCTCCCAAGACTGAATCAGGAAGAAATAGAAAACAGGGACAGACTAAGTGTCAGTTGTCGGGAGCTGTGTTAGGCATTACTGACAAAATGAAGGCATGGCCCCAACCCCCTCTCCTCATCCCGCAGGCATGGTCCCGGGATGAAGGAGTTAGGTCTTGTGATTCTGACTTGTTTTTTCCTTTCTTCGGTTGAGTTGGTTGGAAAGAATGTTAAGGTGCTTATTGTTCTTGAGAGGAGCATGAGAAGGCACAAAGCCTTCTGCAGTTGTGCCCAGAGAATAATCCATAAAGTTAACCATTGACATTTGTTCAAGGATCTTTACAAAGCATGTTCCAGGATGAGCACATAGGCCACAGCTTGAGGCCATGGGAAGGATTGTTATCTGGGACCTGTTTGTGAGGGAAATGTTTATGGCAAAGGAAGTTTGCTGAATTTAGGGTTTAGGAATGATTAAGAATAATTATAAGCTAAAAATTTAAAGAATGCTGTAGTGTTTGCATATTTTCCTATAGCTTATAGAGATGAGGAATTTTAGACATATTAATAGCTAGAAGCCTTTTTAGGAGATAGTGAGCTTAAGATACTAGGGGCAAACAGGATTTAGAAAGATAAGAAATAAACTGAGGAATGTGGTATGCAGCCCAGACATAAGCATGAGTTACAATGTAATCACAAGTTAAGTATAAAACACATAAGAGAAAGTAGGTAATAGTTAGTAAACCTGATTCTGAGAGAATCACTGAAGCAGGAACTCTGTATGAAAGGCAACAGTGATTTCTGGAGACGATAAATCTGGGTGAGGGGGAACTAAAAATGTCAAACTTCTGACCTGATGCTTTTGTCAAAGTGTAAAAGAAAACCTGAGCTTGAAATAAACATGCAGTCCCGCACCTTGAGCCAGAGGCTGCATCATTCTCCACCGACACCGCTCATCTCTTCAGGCGGATTCCCTGGCTACTGGAGCTGGACTCCGGCAGTCAGTAATGAAACTGACCAGTTTGCAGTTGAATATGGAGAATCTCTATACACTGAGCAAAAATGAGACCAGGAGCTGACTGTGGCTCAGATCATGAACTTCTTATTGCAAAATTCAGACTTAAATTGAAGAAAGTAGAGAAAACCACTAGACAATTCAGGTATGGCCTAAAACAAATTCCTTACAGTAGAAATTCCATACAGTGGAAATGACAAATAGATTCAAGGGATTAGATCTGATAGACAGAGGGCCAAAGAACTATGGACAGAGGTTTGTAACACTGTTCAGGAGGGCGTGATCAAATCCATCCTCAAGAAAAGGAAATGGAAAAAGGCAAAACAATTGTCTGAGGAGGCCTTACATATAGCTGAGAAAAGAAGAGAAGTAAAAGGCAAAGGAGAAGAGGTAAGATATACCCATCTGAATAAAGAGTTTCAAAGAAGAGCAAGGAAACATAAGAAAGCTTTCTAAGTGAACAAGGCAACGAAATAGAGCAAAACAATAAAATAGGAAAGACTAGAGATCTCTTCAAGAAAAGTAGAGATAGCAAAGGAACATTTCATGCAAAGACTGGCACAATAGACACAAACATTATGGACCTAATAGAACCAGAAGGTATTTTTTAAAGGTGGGAGTAATACAGAGAACTATGCAAAACAGGTCTTAATAACCTAGACAACTATGATTGTGTGATCACTCACCTAGAGCCAGATAGAGCCTGGAGTGTGAAGTCAAGTGGGCCTTAGGAAGCATTTCTACAAACAAAGTTACTGGAGGTGATGGAATTCTAGCTGAGCTATTTCAAAACTTGAAATATTGTGATGTTAAAGTCCTGCACTCAATATGCCAGCAAATTTGGAAAACTCAGCAGTGGCCACAGGACTGGAAAAGGTCAGTTTTCATTCTAATCCCTAAGAAGGAAATGCCAAAGAATATTCAAACTACAGCACAATAACACTCATTTCACATGCTAGCAAGGTCGTGCTTAAAATCCTTCAAGCAATGTTTCAACAGTATGTGAACTGAGAACTTCCAAATGTACAAGCCAGATTTAGAAAAGACAGAGGAACCAGAGATCAAATTTCCAACATCTGTCAGATTACAAAAAAGCAAGAGAATTCCAGAAAAACATCTACTTCTCCTTCATTGACTATGCTAAAGCCTTTGACTGTGTGGATCACAAGAAGCTGTGGAAAATTCTTGAAGACCACCTTACTTGCCTCCTGAGAAACCTGTATGCAGATCAAGAAGCAACAGCTAGAACTGGACATGGAATAATGAACTGGTTCAAAATTAGGAAAGGAGTACATCAAGGCTGTATATTGTCACCCTGCTTATTTAACTTATGTGCAGAGTACATTATGTGAAATGCTGGGCTGGATGAAGCACAAAGTGGAATCAAAATTGCCAGGGGAAATATCAATAATCTCAGATATGCATATGACACCATCCTAATGGCAGAAAGTGAAGAGGAAATAAAAAGTCTTTTGCTGAAGGTGAAAGAGGATGTTGACAAAGATGGTTTAAAACTCAACACTGAAAACACTAAGATCATGGCATCGGATCCCATCACTCCATGGCAAATAAATGAGGAAACAATGGAAACAGTGACAGACTTTATATTCCTGGGCTTCAAAATCACTGTGGATAGTGACTGCAGCCATGGAAGTAAGACACTTGCTTGTTCCTTGGAAGAAAAGCTATGACAAACCTAAACAATGTATTAAACAGCAGAGACATCACTTTGCGGATAAAGGTCTGTATAGTCATAGCTATGGTTTTCACATTACTCATGTATAGATGTGAGAGTTGGACCATAAAGAAGGCTGAGCATTGAAGAATTGATACTTTTGAACTGTGGTGTTGGAGAAGACTCTTGAGAGTCCCTTGGACAGCAAGGAGATCAAACCAGTCATTCCTAAATGAAATCAACCCTGAATCTTCATTGGGAGGACTGATACTAAAACTGAACCTCCAATACTTTAGCCACCTGATGTGAAGATCCAACTCACTGGAAAAAACCTCGATGCTGGGAAAGATTGAAGGCAGGAGGAGAAGGGGATGACAGAGGATGAGATAGTTAAACGACATCATTGATTCAATGGACCTGAGTTGGAACAAACACCAGGAGATACTGAAGGACAAGGAAGCCTAGCATGCTGCAGTCCATGGGGTTGCAAATATTTGGACATGACTGAGCAACTGAACAACAATGAACAACACCATGATCCAGTGGAATTTATCCCAGTATTGCAAGGAAGCAACAGTTAGACCTGGACATGGAACAACAGACTGGTTCCTAATAGGAAAAGGAGTATGTCAAGGCTGTATATTATCACCCTGCTTATTTAACTTATATGCAGAGTACATCATGAGAAACGCTGGGCTGGAAGAAGCAAGAGCTGGAATCAAGATTGCCGGGAGAAATATCAATAACCTCAGATATGCAGATGACACCACCCTTATGGCAGAAAGTGAAGAAGAACTAAAAAGCCTCCTGATGAAAGTCAAAGAGATGCTCGAGGCTGGTGTACTGGGATGACCCAGAAGGATAGTATGATGAGGGAGGTGGGAGGGGGGTTCAGGACAGGGAACACATGTACAGCTGTGGCAGATTCATGTTGATGTATGGCAAAACCAATACAATAATGTAAAATAATTAGCCTCCAATTAAAATAAATAAATTTATATATTTTTTAAAAAAAAGTTGGCTTAAAGCTCAACATTCAGAAAATGAAGATCATGGCATCTGGTCCCATCACTTCATGGGAAACAGATGGGGAAAAAGTGGAAACAGTGTCAGACTTTATTTTGGGGGGCTCCAAAATCACTGCAGATGGTGATCGCAGCCATGAAATTAAAAGATGCTTACTCCTTGGAAAGAAAGTTATGACCAACCTAGATAGTATATTCAAAAGCAGAGATATTATTTTGCCAACAAATGTCCGTCTAGTCAAGGCTATGGTTTTTCCAATGGTCATGTATGGATGTGAGAGTTGGACTGTAAAGAAAGCTGAGCACCGAAGAATTGATGCTTTTGAATTGTGGTGTTGGAGAAGACTCTTGAGAGTCCCTTGGACTGCAAGGAGATCCAACCAGTCCATTCTGAAGGAGATCAGTCCTGGGTGTTCATTGGAAGGACTGATGCTAAAGCTGAAACTCCAATACTTTGGCCACATCATGTGAAGAGTTGACTCATTGGAAAAGACTCTGATGCTGGAAGGGATTGGGGGCAGGAGGAGAAGGGGACGACAGAAGATGAGATGGCTGGATGGCATCACTGACTCGATGGACATGAGTTTGAATGAACTCCAGGAGTTGGTGATGGACAGGGAGGCCTGGCGTGCTATGGTTCATGGGGTAGCAAAGAGTCAGACACGACTGAGCAACTGAACTGAACTGAACTGATTGCAAGGATGATTCAGTATCTGCAAATCAATCAATGTGATAAACTACATTAACAAACTGAAGAATAAAAATCATAGTTATCTCAATAAATGAAGGAAAAGTATTAGACAAAATTCAACATCCATTCATGATAAAAAAAAAAAAACTCTCATCAAAGTTGGTTGGGAGGGAATACATATCTCAATTTAATAAAGGTTATATATGACAATCCCACAGCTCATATCATACTCAACAGTGAAAGTGTTTCCTCTAAGATCAGGAAGAAAACAAGGATGTCCACTCTTACCACTTTTACTCAACATAGCACTGGAAGTCCTAGCCACAGCAATTAGACAAGAAAAAAAGGAATCCAAATAGGAAAGAAAGAATTAGAACTGTCCCTATTTATGGATGATACTATATATAGAAAATTTCTAAACACATTGCCAAAATACTATTAGAACTCATCAATGAATTCAATAAAGTTGCAATACGCAAGTTAACATACAAAAATCTGTCAAATTTCTATACACAAAGCTTCAGTCATCAAAAGAGTATGGTACTAGCACACAGACAGATGCATAGATCACAGGAACAGAAGAAATGCCCAGAAATAGTGAGCACTTACATGAACTTATAGCCACTGCAGCACTATTTACAACAGGCAACATCTGGAAGCAACAAGTGTTCATCAACAGATGAATGTGTAAAGCTGATATGTACGCAGCTATATAGGCATTACTCAGGCATTCATTCTTGTCATTTGTGACAAGGATGTACATGGAGGGTATTTGGCCGAGTGAGATAAGTCAAACAAGAAAAAGACAACACCATGTAATTTCACTCACATATGGAATCTAAAAAATAAATGAACAAACGTAACAAAATGGAAACAGACTCATGGATACAGAGAATAAATCAGTGGTTGTCAGAGGGTCAGGGAACAGGGAAATTAGTGTGATAGGTAAGAGAGATTGAGAGGTACAGACTTCCAGTTACAAAGTAAACGAGTCGGGGATGAAACGCGCAGCATGTGGAATACAGTTATTTATACTGCAGTGTCTTTGTATGGTGACAGATGCTAATGAGACACATCATGTTGATCACTTTGGAATGTGCAGAAATATCAAATCACCAAGTTGTGCACTTGGAACCAATGTAGTGTTATAGGTTGATTATACTTCAATTAAAAATAAAATATTGGATGGACCAAAAAGTTCATTCAGTTAGTGAATACATTGTTCAATAAAGTTCTTGGTGAAAATGAAAACTGTGTTTTTGCTATTAAAACTGAACAAACTTTTCGGATCATCCAATATGGAGACACTAGAAGCAAATGCAAAAAAAAAAAAATCAAGCCACGGACCCCAGTAGAAATGAGTAAAGGTAGTTAAAAGGTGCAACTTCTAGATATAAGATAAATGTTCTGGGGATGTAATGCATAGATTTATGGCTATAGTTAGTAATAGTGTATTGCAAATTTGAAAGTTTCTAAGAGAATAGGACTTGAAAGCTTTAATCATAAAAATTTTAACTCTGTATGAAGATGAATGTTAACTAGATGTAACTGGAGTGAGCATTTCAAAATATATAGAAACATCAACTCATGTTGTTTGTCTAAAACTGATATTACATCAATTGTATGTCAATAAAAATACCACATCTTAACATCCTTTGAAGAACACAGTAAAAGCAAACTATTTAAAATACACATTCTTAAACATTTATAAATATTTCTTCATCATGTTCTTCTGGAGTATAGAATCATAAAATGTGACTTTTTGAGCTCATTAATTACCAATTTATCACATTGGTCACAGCAAACACCCTCTTTCAACAACACAAGAGATGACTCTACACATGGACGTCACCAGATGGTCAATATGGAAATCAGACTGAGTATATTCTTTGTGGTTAAAGATGGAGAAGCTCTATACAGTAAGCAAAAACAAAACCTGGAGCTCAGATCATCAGTTCCTTATTGCAATATTCAGGCCTAAGTTGAACAAAGCACAGAAAACCACTAGGTCATTCAGATACAACCTAAATTAAATTGCTTATGAATATACTGTGGAAGTGACAAATAGATTCTAGGGATTAGATCTGGTTCACAGGGTGCCTGAAGAACTACGGATGGAGGTTTGTAACTGTACAGGAGGTGGTGACCAAAACCATTCCCTAAAAGAAATTCAGGCAGGCAAAGTGATTGTCTGAGGAGACCTTACAAATAGCTGAGAAGAGAAGTGAAAGGCAAAGGAGAAAAGGAAATACATAACCAACTAAATGCAGAGTTCCAGAGAACAGCAAGGAGAGATAAGAAAGTCTTCTTAAGTGAACAATGCAAAGAAATAGAAGAAAACAATAGAATGGGAAAGACTAGAGATCTCTTGACACACCAAACCCATGCTTATCACATAGTAAATCCGAACCCCTGACCCCTCACAGGAGCACTATCTGCCCTCCTAATAACATCTGGCCTCATCAAGAAAACTGAGGATATCAAGGAAATCAACCCTGAATCTTCATTGGGAGGACTGATGCTGAAGCTGAAGCTCCAATACTTTGGCCACCTGATGTGAAGAGCAACTCACTGGAAAAGACTCTGATTCTGGGAGGGATTGAGGGTAGGAGGAGAAGGGGACAACAGATAATGAGACGGTTGGATGTCATCATTGACTCAATGGACATAAGTTTGACCAAACTCCAGGAGACAGTTAAGGACAGGAATGCCTGGCATGCTGCAGTACATGGGGTTGCAAAGAGTCGGACATGACTTTGCAACTAGACAACAATAACAAAGACTCCCTAGATTCACCAAAGCCTGTCTACATGCTGCTAGATTTTCTGAAACAAGTTAAGAATGAAAAAACAAAACACCACCACCAGAGCTTTAAACCCATGGGGGTGGGGGTCTGGGATTGCAGAGCCCCACATGGCTGCCTGAACACCTGCTTTTGCAGCCACCCTGCTGAAGCTGGCTGGGAAGCTCCTCATCAGTCTCTGACCTCAGAGCTGCTCCCTTTCTCTGGTATCTGCGCGTAGACTTCCTCCGCCAGGTCGTGTGTTCTGACGAGCCCAGGCAGTGGTATAGAGTGGGGACAGGCAGCCCAGGCGCTTCTGTAGGAGGGTCAGGGACTGACTGCACTCTAACCAACTCAAGTGTCTCAAAGCACAACAGAGACAGAGATAGAGGTCAGGGAAGTCCTTAATAAGGGGCCACTTCAGCAAACATCTTCAGAAGGTTACGACAGAAGCACTGTGCAATTCAGGCAAAGGACGGGAGCCAGTCTTGAGGTGTCTGGCTGTGGCAGAGCAGAGGTGCTGGTGGGAGGATGTTACACTCAGTGAACACAGGCACTGGGGGGCAGAAGCAGCACTCTGGGCTGATCCTAAGCCTGGCTGATCAACCTGGGCTGATCCTAAGCCTGGCTGATCAACCTGGGCTGATCCTAAGCCTAGCTGCCTGGCTGGAGGACTCTGAGCCCAGAGGAACCACAAGTGGCTGAGCACATAAGTCATATCACGGTGACAGTATTCAATCCCTCACACATCTCCAGGGAAAGCTTTCCAAAGGTGATTTTTCAAGCAGTTGTTTAAGAGGAAGGCATCTTTGTTTTTAAAGGAGAATTATGATGCCAGTTCTCAGGGAACTGACTGAGGCTATGATTTTACGTTGATAGCATAAATGGCAATCCCAGGACAAAAATCTGCATGTTTTTCTCAACCATCTAAAATCCAGGTGTTACTCCCACTGTGATAGGGCACAGGGGCAGACATAAGCAGGGCCCCATCACCCTGCCTGCTATGCCCCGCAGAGGGGCTACACTCTTCACTCTCTTGCGCACATTCCCAGGGCCCAGATGCCAAGGGCCAGATCAACTCCCTGTGGCTTTTCTAAATACCCCTCTGTCTAGTGACTGCTTACAATATCAGCTATAGGCTTGGCACCTGGAATTTATATGGGTTTCCCTGGAGATTTTGACATTTACCTGGTCTATGTCCAAAAGCTCTGGATCAGAGAGTGGGCTGGCCCAGAAACAGTGCTGATGGCCTTCCATAGGAAGAGAGAGGAAACTGAGCCTCCAGGCCTTCAGCAGAGCAATGAGCACATAAGAAGGGGGAGTGGGCCCTTCTGTCCCATGACCCGCATGCCCCTTGCCAGAGCCTCCTCCCAGGCTGGAAGAAGACCCTTGTTCCCAGATGCAGACCTCTGTCCATCCCCTCCCCAAGGCACAGAGGCCCTTCCAAGGTGTCAACTTGTCAACTTCGTAAATAAGCTATCCTCAATTTCTTTGCTTAAACTTCTGTTCATCTGATTCTCCTTTTTTCTGTAATTCAGTTGTTTCGCAAATTAAATTATTTGTGTTCAAAACATTTAGTAAAATGACCTTGATTAAAACCTAGTGAAAAGTATAAGTGTCAGTAACTCAGTCATGTCTGACTCTTTGCAACCCCATGGACTGTAGCCCACCACTCTCCTCTGTCCATGGAATTCTCCAGGCAAGAATACTGGAGTGTGTTGCCATTCCCTTCTCCAGGGGATTTTCCCAACCCAGGGAACTAACCCAGGTTTCCTGCATTGCAGGCAGATTCTTTACCGTCTGAGCCACCAGGGAAGCCTAAAGAAAGATAAAAACCTAAAACCTAGGAAACCCAAATAAAGATAAAGTATACAAACATCATCTCCTAGATTAAGTCCATCCATCTTGCCTCCATTTGTAGCCCCCAAACAAATTCACCTTGCCTCTCCTGGACCACCAAAGTTGCTAGCAGCTTGATAGCACATATAATATTATTTCCAATATGTTTCTTTTATTTTTTTATTTTTTTTGACTGGATAGTGCATTTTATTATTATTTTTTTAATTTTAAAATCTTTAATTCTTACATGCGTTCCCAAACATGACCCCCCCTCCCACCTCCCTCCCCACAACATCTCTCTGGGTCATCCCCATGCACCAGCCCCAAGCATGCTGCACCCTACGTCAGACATGGACTGGCGATTCACTTCTTACATGATAGTATGCATGCAAGACAGGAAAAAAGACACAGATGTGTATAACGGACTTTTGGACTCAGAGGGAGAGGGAGAGGGTGGGATGATTTGGGAGAATGGGAATTCTAACAATTTGTTTCTTTTAAAACAGAGTCTGACCATGATTCTCAGAAGCTAAGAATAAGGATGCCTGCAAAATAAAAAATTTTAAGAGTCCATTGCCAAATATTGAGCTTCTTTGGTGGTTCAGATGGTAAAGAATCTGCCTGCAATGCAGTAGACCCAGGTTTGACCCCTGGGTCAGGAAGATCCACTGGAGAAGGGAATGGCTACCCACTCCGGTATTCTTGCCAGGAAAAGTCCACAGACAGAGGAGCCTGGAGGGCTACAGTCCACAAGGTCACAAGAGTCGGACACAACTGAGTGACTAACACTTTCATTGCCAAATACATTTCAAGTACTGAAAATTCCCTTTTCCTTATTCAGTAAATGGAACATCTATACAAATGGAACTAACCTTGTCTTTTAGCTGAACTTTTCTCATATGCAACAGGTATATGAGAACTGAGAATCATGAACACATTTTGAAATGCATACCAGCCCCTGTGAAGACTGGTTCAAGAGTTAATGATAAGGAAATGGGCAGATTCAGAAACAAAGAATAGCTGTTGGACCGGAATCTGGTAACAATTCAGATCACACCTAGCAGAATCACTCAACTCCCAGTTCCTGAAAGATACAGATAAAGGCCTAATACACATTCCTAAATTGTTTTTAGAGGAAGAAGACCCCACCAGATGAAAACCGCTGACTGCAAGCACAGAGATCCCAGACCGGTAGAAACCAGAAGGTTGATGATGATTAAAACTTAACCCTGATGCCAGTCATTCAGCAACTGAGCACAAGCTGATCACACACTCCACAACTCCCCTCACTCACATTGCCTTTAAAACCCCTTCTCTGAAAGCCACGGGGGCATCTGGGTCTTGGGAGCCCTACACTAAAAGCTGTGCTTTGCTTCACCACAAACCTGGTCTCAGTAGACTGGCTTTACTGTACACAGGTGAGAAGACTCAAATATGGCTCAGTAGCAACATCTGGTTTGTATAGTTAATCATGATAGTCTTTTTAGGGCTCCCTCTAGGCCAGGCAATAGGTGTGACAGTTGTGCCTAAGCCTTGCAGAGTCAGAGGTACTGGGTCCCACAGTTCTCCAGTGAGTCTCTTATAAAACTAATGACCCATGAGAGGTATGGATCCCTTACCCAACTCAGGATAACGTGCACTCCTGGGCTTTTTACTCCTCAGTAATGCCAGTGATGTAAGAACCACAAGACTGGAAGGTACCACTGAGGACAAGACAACTTGACAGAGTGTTCCTTCATAACACAACCACCTAACGATGCCCAACTTGTTGGATTTTAAAGGAACATATGGTGGCTTATCTCTGGAAAGGAAGCAAGCATGAAGAACTGTGCAACAACTAGCTGAGTAAGCAGCTGACACCATATGTCCCACTGCAGACATATCTTACGTCATCTCTCACCACCACAGAGTATCAACGGGAAGAGATACTAACAGGACATTTAAAATAAATAACAATATATGTAAAACAAGAAAGACAAGACCTTTCGATGTAGCCACGATAGCAGTTGCATTTGGCCACAGTTTTGCCCCAAGACGTCAAATTATGCTAAGTGTCTGTGAGTTGCAGATGTGCCAGATTATATTCTAAATCCAAAATGACAAAAGCTGTAAGACAAAACTGTATTGAGTGTTCTCTTCCACTCTTTAATATTTTAAAAGCATGTGCCTGTTTTGAGACCTCCAAAACACACGCCTCCCATATGCAAGAGCAATGAAACATGAGCATGAGGTAACTTCGAAACTGGAGTTCAAAGAACTTCCTATTATTATTTTAAAGAGCAAAAGAAGTATAAAGGACCAGTTCCTCCTGTAACACAGAGCTGCAAATCAAAGACCAAAAGGGAACCAGGGCATGCATAAGGATGTAGGAGCACGGTCTGCGGCGATCCAAAACACAGTGATTTTCATGCTGCTGGAGAACACCGGAATGCACCAGAGAGCCACGGAGGAAGAAGAAATGATTTTAAGACGCATGTAAGAGCCTGGATGCTCCTTCTCATTACTCTGATCTGGGAACTCTCTGCAGTTCTCAAGTCAAGTTGACATCTGCCACCTGCTCTGACACAGCACACATAATTAGCACCACCATTTGCAGATGGAGAGACTAAAACTCTGCTCCAAAGTCAGCCAGGATTTCTCTATGCAACTGGAATTAATTGGCCAGTTGGCAGGAATTTGGTTTTGCTACAAAGTGAAGACGACCCCACCTGTAGAGCACAAGGTGCTTCAGGCCACATCTAATTGCACTTAGTTCTCTGTAAACACACTGAGAATACTGACTTCATACTGTTCTGTAAGGACTATATGAGATAATGCGCATAAATTCTTTGGTAAGTCCTGGGAACTTAGCAGAAGCTAATTCCTCTTTCTTTCTCCTTCACTGAATGCACATATCCTTTTGATAGAGCAAAGCAGTACCATTGCTAACGTTCCTTGATACCCAGCAATTCTGGTAGATTTGTGGTTTTATGCTGTAGCTAAAATCTGCTTAAATTGATTGCTGTCAAATCATGTATCATTTCATTCATTCTAGATAGTTTATCCTGCATTAGGTACATCCAGAAAGAAACAGAAGAGCCTGTGTGCTAATCAAACAGGATGGAGAATAAGGCACTGACCTTCTAAAGTTTATTTTCTGGCTGGAGCTGGTGGGATATTTGCCCTCTTCTGCAATATATGGGATGTGCTACGTAGTAGCACTCAGCACAAGGTCTTTGCACCTATTTTTCCCTCTTATTCAGGATGCCCCAATGCCACCCATCAGTCTTCTGCCACCTACTGCTGGGTTAGACTCAACTCATCCCCTTAGCTTCACAAGTCCCCCAAGAAATCCTCCTATGATCTCTGATCCAGGCCAAGCTCCCTCATGACATCACTCCAAAGCTGCTCATTCCATTTCTTCAAATAATTTATCTCAACTTGTATAGTAATATATTTTAGTGGTTATATGAATTAATGACAATTTGATCTTCCAAGCTAATCACTTTGATCTCAGAAACTACATCTAGTTTGGCATAAAAAAGCATGTGGTTGTCAACATCTAAAATGGTTCCCAAATATCTCCCCTGCCCGACACACCAGCCCTTGAGGAGATGCTTTCTGTGGGTTGGGACCAGCGATGTGCTCCTGATGAGGAGAACACAGAAGTGACAGGCCACTCCTTCTAGATTAGACTATAAAAGCTTGCCCATGAGGCCTCCCCTCCTCTCCCTTTTATTCCCTCTCCCTCTGGCTGGCTGGCTGTCTCTAGTCTCTCTCTAATACAACCAGCTGCCCTCTGGAGAGGCCTGTGTAGCAGAATCTAGGAAGCGCCAGACAAAGACCATCAAGGAACTGAGTTATCCAGCCCAACAACCAGCGAGGAATTGAGTCCTGCGGATGCCACCTGAGGATCCTGGAAGCGGACTCTCCCCTAGCGAAGCTGTGAGATGACTGCAGCCCCAGCCTCATCTGCAGCCTGCGAGAGGCACTGGAGCAGGGGTGCCAGGTCAGTCACACCCACATAACCAGGTGAACTGTAAATAAGAAATGCATTACTGTGCACTTGTAAGCAGAATCTAAAAAATGATAAAAATGAACTTATTTACAAAACAGAAATAGACTCACAGACATAGAAAGCAATCTTATGCTTACTAAAGGGGAAATGAGTAGGAGGAATGGTTAATTAGGAATTTGGGATTAACAGAGACACACTACTGTGTATAAAATAAACAACAAGAATTTACTGGATAGTACAGGGAACTATTCAATATTCTGTATAACCTATAATGGAAAAGACTATGCATAAATATATAAACAAATATATATATAATATATGTATAGGCATAACTGAATCGTGGTGCTGTATACCTGAAACTAACACTACATTGCAAATTGACTATGCATCACTTTTTAATGGTTAAAAATACAGTGAAATCCATATATTTTTTAAAAATCTGTCACTTTAAGCCCTTGAGTGCTGAGATAACAAATAACTTCACTGCATAGTCAGAACCAAAGGGAGAAACACATATTTAAATCCAAGCATCAGGAAAAAAGATGGGGTGTTTTTTTTGTGTGGTTTTTTTTTTTTTTTTTTTTTTTTGTTTGTTTGTTTTTGTTTTTGTTTTTTTTTTTTTTTTTTAGTTGCAGAAAAAGAAATTCACCAAATTCAGTTCGGTCAACAATTCTTCCTGGGTTTTTTACAGAAAGATTTACTGAAGAGCCAGTATATATGAAGGTTGGGCTGGAAAGACAGAAAATCCACCCTTAGGGATGGGCTCGCATGCAGAAGCTAGTCAAATACGGATGGAGCACGAGACAGTTACTGAGCATGTGCTACGGCTCAGGCACAAATCAGGACCCCACCCTGGACAGCTGTGAGTGAGACCCACACACAGACGCACAGACAGAAAATCCACCCTTAGGGTGGGCTCACATGCGGAAGCTAGTCAGATACGCATGGAGCACAAGAGAGTTACTGAGCATGTGCTACGGCTCAGGCACAAATCAGGACCCCACCCTGGAGGCTGTAAGCAAAACCCACACGCAGACGCAGAGAGAAAAAATCAGCAATGGCGTCTGATAAGTGTCTAACACAGCAGGAAACGGCCTCTGCCAAGTCTGGAGTAAGGGCAGGAAACGTCCCAGGGATTAACAGACACACACAACTATGTATAAAATAGTGGAAATAGTAAAAGTTACATGGACAAAAGGAGCTGAGCATTCCCTTCAGAGTCAATGGCACGAACCAAGGGACAAAGTCCCAAATACCTTGTGGACAGCTTGACGTCCATGGCAAGAAGCCTGGACTTGAGCACAGAAGCTGTAAGAAATGAGGGGATGTGAACAGGTGACCAGGAGGAGGCACCAGGAGCCACCAGGCCAAAAGAACCTCCCAAAGCACCATGCTGGTGATACATGATGATGCCCCGGGCCTGGAGGAAGGGGAGGGAGGGGCAGGGACAATGACAAGGAAGGGGAGCTGCCACAATCACACAGCCACATGAAGGGGGCAAAGAATCGTCCTCAAAAGATGTTCAAAACCTATTCTTCCAAAAGTATTCCATAATGAAAGGAAGGAATACTTCCAAATTCATTCCACAAGGCCACCATCATCCTGATACCAAACCAGACAAAGACACCACAAAGAAAATTACAGGCCAATATCTGAGAGGAAAATAGACCCCAAAATCCTCAACAAAATTCTAGCAAACTGAAAGCAACAACACATTAAAAGCATCATACACCATAATCAAGTGGGATTTATTCCAGGAATGTAAAGACTTTTTAATATTCACAAATCAATCAATGTGATACATCAACCAACTGAAGAATAAGGTTGTTATTCCTATAATCATCTAAACAGATGAAGAAAACACTTCTGACAAAATTCAACATCCATTTATGAAAAAAAAAACTACAGAAAATAGGCATAGAGGGAACATTAAAAAAAAGCCATATATAACAAACTCACAGCTAACTCCATACTCAATGTTGAAAAGCTGAAAGCATTCCTTTTAAGGTCAGGAACAAGACAAGGATGCCCAATCTCACCACTCTTATTCAGCATAGTTTTGAAGTTCTAGCCACAGAAAGCAAAGAAGAAAAACAAAAGGAATCCAAGTTGGGATGGAAGAAGTAAAACCATCACTGTTTGCAAATAACATGATACTAAAAAAATCCTAAAGATACCCAGAAAACTACTAGAGCTCATCAATGAATTTGGGAAAGTCTTAGGATCATAATTCACACACAGAAATCTGTTGCATTTCCATACACTAACAATGAAATTTCAGAAAGAGAAATTAAGCAAACAGTCCTATTTACCATCACATAACAGAATAAAATGTCCGTCTAGTCAAGGCTATGGTTTTTCCAGTGGTCACATATGGATGTGAGAGTTGGACTGTGAAGAAGGCTGAGTGCCGAAGAAGTGATGCTTTTGAACTGTGGTTTTGGAGAAGACTCTTGAGAGTCCCTTGGACTGCAAGGAGATCCAACCAGTCCATTCTGAAGGAGATCAGCCCTGGGATTTCTTTGGAAGGAATGATGCTAAAGCTGAAACTCCAGTACTTTGCCTACCTCATGCGAAGAGTTGACTCATTGGAAAAGACTCTGATGCTGGAAGGGATTGGGGGCAGGAGAAGAAGGGGACGACAGAGGATGAGATGGCTGGATGGCATCACTGACTCGATGGACGTGAGTCTGAGTGAACTCTGGGAGTTGGTGATGGACAGGGAAGCCTGGTGTGCTGCAATTCATGGGGTCGGAAAGAGTTGGACACGACTGAGTGACTGAACTGAACTGAACCGAACAGAATAAAATACCTAGTAATAAACCTACCTAAGGAGGAAAAAGACCTATACTCCAAAAGCTGTAAAATGCTGATAAAAGAAATAGAAGACAACAGAAACAGATGGAAAGATATATCATGTTCTTGGATTGGAAGAATCAATATTAGTAAATTGACCATACTACCCAAGGTAACCTACAGATTCAATGCAGTTTCTATCAAATTACCAAGGCATTTTTCATAGAACTGAAACAAAAAATTAATTTGTATGGAAATATAAAAGATCCTGAATCTTGAGAAAAGGAATGGAGCTGGAGAAATCACACTCCCTGACTTTAGACAATACTATAGAGCTACAGTAATCAAAACAGTATGGTACTGGGACAAAGACAGCCTTAAAGATCAATTGGACAGGATACAAAGCCCAGCACCTGTGGTTAATTAATCTACAACAAAAGCAGCAAGAATATAAAATGGAAAGAAAAACAAAAACAGTCTCTTGAGAAACTGGGCATGTAAAAGATGTAAATATGTAAAACAATGAAGTTAGAACATTCTCTAAGACCATATATAAACTCAAAGTGGTTTAAAAACCTAAATGTAAGACCATATATTATAACTCTTAGAGGAATATACAGACAGGATACTCTCATATAAATTGCAAAAATAAATTTGGGATCATTTCCTAGAGTAACAGAAACAAAAGCAAAAATAAGCAAACGAGACCTAAGTAAGCTTGAAAGGTTTTACACACACACACACACAAAGAAACCATAAAGGAAAATACAACCCATGAACTGGGAGAAAATATTTACAAACAATGCAATTAATCTCCAAAACATACAAACAGCTCACATATCTCCCCATCAAGAAATGGGCAGAAGACCTAGGAAATATTTCTCCAAAGAAGATGTGTGTGTGTGTGTGTGTGTGTGCACAACTCTTTGCAATCCCATTCATGGCCTATAGCCCATCAGGCTCCTCTGTCCATGGGATTTCCCAGGCAAAAATACTGGAGTAGATTGCAGTTTCCTTCTCCAGGGGATCTTCCCAACCCAAGGATAAAATCCAAGGCTCCCACATCTCCTGCATTGGCAGGTGGATTCTTGACCACTGTGCTACCTTATAGACGCCCAAAAGCAAGTGAAAAGATGTTCACCATCACTAATTGTCAGAGAAATGCAAATCAAACCTACAATGAGGTATCACTTACACCCAAAGGAACTAGAAAAAGAAAAACAAAGAAACCCCAAAGTTAATAAAAGGAAAGAAATCACAATGATCACAGTAGAAATAAGTGAAATAGAGATTTAAAAATGATAATAAAGATCAATGAAATTAAGAGTTGATTTTTAAAAGATAAACAAAACTGATAAGCCTTTAGCTAGACTCATAAAGAAAAAAATGAGGATCCAAGTCAACAAAATCTGGAATAAAAAAGAAGAAGTTACAATGTACACCACAGAAATACAAAGGATCACAAAAAATTACTACAATTACATGCCAATAAAATGGTCAACTTAGTAAAAAATGGGTAAATTTCCAGAAATGTACAATTTCCCGAGACTAAATCAGGAAAACAAAGAAAATATGAACATCACTAATTATCAGAGAAATGCAAATCAAAACTACAATGAGGTATCACCTCACACGACTCAGAATGCTAATCATCAAAAAGTCTACAAATAATAAATGGTGAAAAGGGTGCGGAGGAAAGGGAACCCTCCTACACTGCTGATGGGAATGTAAATTGGTAGAGTCACTATTGAAAACAGTATGGAGGAATCTTAAAAACTAAAAATACAGCTACCATATGATCCAGCAATCCCACTCCTAGGCATATATCTGAAAAAGAGAAAAAGTAATTTGAAAAGATAAATGTACCTCAGTGTTCACACCAGTACTATTTACAATAGCCAAGCATGGAATAAACTTCAACAGAGGAATGGATAAAGAAGATATATATATATCTTCTTTCAGTCATAAAAAGAATGAAATAATATCATTTGCAGCAGCATGCCTGGACCTATAGACTATCACACTAAGTTAAGTCAGACAGAGAAAGAAAAATATTATATGACATCACTTATATGTGTAATCTTAAAAAAAAACCACACAAATGAATTTATTTTCAAAACAGAAATAAATTCAGATGGAAACATTTTTTTCCAGCAGAAGATAGGCTGACTCACTTTACCCAGGTGAGAAAATCGGTGAAGGAGGAGCTCTTCCATTAACAGATGAGAGTGTGGCTACAGAGGAGACCCAGAAGAGCTGTCTTTTGCATCAGGTGAGGCCATCAGGATGTTGTGTCTCCATAAACAGATCTGGTCTTTGGGACCCGCACTCACTGAGGTCACGATGCTGCTCTACCTCAGTTTTCTCTAAAGAAATCAAACACCACCAATTTAGACCCACAATGGGAGACCTGCCTCGTGGGCCATCCTTCCTGCATGGATATGAAGACCTACCGGAAGAGCTCCTATACTAGGTCGGGATGCAGGACAGTCTACCCAGGGGACTGCGCAGAGCAAGTCCTGAGACAAGCAGCATTGCGCCTGCTGCCATGTCCCTATGCAGGTGCTGAGTTCAAACTCCACTACCCTGCTATGCTCGAGTCACTGGGCCAGCGCACCGCGGCACAAGACAGACTGAGAAAGCAAAAGACACAGATCTAAGATGATTCCAACTCTCTGCAGGGTTGTTTTTGATTGGATGACTCATCGTGAATATGCTGCTAACTTTATGACAACCAAGAAGGGGAAGTTGGATGGCCAAGATAGAATGTTCAGTTAGGAATTAGTTGACTGAGGAATAGTAACTGGATAGCCTACACAAAATCTAGAAAGACATCAGAAATCATGTCTGCAGCTCAGTGTTAATAAGAAAAAAAGAGACTCCAATTACAAAATTTTCAAAAAAGGAACATGATGTATCGTGCTTATAAACATCTAAAGTTCTCCCTTCAGTGGTGTTTAGCCTGTCCAACCCTGCTGAGGGCAAGGGAGAGAGAGAGATTTTCAGTAAATAGTCTACAAATGCTGCTTGAATGCTGCATACTGGAAGAGCTTTCACACACCAGGGCACCTTACAGAAAGGCCAGCTCCTCACAGAGAAGTCTTGACTGGTCAATCTCAACAGAACACAGTGCCTCAAAGAAGGCTGAACAATTTGAGAAGAAAAGAGAACTGAATTCACAGCATCAGATTTTTTTATCTCATGTAAATTCCTTTCAGATGCCTAAAACTTAATTGCTTCTTTTTTTAATTTAAATGTCTTTCTCGAAATATCTAACATAACTCTGAAGCCAAAAAAATAAAGGAAAACACTATTTTACGGCTTTCTTCCATAACTCCAGCTCATTTTTATTCTTTGCATAGCTCAAGGACAAGTATTTTTAGACTTCAGTATTATGGAAGAGAAGGATGGGCAGATTAGAGAGTCTAGAAACAAAAGGGGAGTGATTGCAAATCTTGAAAATCATTGGCAAAAGTAATTTTTCATTGGAAATTAAATTTCCAAGTTTCTTCAGTTTCATAAAATCAAATTTCCCTGCTGTGTCCTAAAATCATAGGACATTTGGTCTGAAAGAGACCAGAGAGGACCCAGTGTACAAGAATATCCATGTGCCCAGCAGCTCGGTGTCCATGGGGCAGCTCCATAACCTGGGAACAGGTGGCTTTGCACTACGGGAAAGGTAAAACTTGCCTGCCTGCAAGGCCCGGCCATTTGTTTTATTCCAGTTCTGTCCCCTTACAGAACTTCACACACTCTTCAGGGGACAAAGCAGCAGGCAGCATGCTTTGTGCAGACTCGAGCGTGTCTCAGGATCCTTCCAGCCCGGATGCTGAGCAGCCTGAGGAGCGCACTCAGCAGACCGCTGCAGAGCAGCGGGACTCAACCCATCAGGACACACACCCACCCCTGCTCAGCTGTTGTAAACAATGGGACAACATAGGCACAGGGACGTGAATGGGGCAGCTGGCCCATCAAGGCCAGGGCGAGAGCGGGACACAAGCAAAGGAGAACCAAGCTGAACAAAGTGAGGATGCAGAAAAGCAGGGAGGGAAATGTCCAGTGAGGACGGATGTCCCAGGGGTGTAAGACAAGAAGCAGAATCTCCTGGGTACGTGGCTAAGTAAGAAGTGCAAGGGAACTGCAAGAGAGGACTTCAGGGCTGGCCTGAGCCTTGGCAGCAGCATCACTGGACCACCACACGTTGTCAGCGGTGGCCCGAGAGATGTGTGAAGGTCAGCAATCCTTCATGCCCGCGAGGTCTGATAATTACTTTAAAACAGGTGTCAGGAACATGATTTCACTTTTGAATTGCTGTGAAACTCGCTCCGTCATGTCCAACTGTTTGTGACCCCATGGACTATACAGTCCATGGAATTCTCCAGACCAGAACACTGGGGTAGCCTTTCCCTTCTCCAGGGGATTTTCCCAACCCAGGAGACCCCAAACTGGATCTTCCCAACCCAGGAGACCCCAGTTTGGGGTCTCCTGCATTGCAGGTGGATTCTTTACCAGCTGAGCTACCAGGGAAGCCCAATTGCGGTATCTTTTCCAAAAACCCAAACCACTCCTGCAGTATGTATTGACTAAACAGCATCTGGACAGAACTACAGATTAATACATTTCTTTTCATCCTCTTCCATATTATGCATGCTATTGATTCACCCCTTCTAACTTGTTCAGTGAGGCAAGGCACACGTACATCTACCTGGTTTAAAAGAGCTAGCACAGACTGGAGTAGTCTGGATAGAGGAGTAGGTGGGACCCTGGGCTCACATCCCTCCCACGGGCACACCAAACTACAACTATTTACAGAGCAACTGTCTGTCAGAATGACCTGAAGACTAGCAGAAAAGATTTTCCAGAAGTAAAGATGTAAAGAAGGAACCACAATAAGACAGCTAGGAGAGGCAGAGACATGGTACAGTCAAGACACACACCCTGGGTGGGCAACCACACACAGGGAAATAATTACATGGCAGAGTTTTCTCCAGTGAGCCAGGGGCCCAAGACCCACATTAAGCTCCCCAGCCCAAGGATCCTGTACCAGGAAGACGAACCTCTAGAATGTTTGGCTTTGAAAACCCACAGGGCTTAATTTCAGAAGGGCTGTGGGAAATAGACTCACTCTTACAGCACACACGCAGTCTCACATGCTCCAGGACCCAAGGGCAGAAGCAGTCATTTCCAAGGAGCCTGGGTCAGACTCACCTGCTGATCTTGGAGAATCTCCTGGAGTGGCAGGAGGCAGCTGGAGCTCACCCTGAGCACAGATGCGGGCACAGCCACTTGGGGGTGCTCTTTCTACCATGAGGACACTGGTGCTGGCAAATACCACTTTGGAGTCCTTACCCTCCCAACAGCAGGTTGGCACCAGTCCTGAGACACCCCCCCCCCGCCCCCGCAAGTCAAGCAGTCAGCTGTACAGGGACCAAGGGCCACCCACCCGGGGACTGATGGGATCTGAACCCGTCCAGCAGCAGATCCTCAGGACCCAGCCCCAACCCCCAGCAGGCTGACACCCACCCGTGGGGCCCAAGGCCCCACAGCCAGCAATGCCGACACCCAGCCTGGTCAGTGGCTGTTAGACTGCACAGAGGGCAGGGCCTAGCAGCCAACCAGCTCAGCAGCCATGGCACAGCCACAGCCCCAGAGGTCGGCCCTGCCACAGAGGAGGGTCCACACAGCCCCAGAGGTCGGCCCTGCCACAAAGGAGGGTCCACACAGCCCCAGAGGGCATCCCTAGGTAACACAGCTCTGGAGACCAGAGGAGAGTGTGCTGCTGGGCCCTGTAGGACATCTCCTCCATGAGGCCACTAGTACCAGATTGGTAAGTGTAACCGACATATCTAATGCACACAGAGACTTAGGCAAAATGAGGCAACAAAGAAGTATGTTCAAAACAAAGGAACAAGATAAAACCCCAGAACTAATTGAAGTAGAGATAAGCAATCCACCTGACAAAGACTTCAAGGTAATACTCATAAAGATCATCAATAAATTCAGAAGAATGGATAAACGGAGTGAGACATTTTAACAAAGAGTTAGAAAAATAGAAAAAGAAACAAACAGAGTGGAAGAATACAGTAACTGAAATAAAAATACACCAGAAGGAATCAAGAATACCTTGGATGATACAGAGGAACAGATTGACTAGCTAGAAGACAGAGGAGCAGAAATCACTAATGCTGAACAGATAAAAACAAACTTATAAACTGAGGACAATTTAAGAAACCTCTGGGACAACATCAACTACACTAACATTACATTATAGGAGAAGAGGGAGAAAGAGGAAGAGAACATATTTGAAGACAAAATAGCGGAAAACTTCCCTAATCTGGGAAAGGAAAGTCACCTAAGTCCAGGAAGTGAAGAGTCCCATACAGGATTAACCCAAAGAGGAACACAACAAGACACACAGAAATTAAAACGGCAAAAATTAAGGAGAAAAAATGAAAAGCAGCAAGGGAGAAGCAACAGAGAACTCCCGTGAGACTATAGCTGACTTTTCAGCAGAAATTCTGCAGGCCAGAAGATAGAGCCACAGTATGTGTCAAGTGATGAAAGGGGAAAAAACCCACAACCAAAAATACTCTCTCTGGCAAAACTAGCATTCATACCCGAAGGAGAGGTAAAGCATTTTACAGACAAGCAACAGTCAACAGAGTGCAGCACCACCAAGCCAACTTTATAAGAAAATTTAAAGGGAATTCTCTAAGTGGAAAAAAAGAAGAAACACCGGAAATATTAAACTTATGCAGAAAAAATCTATTGGTAAAGACAAATATACAGTAAAGGCAGTAAATCAACCACTTACATAGCTACTAGGAAGGATAAGAAACAATCGTAGTAAAATCATATATATCTACAATAAGTAGGTAGGGGTTACACAAAACAAAAAGATGTAAAAATATGATGTAAAATACACTAAATGTGTGAGGGGCAGTAAAAATGCCAGCCTGTTAGAATGCATTTGAGTGTAAGAGATCATCAGGTTGAAATGAGAATATATATCTATAATTGTCATATATGAACTTCATGCTAACCACAAACCAAAAATTTATAATAGATACTTACAGATACAAAAGAAAAGGGAATCTAAATATAACACTAAAAATAGCCATCAAATCACAGGGAAAAGATCAAAAGAAACAAAAAAGAAATACAAAACAACTTGAAAAAATTTCGCAAAATGGCAATAAGTAAATATTTATTAAAAATCAGTTGAAATGTTAATGGACTAACTCTTCCAAATAAAATCATAGACAGGCTGAACTGATGAAAAATATAAGACCCATATATATGCTGCCAATAAGAGACTCACCTCAGATGTAAAGATTCACATAGGCTGACAGTGAAAAGATAGAAAAAATTATTCCATGCAAACGGAAATGAAAATAATGCTAGGCTGGCTATATCAGACCACATAGACTTTAAACCAGACACATCAGACCAAATAGACCTTAAAATAGAGACCATCACAAGAGACAAGGAAAGTCATTACATAATGAAAAAAATGATTGATGGATCCAACAAGAAGATATAAAAACTGTGTATACATATGTGTGTGTGTATACACACACATACACACCCAACATAGGAACACCTAAATACAAAAGGCAAATCTTAACAGACACAAAGGAAGAAATTCACAGTAACACAGTAGTAGGGGAATTTAACATTCCAATAATCAGTCCTGGGTGTTCTTTGGAAGGAATGATGCTAAAGCTGAAACTCCAGTGCTTTGGCCACCTTATGCGAAGAGTTGATTATTGGAAAAGACTCTGATGCTGGGAGGGATTGGGGGCAGGAGGAGAAGGGGACGACAGAGGATGAGATGGCTGGATGGCATCACTGACTCAATGGACGTGAGTCTAAGTGAACTCCAGGAGTTGGTGATGGACAGGGAGGCCTGGCATGCTGCAATTCATGGGGTCAGAAAGAGTCGGACATGACTGAGCAACTGAACTGAACTGAACTGAACATTAATAGGCAGATCACCCAGACAAAAAAAAAAAAAAACCAATAAGGAAACATTGGCCTTAAACTGTACAGATAGATTTAATAGCTATCAATAGAGCATTTTATCCAAAATAGAAAAATATACATTCTTTTCAAGCATACATGGAACATTCTACAGAATAGATCATATACCAGCCCACAAAACATGGACCTATATGGTATTATGCTAAATGTAATAAGTCAAAGAGAGAAAGGCAAGTATGATTTCACTTATATGTGGAGTTCAAAAAATGAAAGAAACGAACAAACATAACAAAACAAAAACAGAGTTATAGACAGAAATCAGAAAGGTTGTTACCGGAGAGCAGGGGGCTTGGGGATGAGGGAAATAGGTGAGGGAGATTAAGAGGCACAAATTTCCAATTACAAGATAAGCGAACCATAGGGATGAAACGTCGAGAGTAGCGAATACATCCAGTACTAATTTAATATTTACGTCCGATGACACTGATTAGACTCATTGTGGTGATTATTTGGTAATGTGTAGCAATATCAGCTCACTAGGTTGCATAGTAGGAACTAACATAGTATTGTAGGTCAAATACACTTCAGAAATAAACTCAGAAAAGATCAGATCTCTGGTTACCAGAGATGGGGTGGGTGCGGAAGAGGGAACTGGATCAAAATTGCAAACCTCCAGTTATAAGCTAAGTACATATTTGGGACGTAATGTGCAACATGATTAATATAACTAACATTGCTGTAACTTATATATGACAGTTGTTGAGACATCACAAAGGGGCATGACTGCTCCATGCAACAAGGCATTTTAAGACATGTTGTATAGAGCAGTGAAAAGTTCCAAGACACAGGAGGATAAACAAAAGAGGAAAAACAGCCTGTTTAAAATGCACTGGTTTTACACGGACAAGCCCATCTACCTTCAGTTCACGTCAGTCTCAGTCATGTCCAGCTCTTTGTAACCCCATGAACTGCAGCACGCCAGCCTTCCCTATCCATCACCAACTCCTGGAGCTTACTCAAACTGAAGGTAGATTGAAAGGTGTCCATTGAAACATGGAGATCAAAGGGATGGAAATAAACCATAAGCATAAGGGACAAATGGGACTTGGGAGAAATCCTTAATAGTCACAGGACTGGAGCCCTAGAACATGAAAAGAGAGAAATAGAAGGTTACTGAAGCAATATTTAAAGAAATGGAGGATAGTGATAAACAGGATTTTCAGGGCAGTGAAAATACTCTACACTATTGTATTCAGTTATGGTGAGTACATTACACATCTCGTCATACATTTGTGAAACTCCATACAAGGAACACCGCCAAAGGTGAACCCTCATGTAAACTATGAGCTTCATCTAATAATGTGACAGTATCCATTCATCACTCATAACAAAATGCACCACAATAATGGCAAGATGTTAATAATATGAGGAGCATGTGGGTGTGTGTGCATGTAGAAGTATATGCGAACTCTCTGTGATTCCCACTAGGTTTTTAGTAAATTTAAAATTCAGTTCAGTTCAGTTCAGTAGCTCAGCCATGTCCGACTCTTTGCGACCCCACGAACCGCAGCACGCCAGGCCTCCCTGTCCATCACCAACTCCCAGAGTCCACCCAAACCCATGTCCCTTGAGTTGGTGATGTCATCCAACCATCTCATTTAAAATTATGCTATATGAAATAAGTCAGAGTAACACAAATACTCTATGATCATACTTATATGTAGAATCTTATAAACCAGAAATCATAAGAACAGAGCAGATCCATTGTTTCCAGGGATGGCAGAGGGTACTTGTGGGTAAATGTTGGTTGAAGTGTACAAATGTCCAGTATTAAGATAAGTAAGTCCCAGGGATAGAATATATAGCACAGTGACTACAGTTAACAATATGGTTAATATATACTTGATAGTGTCTAAATGAGTAGATCTTAAAATTTTTATCACCCACACCAAAAAAAACGATCATGTGTGGCAAAGAAAGTATGAACTAATGTTACTGTTTCAATTATTCTGCAATACATATATATATATATATATATATATGTACAATCACCTTAAACTTATATAATGTTATATATCAACTATATCTCAATGAGTTGGGAAAAATTTTAAACTGCTCTAAAAACAAAGTCTATTAGTATTTTTAATAACAGGAAAATTTTATCCCAACATCAGACTCGCCCTCGAGCCCTTTCCATCTCAAGTTTCAAGCCCGAGCTGTAGCTCTCTAGGTGTTGCTGCTGCACGTTCTGATGACCACAGACACAGCAGGCTGGAGACAGAAACACTGCTCCAAGGTCTCCATCCAATCAGCTCCATCCAGCTCCTCCTCACAAATACGTGCAAAAGGCAATATCTTCTCTACCATGAACTCATAGAAGATCATACAAGACAGGCGGATAGCACGGAGGAGGCATCAAAACATCAGTTTACTTTGTTCCATTCCAGTAAGGTCTCTTATGGTAAATATTCTCAAAAAAAACTCTCAAGCTTCCTTATATGCAGCTTCCATACAAGGCTTGAAACAAATCATGGGTAATTCTATGAGGAGCTGTGCACATTTAGATATGTTAAAATTCGCACAATGACAAAGACAGAGGATGTGATTGAAGCTTACAGAAAAATAGAAAAAGGTTCTCTTCAACCCATCTGAATCGTTTCTAATCTCTCTGTAACTAGAAAAAGGATAAACAACTCCAGGAGAGAAAAGACAATGGAAAACACTCTGTTAAGGAAGTAACTGAATGCAACTTCATTTTATTTAGCAGGGAGGAAAATGTCTGAGACTGAAACTTCACCATGAATAATATCAATAAAAGAAGCAGAAAAGCAGGAAGGAAAAGAGGAAGAAGAGGAAGACATCGTTTTCTCTCTTTCCTTGTTAAATGAATAGTTAGAGGAAGTCATAAATTTATCAGGCTTTAGCTACAGTCAAAACTGCAATAAAAATTTACATCATTAAATCCTGTACACATCTCTAAATTGTGCCTTTCTCCCACAATGTGTTTTTTAATTTGTTTTGGTCTCTCTCATATTCTTTTTTATATTATTATTGCTGACTCCCCAATTCCCAGTTCAATAGTCAGTTCTCTACTTTTAAATTGCTTTTCTTTTTCATGAGGTCCACATTAAAGCACTTTACAATACTTTTTGAAAGTGTATCATTTGCTTTCATGGATACAGTGGGTAAATGTAATGTACCTGGCAATGTGAGAAGAAGCCCTCTATCACTCTGACTTCTAAGCAAACAGCTAGGAACACAAAGGCTGGAAGTACTCATCCTTCAGGAAGCAGATGCAGAGAGAATGTTTGGGGCAGTGGAACTACTCTGCATGATACTGTGATGGTTGAAACATGTCGTTACAGATTGGTCCAAGCTCACAGATGTACAACATCAGGAGGGACTCCTAATGTAAACCGTGGGCTCTGGGTGATGATGACCTGTCAGCATGGGTTTACTGATTGTAACAAATGTTTTCACAGTCGGGGAGGCCGTGCATGAGTGGAGGCAGGGAGGAATATAGGGAATCTCTGCACCTTCTTCTCAACTTTGATGTGAACCTAAAAATGTTTTTTCACAACTAAAAATTTAAATTTAAAAAAAAGGAAGCCCTTGCCTCCCGAGGCCTCTGAAACCTCCCTCAGGGGTTTTGCACATTCCCTCCTTCAGGAAAGTGAATCTGTCTTTGCTCTGACCCCTCGGCATCAGGATGGCTTGTTCATAAATCTGGATTTGAGCCAATCTCTCGTGAAGTCAGACTTGCACTTACTCAGACGGGAGTGTCCACACGCTCCCCAGTGCAGGGTCTGTCCAGGGCAGAGCTGAGGGAAAGCCAAACTCTCAGCACATGCGGCCTCCAAGTCTCAGTCCCCACAGTTCCCCAGGCCACGCACCCCATGGCTTCAAACATCAAGTCAGCTGGTCCCCAGCTGCGTCACGTGTCTGTTGTCCTGCTTTTTCCTGCCGACTTCCCACTTGTCCCACCTGTCCGAGCCCCGCCTAGCAGCCTCACCTCAGGCTGAAAAGACCTCATCAGAGAAATCTATCCTAACTGCAATGGGCCTTCCAAGGGGGTGCTGGCCGTTAGCAGAGCTCTTATCACCCTGTGGGGACTGTCACTTATTTTTAGCCTCCTCTGCAGGCTATGATTTTCACACAGAAAAGTCTATCAATTCCAGCATCAAAGACTGATTCTGGGCACAGAGTAGATCTCAAGGTCACAGGAGTTCATGAACATCCCTAGATATGCAAATACAAGCAACTGTTCCTAAAACAGTTTTATGACTATGTATCTTTGGAGGCACTTCTGTTTTCGTGTTACACATAAAGCAGTGTCTGAATAAAGCATTACGGAACTAATACAAGTAAATAAAATTCCAGAACAGGAAACACTGAGAGACTGATTACTGAATCAGAGAAAAGCACAGTTTACAGTCACAGTTTGCCTTTCACGATCTGCAGCCAATAGTCTGTGTAGAGCAAATCTTCTTTCATTCATGTCCCCTCTTTGCTAGTGGTCCATCTCCACTGCATGGATGACACAGGGGATTTTTTTTAAAGTGAGTGACCCATAAATAGAATTTCAGCCCCACATGGAACCTTTCTATCATCAGAGAAAAGATGGGCACTTTTAATACCAGGCAATGAAAAGAAATAATTTTGCTATTACTTTTGGAAGGATTATTTCCATCCACAGAACTCTGCAATGAAAGGAAGGCTTCTTAAGCTGGCATTGTGCAATCCCCCTTCAGCCTCATGCATCTGCTGAATCCAGGAGCCACTGTGCAGCAGGGAAGCACAAGGACGAGCCCAGTGTTAAGTCACTGGCCCGCAGGCAAGGGCCTGCTCCTAGAATCCGCACACTCTGGTCAGGGAGGCCCACTCTGGCCTACAGTGCCTATGAGGGGACCCTGACACTAGTGGATTCCAACATTCCAGCACCTTCCTAAGAACCAAGCACTCTGTACAGGAAAGGACATCTACACTGGAAACAGTTACTTCTGGAGACTTTTTGCTTATAAGTATGTGAAAACATACTAAATTTTTATTCAGGGAAATTACACATGTACTTGACCCCATATTTTCTTTTAAAAAACAGGCAGTAGTATATTTACCCCCAGGAAAACAGAAGTATAAGCTGAGTATTCTCACATTCTTTCCTGAGAAACACTGAAAGGCAGGTCTTTTGGACCTTGAAAAAATGAACTAAAATTTTAAAAATGTCATTTATATTCATCCCTAGTTTTAATGAGGTCAGACACAGCCAATGACTACACAACTGCACATAACATCACATGGAAATCTACATACAGTAAACAACGCATGGACAAGATGGGGATGGACACACTACGGTTCTAGCACAAAAATGGAAACACATATCAATGGAATAGGATAGAAAACCCTAAAATAACACCATGCACGAATGGTCAATTAACCTATGACAAGGGAGGCAAGACTACACAATGGTGAAAAGACAGTCTCTTCAACAAATGGTGCTGGGAAAACTGGACAGCCAAATGTAAAAAAAAAATGAAAATAGATCATTCTGTAACTCCATACACAAAAATAAGCTCCAATGGATTAAAGACCCAAATGTGAGACTGGACTCCATACAACTGTTAGAGGAGAACACAGGCAGAACACTCTGTGACATAAATCACAGCAACATATTTTTTTGATCCATCTCCCAGAATAATGGAAATACAAACAGAAATTTTAAATGGGACCTACTTAAACTCAAAAGATTTGCACAGCAAAGGAAACAATAAACAAAACCAAAAGACAACCCAAAAATTGGGAGAAAATATTTGCAAATGATGTTACTAATGAGGGATCAGTTTCCAAAATTTACAAACAGCTCATGACACTTAACAGCATCAAAACAAACAACCCACTCAAAAAATGGGCAGAAGATCTAAATAGACATTTCTCCAGAGAAGACCTACAGATGGCCAACAGGCACATGAAAAGATGTTTAACATCATTAATTATTAGAGAAATGCAAATCAAAACCACAATGAGGTATGACCTCATACCAGCCAGAATGGCCATCATTAGAAAATCCACAAACAGTAAATGCTGGAGATGGTGTGGAGAGAAGAGACTCCTCCTCCACTGTTGATGAGAATGTAAACTGGTACAGCCACTATGGAGAACAGTATTGAGGTTCCTTAAAAAAACTAAACATAGAGCTATCATAAGACCCTGCAGTTCCATTCCTGGGCATATATCCAGAGAAAAACATGGGATGAGATACTTTTTAATCGCCATCTCTATTCCTTGAGTTTTATCACTTTCAGTGTTTAAACTTTCAATAAATGCTATATATTTAAGAAGCCAATTGTGAGCTTAAACTTGCATGATAAATCTTGAACAGAAATCCACAATAAGAACGTAAGCAAGAACTGATACAAAGACCATCAGATCAGAAAAGAAGCTTCTTACCATGTTTATTGATGACACAGGACCAATGCTGTTAACATAGATGTCAACATCAATTACAGTGGGTTTTACTGTGGAGAAAACACATGTATATTAGTTAATACAATGGGCCAGAAAGCGCTCCTCAACTTCCTCTGAGTCACACACTGACAGCTCAACAGCATATGGAAAAGTGGTGGATTTTTCTCTGGGACCTGCATGGCAGTTACAATTCTTAAATGATGAAGGATTCTTACAGTTAGTAAATTTAATTGTAAAAAAACAGGATATTTATACACTGCAAGTTGTCAGTGATAGATGACTGTGATACTCTTTAGTCTTTGTTTAGCTGATTATATGACAGAGAAAACATAAAAAGGTTAAATATAAGATATCACATAAGAAATATCAAAGTTATGCTATGAAATCAAACCTAAGTAATGAGTAATATTGGAGGAGGAAATGGGAACTGACTCCAATATTCTTGCCTGGAGAATTCCATGGACAGAGAAGCCTGGTGGGCTACAGTCCATGGAGTCACAAAGAGTCAGACACGACTGAGCGACTAACACACACCCACACAATGAGTAATATCAGGGATAATTCAAGTTATTCATCCATTACTTTGGTGCAACTCAAAGCAAAGATCTGGAGAATACATATACCAAAGGAGATTAAGAAACATTCATTGTTACCATTATTACGTAAAGACACACACGCATATCACAGATTTCAAATTCTGCAACTCAGAAAAGAATAACACTTCAGTCAGTTAAGGACTGACTTCCAACTATGAGGGAGTAAAATTCATACAACAAAAAACTGTCATATCTAACTGTGCATCAGAGGTAAAATTAGCTCATTTAACCTTAAAGAAAATCAGTTCCCCTCTCTATGGCAGAAATGGAACTTGAAAGACCAATAATGAGATTCCCAAAACAAACTCCAAGTCAGGGGTCTGTGCCACTGGAAAGGAGGTGGCTTCCTTTCCCCAGCACTCAGCAACTGATTGGTACAGGGGAGAAGAACACCAATTTCAGAGTATTTCTGCCCTGTTGCTGCTGCTGCTATGAAGTCGCTTCAGTTGGGTCCGACTCTGTGCAACCCCAGAGATGGCAGACCACCAGGCTCCCCCATCCTTGGGATTCTCCAGGCAAGAACATTGGAGTGGGTTGCCATTTCCTTCTCCAATGCACGAAAGTGAAAAGTGAAAGTGAAGACGTTCAGTCATGTCTGACTCTTCACAACTCCATGGACTGCAGCCTACCAGGCTCCTCCGTCCATGGGATTTTCCAGGCAAGAGTACTGGAGTGGGTTGCCATTGCCTTCTCCATTTCTGGCCTGGAGGAACATAAATAAGACTCCTGAACCTCTGCATATAAATAAGGTATTTCTATGGAAACAAGAGTTTTTGTATCAGCAATTATTACAACAAGCTTCCTCCAGTTTTGCTAAATAAGTAATCATTGATGAGTGGCACCTGTAAGCTCAAGTCTGTTGTTCAATTACATACCCAGCAGTCTGCAGCCATGTTGTCCAGATCTTCACGAAAATAAAAATGATGATAATGACCTGGAGTCAACTATTCTGTCAGCACAACCTAGTCATGTTAGCTTCAGAGCTGTTGGCATTTTGGAAAACACCCCAATATGATTCTATGAACTATGTACATAGTGTTTAAATTTTATTAAAGAACTATTCAGCATTTTAAACTGAGCTTTGCTAACTACTTTGAACAGCAAGTAGCATCTTTCTTCAACTTAATTGGATTCAGCAAATATTCTGTCTCCAAATGCTGCATAACCTTATTAATGTTATACAAAGGCTATATTAAGTCAGTCAGTTGAGGACCTACTTTTTGCAAGAGATTTTTTCTGGTTGTTTCATGGTATTTACCAGATTTTAGGTGTCTAGAGCTTTTAATCTTATTAAATAAAAAGGATCTACAGATGCAAAGCCTTAACAACTTGAAGCGGGAAGTATCAAATAAGTATTAAGTGCAATAGTATAATAAAGGTTTTAAGAGAACAGTTTGGAAAACACACACACATACACACACACACACACACACACACACACACACACAACCTGGGAGAGAAGCTGTTTTAAGCAACTTCTCCTTTAAGCAGTGTCATGCTAAAGTAAAAAGAATCTTTAGGAAAGTGGCCCTGACAGTGGTACTCAGGAAACAGGGTGGCCACAGGAGGCTCAAGATTTACAACTCAAGGACCAGAGATTAAGCCATAACAAATGATTTTCAACAGCATGTCAAGACCATTCAGTGGGGAAAAAGTATTTACAACAAATGGTGTTATGTAAACTGGATACCCACAAGCAAAAAAATGAAGTTGAACCTTTACACAATATAGAAAAATTAACTAAAAATGGATGAGAAACCAAAAGGATGGTTTGAAACTACAAAGCTCTTTGAAGAAAACACAGGAGAAAAGCTTAATGACATTGAATTTGGTAATGATTTCTTATATATGACACCAAAAGCACAGGCAATAAAAGAAAAAAATTAACTGGACTACATCAAGATTAAAAAGTCCAGTTTATTATTTTTGTTGCATCAAAGGACACAATTAACATAGTGGATTGTTGTTGTTGTTGTTGCTGTTGTTCTTTGGTTGCTAAGTCATGTCTGACTGTTCTATGATCCATGGATTATAGTCTGCCAAGCTCCTTTATTCATGAGATTTCCCAGGCAAGAATACTAGAGTGGTTTGCCATTTCCCTTTCCAGGAGACCTTCCCGACCCAGGGATCAAAACCGCATTTCCTGCATTGGCAGGCAGATTCTTTACCACTGAGCCACCTAGGAAGCCCAACACGGTGGATAGGCAACCCGTATAATGGGAGAAAACATCTGCAAATCATGTATGTTGTACGTTTGATATCAAAAAAATAAAAAGAACTCCAAAAACTCAACAACAAATACGCAAAACAACCTGATTTAAAAATGGGTAAAGGACTTAAGGCAAAAGAGACAAACAATGACCCATAGGCACATGAAAAGATACCTAACATTATTAGTCACTAGGGAAAGGCAAATGAAAACAGCTTCATATCCATTATGAAGACTGCTATTTAAATTTTAAAAAAAGCATAAACAAATGCTGGCAACAACATGGAGAAAACGAAAACCGTGTGCACTGCTGGTGGGAATACAAAATGATGCAGGCACTATGGAAAACAGTATGGTGGCTCCTCAAACATACTAAAAACAGAACCACCCTGTGACCCAGCAATTCCACTTCTGGTTATATACCCAAAGGAATTAAAATCAGAGACTCAAACATATGAGTACATCTATGTTCACAGCAGCCAAAAGGTGGGATCAAGTCATATGTCCTAGAGAGATAAATGGGTAAACCAAATGCAGCATACACACGTGGAATATCACTTAGCCTTTCTGTGCTTGTTCACATGATGGTCAGTCAGCTACAGCTCAGGACAGGCTCAGGAAAACAAAGCTAATTCACTCCCAGGTCCTAGAGATGGGTGGTACGGCATGCTTTGCAGGACTACATGGGAAAGGCGTAAGGGTGGTCGGGAGGCAGAAGACAGGGCAAAGGAGGGGATGCTGAGGTCATGATCTGAAAAGAGGTCTCTGGGGGGAAAGGTAACAACTCAGATCAGCTAGTTTGGCTAGCTTGAATAACTCCTGTGGGCTTGCAGCTATACACGTGGTCTCCAGCGGCCTGGTACCAGGTCTTGGGATAATTAAAACACCAGAGTATTGTCTCCTGTGATGTAAAAGCCATCACATAGAGGAGATATGACTCTGGATTGGACAGACTGTATGCTCAAAGACCTGCTCCAAGCTGGCCCCTTGCCATCACAAAGAACTGGCTAACCCTGGAAGGGGCAGTAGCTGCCCAATCAGGAAGCATTTTTAAGATATCAAAACATAATAATACACAGAAAGATTTAAATATATATGTATATGTATGTATATACAGTACATTGACACATGTTACAACATGGATGAAGCTTGGGCACATTACACTGAGCGAAATTAGACAATCACAAACAGACACACTGTGCTTCCACTTATATGAAGCACCTAGAGTAGTCAAACTCGCAGAGATAGAACTTAGAACGGTGGCTGCTAAGAGGCAGAAGGCAGAGACAATGCAAAGTTAGTGCTTAAAGGCTACAGGTTCAGTTACACAAACTGAAGAGCTCTAGGGATGGATGGTGGTCATGGCTGCACAATAACCTGAATGTACTAAATACCACTGAGCTGCATACTTGAAAGTGGTTAAAATAGCAAGTGTTATGTTATGTGAATTTTACCAGAAATTTTTAAAAAGGATTAAGCTCTGGGTAGTTGGGAGAAGGATGAAGGGTTACACAGATGCAAGAAAGTCAGGAATGAGGGGAGAAGGGATGGCAATTTTCTGAGTGAAAAAGAACAGATTTTATTGAAGAAGAGCATAAAATAGGACTGATGGAATTGAGCCCTCTGCATTTAGTTCAAAAAGGAATTCACTTTCAAGTTTTCATTTCATTTCTATCTTGGAAATCTATTTGGAAATTCTATCAAGCAATTCTATTTGGAAATCACCATTTCCTAAAGATTCATAATCTGTATATTTGAGAAGAATCATATTCATAAACTGTGCAATATAAATGAACACTGCAAAGCTGCCTAGGGTAAGTTTTACTAAGAGTCAACCACATTTGTTTCCTCAAAAGACTGACGGCACCCAAAGAGGAATTACATGGACTATACTTTCTACTTGCCTCTGCCACAATACCAATGCAAATTTTTGTTTGGTTGCTGTTCTTTGCCCCATCCTGAACCTTCTCATCCTAAAATTATCAATCATGAGCTGAGAAAATGACCCAGACACCAAGACAGGAAATGGCCTCTGTCACAGTGCCCCTTGTCACAGTGGCAGGACTGTCTGCTGACGAGTCCAGAGACACAAGACTGACCTCTTTATCCAGATTGCCACTTAGAGCCTGGAGGCGAACAGACTCTTTGTCTTACTTATTGCGCACACACACACACACACACACACAAACTCATCATGCTAAAAAGTCAATAAATTATATTTTAATGAAAAACATTATTGACATTATATTTTAGTGAAAAAAATCTTGATGTCAATCTTTTTGGGGCTAGGCAATCAAAACCACATATAACATAGCGTTGTTCAACTGCTAAGTTGTTTCCAATTCTTTGTGATACCACAGACTGCAGCATGCCAGGCTCCCCAGTCCTTGCCTATCTTCTGGAGTTTGCTCAAATTCATGTCCATCGAGTTGGTGATAATATCTAATCATCTCGTCCTCTGCCACTCCCTTCTCCTTTTGCCTTCAATCTTTCCCAGCATCAGGTTCTTGTCACTGAGTCAGCTCTTTGCATCAGGTGGCCAAAGTACTGGAGCTTCAACTTCAGCATCAGTCTTTCCAGTAAATATTCAGGGTTGATATCTTTAGGATTGACTGGTTGGATCTCCTTGCTGTCCAAGGGACTCTCAAGAGTCTTCACATTCAAGACTAGAGTACCACATTCAAAAGCATCAATTCTTCAGTGCTCAACTCTCACATCAGTACATGACTAAAAGAAAAACCATAGCTAACAGAAAAAGAACTTTTGTCTGCAAAGTGATGCCTCTGCTGTCTAGGTTTGTTTTATATAGCTTTCCTTCCAAGGAGCAAGCATCTTAATTTCATGGCTGCAGTCACCACCTGCAGTGACTTTGAAGCCCAAGAAAACAAAATCTGTCACTACTTCCAATTTTTCCATTTCTATTTGCCATGAAGCAATAGGGCCAGATGCTATGATATTTGTTTATTGAATGTTTAGTTTTAAGCCACCTTTTTCACTCTTCTTTTTCACCTTCATCAAGAGGCTCTTCAGTTCCTTTTCACTTTCTGCCATTAGAGTGGTATCATCTGCATATCTGAGATTACTGATATTTCCCCAGGAATCTTGATTCCAGCTTGTGCTTCACCCAACCCAGCATTTCACATGATGTACGCTGCTGCTGCTGCTGCTGCTGCTGCTGCTGCTAAATCACTTCAGTCGTGTCTGACTCTGTGCAACCCCACAGATGGCAGGCCATCAGGCTCCGCCTGTCTGGGATTCTCCAGGCAAGAACACTGGAGTAGGTTGCCATTTCCTTCTCTAATTCATGAAAAATGAAAAGTGAAAGTGAAGTCGCTCAGCTGTGTCCAACTCTTCGCAGCCCCATGAACTGCAGACTGCATATAAGTTAAATAAACAGGTTGACAATATACAGGCTTGTTGTACTCCTTTCCCAATTTGGAACCAGTCAGTTGTTCTATGTAAGGTTCTAACTGTTGCTTCTTAACCTTCATACAAGTTTCTCAGGAGACAGGTAAGGTGGTCTAGTATTCCCGTCTCTTTAAAAAAGTTTTCCACAGTTTGTTGTGATCCACACAGTCAAAGGCTTTTGCCTAGTCAATGAAGCAGAAGTAGATGCTTTTGTGGAAGTCCCTTGTTTTCAGTATGATTCACAGAAAGTTGGCAATTTTATCTCTGGTTCCTCTGCCTTTTCTAAATCCAGTTTCTATACCTGAAGTTCTTGGTTCATGTACTGTTGAAGCCTACCTTGAAGGATTTTGAACATAATCTTACAAGCATGTAAAATGAGTACAATTGTCTGGTATTTCGAACATTCTTTGACCCTGCCTTTCTTTGGGATTGGAATGAAAACTGACCATTTCCAGTCCTGTGGCCACTGCAGTTTTCCAAATTTCCTGACATATTGACATGATATGAGTCAGTGAACTAAAATGGACAGGAATGGATGAATTTAACTCAGATGACCATTATATCTACTACTGTGGGCAAGAATCCCTTAAAAGAAATGCAGTAGCCCTCATATTTAACAAGAGTTCAAATACAGTACTTAGATGCAGTCTCAAAAACAACAGAATGATCTGTTCGTTTTCAAGGCAAAACATTCAACATCATAGTAATCCAAGTATATTCCCAAAGCACTGATGCCAAAGAAGATGAAGTTGAATGGTTCTATGAAAACTTTCTAGACTAACACTAAAAAAGATGTCCTTTTCATCACAGGGGACTGGAATGCAAAAGTAGGAAGTCAGAAGATACCTGGAGTAATAGGCAAGTTTGGCCTCAGAGTACACAAAGGCTAACAGAAATTTTCCCAAGAAAATGCACTGGTGATAGTAAACACCCTTCTCCAGCAACACAAGAGACAACTCTACACATGGACATTAACAGATGATCAATATCAAAATCAGACTGAGTATATTCTTTGCAGGCAAAGATGGAATAGCTCTATACAGTCAGCAAAAAAAAAAAAAAAAAAAAACTGGAGCTGACTGTGGCTCAGATCATCAGCTTAAGCTCAATCATCACACTAAGTCTTCTATCCCAAGATAATGAAATATCTTTCCATTTCCTTGATGAAGATTTCATCAACGTTTTATAGCTCACCAACCCCTTCATGGATCACTGCCTTATCATGGAAAAGGAGCTTACATAACTCAATGAAGCTATAAGCCATGCCATCCACGGCCATCTAAGATGAATGGGTCATAGTAGAGACTTCTACAAAACATGGTCCACAGGAGGGAGAGTGGCAAACCAACCCCACATGCTTGCCATGTGAAACTGGCTTTAGAAAAGGCAGAGGAGCCAGAGATCAAATTGTCAACATTCGTTGCATCATAGAGAAAGCAAGAAAATTCCAGAAAAACATCTACCTCTGCTTCATTGACTGCATTAATGCCTTTGACTGTGTTCAATTCAGTTTCAGTTTAGTCGCCCAGTCATGTCCAACTCTTTGTGACCCTGTGGACTACAGCAAACCAGGCTTCGCTGTCCATCGCCAACTCCTGGGGCTTACTCAAATTCAAGTTCATCAAGTCAGTGATGTCATCCAGCCATCTTATCCTCTGTCATCCCCTTCTACTTCTGCCTTCAATCTTTCCCAGCAACAGGGTCTTTTCCAATGAGTCCGTTCTTCACATCAGGTTGCCAAAGTATTGCAGTTTCAGCTTCAGCATCAGTCCTTCCAATGAATATTCAGGGACTGATCTGCTTTAGGATTGAATGGTTGGATCTCCTTGCAGTCTAAGAGACTCTCAAGAGTCTTCTCCAACACCACAGTTCAAAAGCATCAATTCTTCAGCACTCACCTTTCTTTATACTCCAGCTCTCACAACCATACATGACTACTAGAAAAACCACACCTTTGACTAGATGGACCGTTGTCAGTAAAGTAATGTCTCTGCTTTTTAATATACTCTCTATGTGTGTCATACTTTTCTTCCAAGGAACAAGTGTCTTTTCATTTCATGGCTGCAGCCACCATCTGCAGTGATTTTGAAGCCCCAAAAAATAAAGTCTCTCACTGTTTCCACTGTTTCCCCATCTATTTGCCATGGAGTGATGGAACCAGATGCCTTAGATTTTTGAATGTTGAGTTTTAAGCCAGATTTTTCACTCTCCTTTTTCACTTTTATCAAGAGGCTCTTCAGTTCCTCTTCACTTTATGCCATAAGGGTGTTGTCATCTGCATATCTGAGGTTATTGATATTTCTCCCGGCAAGCATGATTCCAGCTTGTGCTTCATCCAGCCTGGCATTCCCCATGATGTACACTGCATATGGGTTAAATAAGCAGAGTGATAATATACAGCCTTGATGTACACTTTCCCCATTTGGAACCAGTGTATTGTCCCACATCCAGTTCTAACTGTTGCTTCCTGACCTGTATATACGTTTCTCAGGAGGCAGGTAAGGTGGTCTGGTATTCCCATGTCTTCATGAATTTTCAACAGTTTATTTTGATCCACACAGTCAAAGACTTTGGCATAGTCAATAAAGTAGAAATAGATGTTTTTCTAGAACTCTCTTGCTTTTTTGATGATTCAGTGGAAGTTGGCAACTTGATCTGTGCTTCTCTGTCTTTTCTAAGTCCAACTTGAACACCTGGAAGTTCATGGTTCACATACTGTTGAAGCCTGGCTTGGAGGATTTTGAGCATTACTTTGCTAGCACGTGAGATGAGTGTAGTTGTGTGGTAGTTTTAACATTCTTTGGCATTGCCTTTGGGTTTGGAATGAAAACACCTTTTCCAGTCCTGTGGTTACTGCTGAGTTTTCCAAATTTGCTGGTATATTGAGTGTAGTACTTTCAAATCATCATTTTTAGGATTTGAAATAGCTTAACTGGAATTCCATCTCCTCCACTAGCTTTGTTTGTAGTGATGCTTCCTAAGGCCCGCTTGACTTTGCATTCCAGGATGTCCAGCTCTAGGTAAGTGATCACACCATCCTGGTTATCTAGGTCATGAAGATCTATTTTGTATAGTTCTTTGTGTATTCTTGCCACCTCTTCTTTATATCTTCTGCTTCTGTTAGGTCCATACCATTTCTGTCCTTTATTGTGCCCATCTTTGCATTAATTCCCTTGGTATCTCTAATTTTCTTGAAGAGATCTCTGGTCTTTCCCCTTCCATTGTTTTCCTCTATTTCTTTGCATTGGTCACTGAGGAAGGCTTTCTTACCTCTCCTTGCTATTCTTTGGAGCTCTGCATTCAGATGGGTACATCTTTCCTTTTCTCCCTTGTCTTTAGCTTCTCTTCTTTTCTGATATTTTTAAGGCCTCCTCAGACAACCATTTTGCCTTTCTGTATTTCTTTTTCTTGAAGACAGTCTTGATCACTGCCTCCTGCACAATGTCATGAACCTCCATCCTTAGTTCTTCAAGCACTCTATCATATCTAATCCCTTGAATCTATTGGTCCCTTCCACTGTGTAATTGTAAAGGATTTTATTCAGGTCATAGCTGAATGGTCTAGTGGTTTTCTCTACTTTCTTCTATTTAAGTCTGAACTTGGTGATAAGGACTTCATGATCTGAGCCACAGTCAGCTCCTGGTCTTGTTTTTACTGACTGTATAGAGCTTCTCCATCTTTGGCTGCAAAAATATGATCAATCTGATTTCAGCATTTGAGTGTCGATCATAACAAACTGTGGAAAACTCTTAAAGAGATGGGAATACCAGATCATCTACCTGTCTCCTGAGAAATCTGTATGCAGGTCAAGAAGCAACAGTTAGAATCTTGTATGGAACAACTCACAGGATCAGGATTGGGAAAGGAGTACAACAAGGCTGTTTGTTGTCACCCTGTTTATTTTACTCATATACTGAGCACATCACGAGAAATGCCGGGCTGGATGAGTTACAAGCTGGAATCTAGACTGGTGGGAGAAACATCAACAACCTCAGATATGTGGATGATACAATTCTAATGGCAGAAACCAAAGAGGAACTAAAGAGCCTCTTGATTAGGGTGAAGGAGGAGAGTGAAAAAGCCAGCTTATAACTAAATATTTAAAAAACTAAGATGATGGCATCCGCTCTTCATGACAAGTAGAAGGGGAAAAGGTGGAGGCAGTGACAGCTTTCCTCTCCTCTTCTCGGGCTCTAAAATCACATTGATGTTGACTGCAGGCATGAACTCAGAAGGTGACTGCTTCTTGGCAGGAAAGCTATGACAAACCTGGACAGTGTGTTAAAAATCAAAGACATCACTTTGTGGACAAAGGTCCATATAGTCAAGGCTATGGTCTTTCCAGAGGTCACATGGGGTTGTGAGAGCTGGACCATAAAGAAGGCAGACAGCCAAAGAATCAAAGCCTTCAAACTGCGGTGCTAGAGAAGACTCTTGAGAGTTTCTTGGACAGTAAAGAAATCGAACCAGTCAATCTTAGAGGAAATCAACCTTGAATACTCATTGGAATGACTAATACTGAAGCTGAAGCTCCAATACTTTGGTCATCTGACGCGAACAGCCAACTCATTGGAAAAGACCCTGATGCTGGGAAAGACTGAGGGCAGAAGGAGAAGATGCATCAGAGGATGAGATGGCTGGATGTTATCACTGATACAATGGACATGAACTTGGGCAAATGCCAGGAGATGGTGGGGGACAGGGAGGCCTGGCATGCTGCAGTCCATGGAGTTGACTGGGCGACTGAACAACGACAGTTTATCATATAAGTCTTTAATCTCCTTTTTAGGTTTATACACAGGTATTTTATCTTTTTTGATGTCATTTTATTTTTTATTTTTAACTGGAGGATAATTGCTTTACAGTACTGTGCTAGTTTCTGCTATACATCAACATGAATCAATCATGGGTATACATATGTCCTCTCCCTCCCACCTCCCACCACATCTCATTCCTCTAGGTCATCACAGGCACCAGGTTTGAGCTCCCTGTATCATGCCGCAAGTTCCCACTGGCTGTTTATTTTTCATATGGTAATACATATCTTTCAATGTTACTCTTTCAATACGTCCTTCCCTCTCCTTCCACCATTTGGTCCACAAGTCTGTTCTCTATGTCTGCATCTCCAATGCTACCCTGCAAATACATTCATCAGTATCATCTTTCTAGATTCCCATACACATGTTAATATACAATATTTGTTTTTCCATTTCTGACTTATTTCACACTGTATAACAGGCTCTAGGTTCATCTACCTCATTAGAACTGATTCAAATGCATTCCCTTTTATAGCTGAGCAATATTCTATTGCATATATGTAACACAATTTTTTATCCATTCATCTGTTGATGAACATCTAAGTTGCTTCTGTATCCTAGCTATTGTAAGTCATGCTGCAATGAACACTGAGGTACGTGTGTCTCTTTCAAGATGTGATCTATCCTGGAGAATGTTCCACGTGCACTTGAGAAAAAAGGCAAACCTACTATTTTTGGATGAAATATCCTGTAGATATTAATTAGGTCCAATTGGTCCAACAAATCATTTAAAGCTTGTATTTCCTTATTAATTTTGTGTTTGGATGATCTGTCTATTATTTTGAGTGGGGAGTTAAAGTCTCCCACTAATACTGTGTTACCATGGATTTCCCCTTTGATATTTGTATTTGTCTTATATATTGAGATGTTCCTATGTTGGGTGCACTATATTTATAACTCTTGTATCTTCTTCTTGGATTGATCCCTTGATCATTACGTAGTGTCCTTCCTTGTCTACTATAATGGTCTTACTTTTAAAGTCTGTTTTATCTGACATGAGAATAGTTACTCCTGCTTTCTCTTGATTTCAGCTTGCATAGAATATCTTTTTCCAGCCTCTCATTTTCAGTCTGTATGTGGCCTTAGGTCTGAGGTGGGTCTCATGTAGACAGCATATACATCAGTACATGTGTCTTTTGGCTAGAGCATTTAGTCCATTTACATTTAAGGTAACTATTGATATGTATGATCCTATTACCATTAACTTTATTGTTCTGGGTTTGTTTTCATAGACCTTTTCTCTCTATTTTGTTTCCTGTCTAGAGAAGTTCCTTTAGCACTTGTTTTAAAGCTGGTTTGGTGGTACTGGAGTCTCTTAACTTTTGCTTCTCAGTAAAACTTTTGATTTCTCCTTTGAATCTGAATGAGATCCTTTCTGGATAGAATAATTTTGGTTGTAGGGTTTTGGTTTTTTTTTTTTCCCCCTTTCATAACTTTAGGTATATCCTGCCACTCTCTTTTGGCCTGAAGAATTTCTGTTGAAGTCTAAGCTATTAGACTTATGAGATCCCCTTGTATGAAACTTGCTGCTTTTCCCTTGCTGCTTTTAAAATTTGTTATTTGTATTTAGTTGTTGTTAGTTTGATTAATATACGTCTTGGCATGTTTCTCCCCAGGTTTATCCTATATGAGACTCTCTTGGCTTTCTTGAACTGGGTGGCCAATTCCTTTCCCATTTTAGGGAAGTTTTTGACTATAATCTCTTCAAATATCTTCTCATACCCTTTGCTTTTGTCTTCTTCTTCTCAGACCCCTATGATTCAAATGCTATGTTTAATGTTGTCCCAGAGGTCTCTGAAACTGTTCTCATTTCTTTTGATTCTTTATTTTCTGCTCTGCTTCATTTATTTCCACCATTCTATCTTCCAGCTCACTTGTCTGCTCTTCTGCCTCAGTTATTCTGCCAGTGGTTCCCTCTAGTGTATTTTTCATCTCAATTATTGTGTTGTTCATTGCAGATTGCCTGTTCTTTAGTTCTTCTAGGTCCTTGTTAAAGATTTCTTATATATCTTGATCCATGCCTCCAGTCTACTTAATCTGCACCTCCAGTCTATTTATCTGTGCCTCCATTTTATTTTCAAGATTTTGGATAACATTTACTATCATTACTCTGAATTATTTTTCAGGTAGACTGTCTATTTCCTCTTCATTTGTTTAATCTTGTGGGTTTTTACCAAGTTCCTTCATCTGCTGCATATTTTTCTGTCTTTTCCTTTGTTTAATTCACTGTGTTTGGAGTCTCCTTTCTGCAGGCTGGAGGGTCACAGTTTCTCCTAATTGTGGAGTCTGCCCACCATGGGCGGGCTGGACCAGTGCCTTGTGAAGGTTTCCTGGTTGGGGGGACTTGTGTCTGTGTTCTGGTGGACAGAACTGGATTTTGTGTCTCTGAGGGGCAGTGCTATATCCCCTGGTGTGTTTGGGGGTGTCTATGGGTTTGGCATGTCTTTAGGCAGGCTGTCTTCTAACGTTCAGAGCTGTGCTCCTATTTTGCTGAAAGATGGGTGTGTGGAACCCATCACTGGAACTTGCTGCCCTTTCAGTGGGGTTTGGTCTTAGTGTTGAGATGGAGGCCTTTGGGAGAGCTCCCATCAACTAATGATCCATGGGGTTGAGATTTCTCTGGTGGTTCAATGTCCTGGATCAGGTTTCCCATCTCATGGGTTCAGGCCTGATCCCTTACTATCGCACCAAAACTTCACAGGTCACACAGCACAGAAGACAAAACCCTAAGACAATTGGTGAAAACAATGCTCAACATCCCAGAACACGCAAAGAAACTCACACCTAAGTCCTCTTGATATTTCTGGAAAGTTCTCTGAGCCTGTTGTGGGCAATGTGGAGTCAGCTCAATCTCAGATCTGGCCTTACTCCACCCAGTACTTGGAGTATTAGGTGCACTCCCAAAGTCCACAGCTGTCCCCAAAGTCCACAGTCTCAGGCTAACTGTGGGAGTTAAATCTGCTGCACCTGCAGCTTCAGGAGCTAATTCTCCTTCTCTTCTTCCATCACACAGCTCCTTTGGTTTAGAGCCTGCCTCTTCCTATAGGCCACCCTTGGATTTCTGTTACCTTCCCAGACGTGAGGGGCAAACACCAAGGCTTATTAGAGCTCATGTGCACACTCAGGTGGGGGAGACAGGGGCATGGCATCCACAGGTGGGCTGTACCAGGGCGTGCTCATGGCAGTAGAGGCTTCACAGATGTTGTTACAGACTGCAGCAAGTCGTGCACTCCTCCAGAGGAAATGGCCCCGGGTCGTGCGTCTCTAGGAAGACCAAGCTGGTTAGGCTTCCATCAAGGCGTGGGCGGTAACCTGTACCTATTCACAGCCTGGTGGCAACTGCCACCTCTGGGGTCAGGACCACAGTGGTGGCATTTTGTCTGCTACCTCAGGCACTCTCCTCGGCTTTGGCAGTGGCTAGTGGCTTATGCTTCCCTCTCTGGATAGTAAACTACAGTCAAGTCTAATTCCACCCCTGGGGCTCCTATTGGTTTTGCAGGTTTGGGCAGTTTCTGGGGCACACAGCCACCGTCTTTGAGACAGTAGGCACTTTGGTGAGAGTAGGCACTCTTGTCTTGTCCCTGATCGTAGAGGGAATGATATCAGGTTCTCACCACTGAGAATAATGTTTGCTGTTGGTTTGCTGTATATGGCCTCTGTTATGTTAAGGTAGGTTCCTTCTATGCCCATTGTGCACAGAATCTTGTCAAAAGCTTTTTCTGCATCTATTGAAATTATCATGTTTTTTATCTTTCAGTTTCTTAATATGATGTAGCACATTGATTGATTTGCATATATTGAAGAATACTTGCATCTCTGGGATAAAACCACCTTGATCATGGTATATGATCTTTTTAATGTGTTGTTGAATACTGTTTGCTAAAATTTTGTTGAGGATTTTTGGATCTTTGCTCATCAGTGATATTGACCTAGAATTTTCTTTTTTTGTGATGCCTTTGGTTTTAGTATCAGGGTGATGGTGGCGTCATAGAATGAGTTTGGAAGTGTTCCTTTCTCTGCAATTTTTTGGAAGAGTTTCAGTCTTGGAAGGTTGAACTTTTCTAACAATCTTTCCATTTTCAATGCCATTCTTCAGACAACTACAACAAGAAATTTCACGATTCATATGGAAACACAAAAGACCCAAAATAACCAAAGCAATCATGAGAAAGAAGAATGGAGTTGGAGGAATCAACTTACCTGATTTAAGACTATATTACAGAACTACATACAGTCATCAAGGAAGTTTGGGACTGGCATAAAACAGTAATAAAGACCAACGGAACAAGAAAGAAAGCCCAGAGATAAACCCATGTACCTATAATGACTTTATTTTTGACAAAGGAGGCAAGAATATACAATGGGAAAAAGATAGTCTCTTCAATAATTGCTGCTGGAAAATCTGGACAACTACATGTAAAAGAATGAAATTAGAACACTTCCTAACACCATACACAAAAATAAACTCAAAATTGATAAAAGATCTAAACATAAGACCCGAAACTATAAAACTCTTAGAAGAAAACATAGGCAGAACACTGTACGACATAAATTTCAGCAAGATCCTCTATGACCCACCTCCTAGAATAATGGAAATAAAAATAAAATAAACAAGTGGGACCTAATTAAGCTTAAAAGTTTTTGCACAGCAAAGGAAACTATAAACAAGGTAAAAAGACAACCCTCAGAATGGGAGAAAATAATAGCAAAATAAACAACTGACAAAGGATTATCTCCAAAATATACAAGCAGCTCATACAATTCAATACCAGAAAAATAAACAACCCAATCAAAAAGTGGCCAAAGACCTAAACAGACATATCTCATGACTCAAAGGAAGTGAGGTTGCTTGATCGTGTGCGACTCCTTGCAATCCCATGAACTGTAAGTCTACCAGGCTCCTCTGTCCATGGAATCTTCCAGGCAAGAGTACTGGAGTGGGTTGCTATTTCCTTCTCCAGGGGATCTTCCCAACCTGGGGATGAAACCCAGGTCTCCCACATTGCGGGCAGACGCTTTACCCTCTGAGCCACCAGGAAAGCCCAAAGAAGACATAGAAATGGCTAAGAAACACATGAAAAGATGTTCAACATCACTCATTATTAGAGAAATGCAAATCAAAACCACAATGAGACATCACACCAGTCAGAATGGCCATCATCAAAAAAATCCACAAACAACAAGTGCTGGAGAGGATGGGGAGAAAAGAACCCTCTTGCACTTCTGGTGGGAATGTAAATTGATACAACACTATGGAAGACAGTATATATAGACTCCTTAAAAACTAGAAATAAAACCACCGTATGACCCAGCAATACCATTTCTAAGCATATGCCCTGAGGAAACCAGAACTGGAAAAGACACATGTACTTCAATGTTCATGGCAACACCATGTACAATAGCTAGAACATGGAAGCAACCTAGATTTCCATCAACAGATGAATGGATAAAGAAGCTGTGGTACATATATACAATGGCATACCACTCAGCCACAGAGAGGAACATATTTGAGTCAGTTCTAATGAGGTAGATGAACCTAGAGCCTATTATACAGAGTGAAGTCAGAAAAACAGTATCACATATTAACACATATATATGCAGTCTGGAAAGATGGTCCTGATGAACCTATTTGCAAGGCAGCAATGGAGATGGAGACATAGATAACAGACTTATGGACAGGGCAGGGGGCAGGAGGAAGGAGAGGGTGAGATGAATGGAGAGAGTACCATGGAAGCATATACACCACCATATGTAACACAGATAAGCAACAAAAACTTGCTGTATGATTGCGGGAACTCAAACTTGGGCTTTGTAACAATCTGCAGGGGTGGGTAAGGGTGGGACAGAGGTTCAAAAGACAGGGGACATATGTATACCTATGGCTAATTCATGTTGGTATATAGTGGAAATCAAACAAATATTGTAAAGCAACCATCCTTCAATTAAATATATATATTATAATGTGTGTGTGTGTGTGTGTGTGTGTGTGTGTGTGTGTGTATTTTAAAGCCTAGGGAGATTCGAGTAAGATGGGGAGATTGCTGGCCTCCCCACATATACATTAAAAACTTATCAAGATATGGAACAACTCCTACAGACCAACCTCTAGGCTACAGCAGCAGTCCCCAGGCCTCCAGGGGGACAGGCTAAGCTCCATGAAATGAGGTAGGAGAGAGGATGGAGACATAAAAAGAGAAAAGGGCAAGAGCTTGCACCCCAAGGGAGGGAGGGGGTTCTGAAAAAGCAGGAGATCCCAAGCACAGGGAAGCTCCCTCACAGGCAGGCCCAAGGGGGAGCTGCAAAATCTCAGAAAACCAGGCAAAGCAGAGACTTGGCAGAAAACAGAGAAAGCTACACTCCTCAGCCTGTTAAGAGCTCACGGACTGTGGGCCCAATCAGACGGCAGGCTGGGGTAACTGAGAGTGAGGAGGCATAGGAACCTAGCCAGCACACACAACCCTCGCAGCACAGCTGAAAGAAGTGTGGAACACATAAGCTCCACAAGAAAAGAGGGCAGGCAGTGAGAGGAAACAAATGCACACAAACCTCACGATGCAGAGGGTGGGCAGAGGGAGCCCCAACAAGTCCACCCTAGACGCAGGACACAGAGGCCAGGCCTGGGGAGCTGAAACAAGTGCACACAAGCCCCGAGACGCAGAGGGCGGGCCCCAGAAGCTGAGACAAGTGCCACAAGCCCCGTGACACAGAGAGGAGCTCAGGGGTGGAGGGGAGCCAACACAAGTCTCTGCCATACAGAGGGCAGGAATAGATCCACACACGCCCCCACCCGGCAAGCTTCAGCCAGTGGCGCAGGGCTGAGAAGCACGGGCCAGGATCCCAGGCACAAGTCGGGGGCTGGCGGCAATGAAGATAGAAGGAGAGGGCCACTTCGAGGTGGCTGCAGAGATAGACGTGTTTAACACTGCCAAAGCCAGATGGCATACTGAACCCATGGACATTCAAAAACTTACTGCTGGACACTGCACTGCCCTTCAGAGAGACGAGATTCAGCTCTATCGACCAGAACACAGGCACGAGCTCCCCCAACCAGGATACATCACAGGACACTAACCGAACCCCAGGCACAGGGCCAGACCCCACAATCAGGAAGAAATATGACCTTGAGAACCATTTTTTTCTTTTTTTCTTATAAATCACAATGTTTATTCTTCCTACATATTTCCACCTTCACATTAGCCCTTTTCAGTGCTGTGGAGTTTTCCTCTTGGACTTAACTGATTTTTTTTTTTAATTCATTTTAAGACTTTTTTTCTTTTTTTCTTATAAAGCACACTGTCCATTGCCCCTACATATTTCTACAGTCACATTAGCCTTTTGTGATACTGTGGAGTTTTCCACCTTGTGTTTCTTGTCAAAAAAAAAATTCATTTTAAGATGTTTTTACTTTTTTTCTCTTTTGTACCCTTTTTTAAAATGAGTTTTATTTGTTTTTGATATATTCCACTGGTTTTCCTATAGTTCTTTACCAGCTGTGGCTCTTCCTGAATATATGTAAATCTTTACCATATATATCTATTCATCTTTGCTTTTCTAGTTTTACTGTTCTCTCTTTTTTAACCCTCTTTTCCATCTCTTCCTTTTCTCTTTTCCCACCTTCTCCTCTTTTCCTATCTCTTTTTCCTTCTCCCTTTTCCCCTTCACTCTTTCTTTTATTCCCTAAGCAAGTTGAACTGCTGGGCTCTCTTTACTATGTTCCCCAGTTGGCCCTCTGCTGTTTTCCAGATTGAGCTTTAGTTAGCTCTTGGTTGATGATCACTTTTGGTTTACCATCTTCACCAGGTCAATCTCCTGTACTCTTTTCTTTGTAACACTTCGGTTATAATTGTATGTGTGGAAGTGTGTGTATATGTCCCATTATCTCTGCAGTTACCTGCCTGATCTGCTTGATCTCCTCCCATTAGAACACAGGGACAAGTTACCCTCCAACAAGAAATCAACACAAACCATCCAACCAAATTTCCCCCCAAAGTAAAAAACCAAAAGGAAGAAGGAACACAACCCTAAAGCCTGGGAAAATGAGACCTCAAGTGGAGAAAGTTAGAGAAAAAATGATAAAAACTCTCAAGACAAAATAAAGAGGAAATAAACAATCTTCCTGCAAAATAATTCAGAGTAATGATAGTAAAGTTGCTCCAAAGACTTGAAATCAGAATGGAGAAAATCCAAGAAACATTTAACATAGTTAATACAATTGCCAAGGATATAGAAGAAATAAAGAATAAGTAAAGAGATGAAAAACATAATTACTGAAATTATAAATACTCTAGAAGGAACCAAAACCAGAATAACTGAGGAGAGGAACAGATAAGTGAACTGGCAGATAGAATGGTGGAAATAACTACTGAAGAGCAAAATAAGGGGAAAGGAATGAAAAGAATTGAGGATATGCTCAGAGACCTTTGGGAAAATATTGAATGCACCAACATTCAAGTTATAGGGGGTCCCAGGTGAAAAAAAAAATAAGAAAGGCACTGAGAAAATTTCTGAAGCAATTATAGTTGCAAACTTCCTCAACATGGGGAAGGAAACAGTCAGTCAAGTCCAAGAAGCACAGAGAGTCCCTTACAGGATAAACCCAAGGAGAAACACATAGGGATATATGTTAATTAAGCTAACAGAGATTAACTACAAATGAAGAATATTAAAAGCAGCAAGGGAAAAGCAAAAAGTAACATACAAGGGAAAACCCATACAATTACCAGCAGATCTTCCAGCAGAAACTGCAGGCCAGAAGGGAATGGCAGGATATCTTTCAAGTACTCAAAGACAAAAATCTACAACCAAGATTACTATATCTGGCAAAGATCTCATTCAATTTATGGAAAATCAAATGCTTTACAGACAAGCAGAAGTTGAGAGAATTCGGCACCACCAAACCAGCCTTGCAACAAATACTGAAGGGGCTTACATAGCCAGTAAACACAAGAGAAAGGAAAGACCCACAAAAGCAAACCCAAAACAATCAAGAGAATGCCAATAGGAACAATTGGCATTAAGTATGTATTGAAGAATTATGTATCAATAATTACCTTAAATGTAAATAGATTAAATGCACCAACCAAAAGATACAGACTGACTGAATGGATACAAAACCAAGACCCATATATATGCTGCCTACAGGAGACCCACTTCAGACCTAGAGACACATGCAGACTGAAAGAGAAAGGATGGAAAAAGATATTCCATGTGAATGGAAACTAAAAAATAAAGCCAGAGTGGCAATCCTTATTTCAGACAAAATAGACTTTAAAATAAAGAATATTTTAAGAGACAAAGAAGGACACTACATAATGATCAATGGATTAATTGAAGAAGAAGACATAAAAATTGTAAATATTTATGGAACCAACATATTAGCACCTCAATACATAAAGCAAATACTAACAGGCGTAAGAGGGGAAATAGACAGAAACACAGTAATAGTAAGGGACTTTAACACCCCACTTACACCAATGGACAGGTAATCAAAAGAGAGAATCAATAAGGAAACACAAACCTTAGATGAAACATTAGACCAAATGAACCTAATTGATATCTTCAGGACTTTCCATCCAAATGCAGAATATATTTTCCTCCCAAGTGCACATGGACCATTCTCCAGGATAGAACACATTTTGGGCCACAAACCAAGCCTCAGTAAATTTAAGAAAATTGAACTTGCATAAATGTATCAAGTATCTTTTCTGACCACAATGCTATGAGACTAGATATCAAATAAAGGGAAAAAAAACTGCAAATAAAGCAAATTCATGGAGATTAAACAGTGCAGTACTAAATAATGAAGAGGTTACTAAATAAATAAGAAAGAAAATCAAAAGATTCCTAGAAACAAATGACAATGAAAACACAATGACCCCAAACCTATAAGATTCAGCAAAAGCAGCTCTAAGGGGGAAGATTATAGCAATACAATCATATCTCAAGAAATAAGAAAAGCATCGAATAGACAACCTAACTCTACATCTAAATCAGCTGGAAAAAGAACCAAAAATCCCCAAAGTCAGCAGAAGGAAAGAAATCATAAAGATCAGAGCAGAAATAAATGAAAAAGAAATGAAGGAGACACTATGAAAGTGAAGGTCGCTCAGTCGTGTCCTACTTCTTGTGACCCCATCGACTATACAGTCCGAGGAATTCTCCAGGCCAGAATGCTGGAGTGGGCAGCCTTTTCCTTCTCCAGGGGATCTTCCCAACACAGAGATCAAACCTAGGGTTCCCGCATTGCAGGTGGATTCTTTACCAGCTGAGCCACAAGGGAAGCCTGAAGGAAACAATAGCAAAGATTAATAAAATGAAAAGCTAGTACTTTGAGAGGATAAACAAAATTGACAAACCACTAGCCAGACTCATCAACAAATAGGGAGAAAAAATGAAATCAACAAAATTAGAAATGAAAAAGGAGAGTTTACAACAGACAAAACAGAAATACAAAGGATTATAAGAGAATATTGTGAGCAACTCTATGCTAAAAAAATGGACAGCCTAGAGGAAATGGACAGATTCTTAGGAAAGGTCCACCTCCCAAGACTGAACCAGGAAGAAATAGAAATTATGAACAACCCAATTACAAACACTGAAATCAGTGATCAAAAATCCCCCAAAATGAAAATGCAGATCCACATGGCTTCACAGGGGAATTCTATCAAACATTTACAGAAGAGCTAATGTCTATTTTTCTGAAAACCTTCCCAAAAATTGCAGAGGAAGGGATGCTTCCAAACTCATTTTACAAGGCCACAATCACCCTGATACCAAAGCCAAGCAAAGACAACATGAAAAAAGAAAATTGCAGGCCAATATCACTGATAAACATAGATGCAAAAATCCTCAACAAAATTCTAGCAAACAGAATTCAACAACACATGAAAAAGCTCATATGCCATGAACAAGTTGGGTTTACCCAGGACATGCAAGCATTCATCAATATATGCAAATCAATCAATGTGATACACCATATTTACAAATTGAAAGGTAAAAACATGATTATCTCAATAGATGCAGACAAAGCTTTTGACTAAATTCAGCTTCCATTTATGATTTTTAAAAAAAAAGCTTCAAAAAGTGGGCATAGAGGGAACCTACCTCAACATAGTTAAGGCCATATATGCAGAGCCCACACCAAACATTTTTCTCAATGGTCAAAAACTAAAAGAATTCCCTCTAAAATAAGGACAAGGGTGTACACTCTCACCCTATTATTCAACAAAGTTTTGGAAGTCCTAGCTACAGCAATCAGAGATGAAAAATAAAAGTAATCCAGATTGGCAAGGAAGAAGCAAAACTCTCACTGTTTGCAGATGACATAATACTATACGTAGAAAACCCAAAAGAAACTATCAGAAAATTTCTAGAACTAAACAGTGAATTCAGCAAAACCGTGGGATACAAGGTCAGTACACAGAAATCGCTTGCATACCTATATAAAAACAATGAAAAGTCAGAAAGAGAAATTAATGAATCAATCCTATATACCACTGCAACAAAAAGAATAAAATATCTAGGAATAATCCTACCTAAGGAGACAAAAAAACTTGTACATGGAAAAGTATAAAACACTGAAATAAAAGATAACATAAACAGATGGGGAGATATTCCATGTTTGTGGGTAGGGAAAATTAACATTGTGAAAATGACTATACTACCAAATGCAATCTACAGATTCAATGCGATCCCTATCAAATTACCAATGGCATTTTTCACAGGACTAAAAAAAAAATTCACAATTCACATGGAAACACAAATGACCCCAAATAGCCAAAGCAGTCTTGAGAAAGAAGAATGGAGCTGGAGAAATCAACCTTCCTGACTTAAGACTATACTACAAACCTACAGTCATCAAGACAGTATGGTACTGGCACAAAAACAGAAATATAAACCAATGGGAAAAGATAGAGAATCAGAGATAAACCCACATACCTACGGATACCTTATTTTTGACAAAGGAGGTAAGAATATACAAGGGGGCAAAGACAGCCTCTTCAATTAGTAGTGCTGGGAAAACTGGAAAGCTAAATGCAAAAGAATGAAATTAGAACACTACCTAATACCACACACAAAGATAAACTCAAAATGGATTAAAGACTTAAATGTAAGACCAGAAACTATAAAACTCTTAGAGGAAATCATAGGTACAACACTCAGTGACATAAATCAAAGCAAGATCTTCTACAACCCACCTCCTACAGTAATGGAAATCAAAACAAAAATAAATAAGTGGGACCGAATTAACCTTAAAAGCTTTCGTATAGCAAAGGAAACTACAAACGATGTGAAGAGACAACCAACCCTCAGAATGGGAGAATATAAAAGCAAAGGAAACAACTGAGAAAGAATTAATTTCCAACATATACAAGCAGCTCATACGACTCAATACCAGAAAAGCAAACAACCCAATCAAAAAGTGGGAAAGGAACCAGAAGAGATATTTTTCCAAAGAATATATACAGATGGCCAACAAGCACGTGAAAAGATGCTCAACACCATCCATTATTCAGTTCAGTTCAGTTGCTCAGTTGTGTCCGACTATTTGCGAGGCCATGAGCTGCACAACACCAACTCCCGGAGCTTACCCAAACTCATGTCCATTGAGTCGGTGATGCCATCCAGCCATCTCATCCTCTATCATCCCCTTCTCCTCCTGCCCTCAATCTTTTCCAGTATCAGGGTCTTTTCAAATGAGTCAGCTCTTCGCATCAGGTGGGCAAAGTACTGGAGTTTCAGCTTCAACATCAGTCCTTCCAATGAACACACAGGACTGATCTCCTTTAGGATGGATTGGTTGGATCTCCTTGAAGTCCAAGGGACTCTCAAGAGTCTTCTCCAACACAACAGTTCAAAAGTATCAATTCTTTGGTGCTCAGCTTTCTTTATAGTCCAACCCTCACATCCATACATGACCGCTGGAAAAACCATAGCCTTGACTAGATGGACCTTAATCGTAAAGTAATGTTTCTGCTTTTGAATATGCTATCTAGGTTGGTCATAATTTTCCTTCCAAGGAGTAAGCATCTTTTAATTTCATGGCTGCAGTCACCATCTGCAGTGATTTTGGAGCCCAGAAAAATAAAGTCTGACACTGTTTCCACTGTTTCCCATCTATTTCCCATGAAGTGATGGGACTGGATGCCATGATCTTCGTTCTATGAATGTTGAACTTTAAGCCAACTTTTTCACTCTCCTCTTTCACTTTCATCAAGAGGCTCTTCTGTTCTTCTTCACTTTCTGCCATAAGGGTGGTGTCATCTGCATATCTGAGGTTATTGAGATTTCTCCCAGCAATCTTGATTCCAGCTTGTGCTTCTTCCAGCCCAACGTTTCTGATGATGTACTCTGCATAGAAGTTAAATAAGCAGGGTGACAATATACAGCCTTGACGTAAACCTTTCCCTATTTGGAACCAGTCTATTGTTCCATGTCCAGTTCTAACTGTTGCTTCCTGACCTGCATATAGGTTTCTCAAGAGGCAGGTCAGGTGGTCTGGTATTCCCATCTCTTTCAGAATTTTCCACCGTTTATTGTGATCCACACAGTCAAAGGCTTTGGTTTAGTCAATAAAGCAGAAATAGACGTTTTTCTGGAACTCTCTTGCCTTTTCCATGATCCAGCAGATGTTAGCAATTTGATCTCTGGTTCCTCTGCCTTTTCTAAAACCAGCTTGAACATCTGGAAGTTCATGGTTCATGTATTGCTGAAGCCTGGCTTGGAGAATCTTGAGCATTACTTTACTAGTGTCTGAGATGAGTGCAACTGTGCAGTAGTTTGATCATTCTTTGGCATTGCCTTTCTTTGGGATTGGAATGAAAACTGACCATTTCCAGTTCTGTGGCCACTGCTGAGTTCTCCAAATTTGCTGACATCCAGAGTGCAGCACTTTCACAGAATCACCTTTTAGGATTTGAAATAGCTCCACTGGAATGCCATCACCTCCACTAGCTTTATTTGTAGTGATGCTTCCTTAGGCCCACTTGACCTCACTTTCCAGGATGTCTGGCTGTAGATGAGTGATCACACCATCATGATTAACTGGGTCATGAAGATCTTTTTTGTATAGTTCTTCTGTGTATTCTTGCCACCTCTTCTTAATATCTTCTGCTTCTGTTAGGTCCATATCATTTCTGTCCTTTACTGAGCCCATCTTTGCATGAAATGTTCCCTTGGTATCTCTAATTTTCTAGAAGAGATCTCTAGTCTTTCCCATTCTATTGTTTTCCTCCATCCATTATTACAGAAATGCAAATCAAAACTACAGTGAGATACTACCTCACTCCAGTCCGAATGGCCATCATCAAAAAGTCTACAAACAATAAATGCTGGAGAGGGTGTGGAGTAAAGGGAACCCTCTTGGATTGCTGGTGGGAATGTAAAGTGATATAGCCACTATGGAAAAGTTATGGAGAATCCTTAAAAAGCTAGGAATAAAACTACCATATTACCCCCCTAGGCATGTACTCTAAGGACATCAAAATTGAAAAAGACACATGTACCCCAAAGTTCATTGCAGCATTATTTACAATAGCTAGTACATGGAAGCAACCTAGATGTCCACTGACAGATGAATGGATAAAGAAGCTGTGGTACATACATACAATGGAACATTACTCAGCCATTAAAAAGAATGGAATAATGCCATTTACAGCTACATGGATGGATCAAGAGACTTTCAAACTGAGTGAACGACGACAGACAGAGTGAGAATGCATGAATGTGTATGGCTGAATCCCTTCACTATGCACCTGAAAATATCACAACATTGTTCATCGACTGTACTTCAATTTAAAAAAAAAAACAAAGCAAGAGTTAATTCTTTAATATTTTCAACAAAATTGGTAAACCCTCCTAGTTGCACTGGAGAAAAATATATAAGACTCAAAAATATTGTAAATGAAACAGGGATATTAAAACTGATATCAAAACAACAAAATTCTGTAAAGCAATTATTCTTCAATTAAAAAGTAAATAAATTTTTAAAAATTTCTAAACTCATTCTATAAGGTGAGCATCATGATTCTCATACTAACACTAGACAAAAACATAACAAGCAAAGTACAGACCCAATATCTCTGATGAAGTCTCATGAAAAATCCTCAACAAAATGGGAGTAAACAGAATTCAACAGGAAATTAAAAGTATTATACATCATGACCAAATAGGATTTACTCTTGAAAAAGCAAGATGGTTCTCTATATTAAAAACAATTAACACAATAATAACAGTAACACAATTAAGAAAAAGCCATGATTATCTCAATTGATTCAAAAAAGAAACATGATAGAATTTCAATTTCATAAGGAAAAACATTCAACAAACCAGCAACAGAGGAAAACTACCTCATTACATTAAAGTCCATAAAAGAAGAGCTCACAGCTAACCTGAAAAGAAATAAAAAGCATCTATATTGTAAATTATCAGTTTACAGGAAAATGCATTATTTACAGAAACATTATCTTATAAACTGAAAATTCTAAAGATTCTACACACACACACACACACACACACACACACACAGTGTTATATCACTAGTTTTAAAATTTGTCAAAATTTTGGGATATGTGCTAAGTCACTTCAGTCGTGTCTGACTCTGTGCGACCCCATAGACGGCAGACCACCAAGCTCCCCCATCCCTGAGATTCTCCAGGCAAGAACACTGGAGTGAGTTGCCATTTCCTTCTCCAATGCATGAAAGTGAAAAGTGAAAGGGAAGTCGCTCAGTCATGTCCGACTCTTAGCAACCCCATGGACTGCAGCCTACCAGGCTCCTCCATCCATGGGATTTTCCAGGCAAGAGTACTGGAGTGGGGTGTAGAATCAATAAAAATTTGCTGTGTCTCCATATATTAACAATGAACAATTTGTAAAAGAAATTAAATAAAAAGTTTCATTTATGAGAGCAGAATAAAAATAAGATACTTATTGAATTATTCAGCTAAGGGGGGGCAAATGACTTGCAGGCTGAAAATACTACAAACTATTGCTGACTGAAATTAAAGAAGACACCAATAAATGAAAAGACATCTTGAGTTGATGAAGGGAAAGACCTAATATTTTAAAGATGTCATTATTACCCAAAGTGTTCTAAGATTCAATCTATTCTCTATCAAAATACCAATGACATTTTTGGCAGAAACAGAAAACCCCTCCTGAAGTTTATATGGCAACTTGAGGAACTCTGAGGAGTAATGATATTTTCTGGAAAAAAAAGAAAAGAGGTAGCTGTCTCACACTTCTCAACTTGAAACAACTACAAAGCAACAATAACCAAGACAGCATGGTACCAGCATAAAGATAGATATTTAAACAATGGAACAGAATAAAGAACTCAGAAATAAGCCCTGATGACATGGCTGAAACTGGACCGATTGTCAGAGTGAAGTAATTCCAGAAAGAAAAACACCAATACATATACAAGGCATCAGATGTTTTAATATACTTTATTTTCTGGGGGATGATTTGGAGAATGACATTCTAACATGTATACTATCATGTGAATTGAATCCCAGTCTATGTCTGACGCAGGATGCAGCATGCTTGGGGTGATGGGGATGACCCAGAAAGATGTTATGGGGAGGAGGTGGGGATGGCAACATGTTTGGGGATTACATGAAAAAATAAATAAATAAATAAATAAATAAATAAAATAAAATCTTAAATAAATAAATAAATAAATAAATAAAACAATGGAACAGAATAAAGAACTCAGAAATAAGCCCTGGTGTACATGGCTAGATAATTTTTGACAACAGTGTCAAGACTACCATCAGTATCATTCCAATGGGAAAGGACAGTCTCGTCAACAAATAATTTGAGGAAAAATAGATATCTACATGCAAAAGAATGAAGGTAGACTCTTACCTAACCTCATTTAGAGAAATTAACTCAAAAGGCATCAAAGATCTTTTTTTAATATAAATTTATTTTTTTAATTGGAGGTTAATTACTTTACAATATTGTATTGGTTTTGCCATACATCAACATGAATCCGCCACAGGTATACACATGTTCCCTATCCTGAACCCCCCTCCCTTCTCCCTCCCCATACCATCCCTCTGGGTCATCTCAATGAAAAACAAAACTTTAAGATGCCTAGATTTAAAACCATGTGGGAAAAGATTCATGACACTGGATTCGGCAATAATTTCTTGGATGGGATGGCAACAAAGATAGATAAATGGGATTACATTAAACTTAAAAAAAAAAAAAAACAATAATCAAGTTACCTAAACGTCCATCAACTTATTGACATTAGATATGCATTAGATCTTTATTTACGTACCAAGACTGAATAAAGTAAGTATGGTATATACAAACAATGGAGTATTTATCAGTCTTAGAAAAGAAGGAAATTTTGTCATATGCTATAAGCATGGATGAACCTTGATGACATTAAGTTAAATGAAATGAGCCAGACACACAACTCAAAACCTATGGGATGCAGTAAAGCAGTGCTAAGAGGGAAGTTTACAGCAATGCAAGCCTACCTCTTGCAGAAACAAGAGAAACATCAAATAACCTAACATTACACCCAACTAGAAAAACAAGAACCAAAAAAATCCCAAGTTAGGAGAAAGAAATCACAAAGCTCAGAGCACAAAAAGATAAAAAAGAAATGAAGGATATAATAGCAAAGATCAATAAAACTAAAAGCTGGTTCTTTGACATGATATACAAAATTGACAAGCCATTAGCCAGACTTATCAAGAAAAAAAGAATATTCAAATCAATAAAACTGGAAATGAAAAAGAAGTTACAACAGACAACGCAGATATACAAAGGATCATAAGAGACTACTATGAGCAACTGTATGGCAAACAAAAGGAACAACCTGGAAGAAGCGGACAAACTCTTAGAAAGGTACACTCTTCCAACACTGAACCAGGAAGAAGTAGAAAACAAGAACAGAACAGCGACAAGCACTAAAAATTGAAACTGTGATAAAAATCTTCTAACAAACGAAAGCCCATGGTCAGACGGCTTCACGTGCAAAGTCTATCAAAAGTTCAGAGAAGAGCTAATAGCTATCCTGCTCAAACTGTTAAAAAAAACTGCAGAGGAGGACGTATTCCCAAACTCATTTTATGAGGCCATCATCACCCTGATACCAAAAAGAGACAAAGATACCACAATCAATGTGCTACAATATATTAACAAATTGAATGACAAAAACCATGTGATCATCTCAATAGATGCAGAGAAGGCTTTCAACAAAATTCAATGCCCATTTATGATATAAACCTCTCCAGAAAATTGGCACAGAAGCAACCAACCTCAACATAATAAGGGCCATATACAACAAGCCCAGAGCAAACATTATTCTCAGTGGTGAAGAACTGAAAGCATTTCCTCTAAGATTAGGAACAAGACAAGGGTGCCTTGTTCCTTTACTGCAAACAGTAAAACTCTCACTGTTTGCAGATGACATGATACTACACATAGAAAACCCTAAAAGAAGCTACCAACAACTACTAGAGCTAATTAATGAATGTAGTAAAGTTGTAGGATATAAAATTAATGCACAGAAATCTCTTGTATTCCTATACACTGACAATGAAAAAATCAGGAAGAAACTCAGTCGTGTCCAACTTTCTGTGACCCCATGGACTATAGTCCACCAGGCTTCTCTGTCCATGGGATTCTCCAGGCGAGAATACTGGAATGGGTAGCCCTTTCCTTCTCCAGGGATCTTCCCAACCCAGGGATCGAACCCAGGTCTCCCACATTGTAGGCAGATCCTTCACCAGCTGAGCCACCAGGGAAGCCCACACATAGAAAACCCTAAAAGAAGCTACCAACAACTACTAGAACTAATTAATGAGTAGTAATGTTGTAGGATATAAAATTAATGCACAGAAATCTCTTGTATTCCTATACACTGACAATGAAAACATCAGAAAGAAATGAAAGAAACAACCTCATTCACCACTGCAACAGAAAGAACAAAATATCTAGGAATAAGCCTACCTAAGGAGACAAAAGATCTGTGTGCAGAAAACTATAAGACACTGATGAGAGAAATCACAGATGGCGCAAACAGATGGGGAGATATACCCTGTCCCTGGATTGGAAAAATCAATATTGTTGAAATGACTATACTATCCAAAACAATCTAAAGATTCAATGCAATCTGTATCAAATTACCAATGGCATTTTTTCACAGAACTAGAACAAAAAATTTCAGTTTGTATGGAACACAAAAGACCCTGAATAGCCTAAGCATTACTGAGAGAGAAAAAATAAAGAAAAATGGAGCTGGAGGAATCAACCTCCCTAACTTCAAATTTTACCATGAAGCTACAGTCATCAAGAAAGTATGGGACTGGCACAAAAACAGAAATATAGACTAATAGAAACAGATGTAAAACCCAGAGATAAACCCCCACACCTATGAGCACCTTATCTTTGAGAAAGGAGGCAAGAATATACAATGCAGAAAAGACCACCAGCCTCTCCAATAAATGGTGCTGGGAGAACTGGACAGCTACATGTACATGGACGAAACTGGAACACTTCCTAACACCATACACCGAAATAAACTCAAAATGGATTAAAGCCTTATATGTAAGGCCAGAAACTATAAAACTCTTAGAGGAAAACAGAGAAGTACATTCTTTGACATAAATTGCAGGCAAGATAATCTCTGACCCACCTCTTAAATTAATGAAAATGAAAACAAAAATAAATAAACGGGACCTAATAAAACTTAAAAGCTTTTGTACAGCAAAGGAAACTATAAACAAGATGAAAATACAAGCCTCAGAACAGGAGAAAACAACTGCAAATGAAGCAACTGACAAAGAGTTAATCTTCAAAATATATGAGCAGCTCATGCAGCTAAATATCAGAAAAACTGATATAAGAACTCACTTATAAAAATGGACAGAAAACTTAAACAGACATTTTCCAAAGAAGATACACAGATGGCTAATAAACACATTAAAAGATGCTCAACATTGCTCATTATCAGAGAAATGCAAATCACAACTACAATGGCATGTCTCCTCACACCATTCAGAATGGCCATTGTTAAAATCTACAAACAATAAATGCTGGAGAAGACATGGTAAAACGGAACCCTCCTGCACTGTTGGCGGGAATAAAAACTGACAGAGCCATTATGGAAGACAGTATGGAGATTCCTTTAAAAATTAGAACTAAATCTACCATATGACCCAGCAATCCGACTACTGGGCATACACCTTGAGAAAACCAAACTCTAAAACAGACACATGTACCCCAGTGTTCATTGTAGCAATATTTGCAACAGGAAGAGGTGGCCCAGTGAGGAATCTGCCTGCAATGCAGGAGATGCAAGAGACAAGGGTTCGATCCCTGGGTTGGGAAGATCCTCTAGAGTAGGAAATGGCAACCCGCTCCAGTAGTTTTACCTGGAAAATTCCATGGACAGAGGAACAAAGAGTCAGACACGACTGAGCGCACGCACACAAACACACACACACAGGACATGGAAGTGTGTAGATGTCCATCTACAGATGAATGGATAAAGAAGCTGTGGTACACTCATACGAACAAATGTTAACTCAGCCATAAAAGGAACGAATTTCAGTCAGCTATAGTGAGGTAGGTGAACCTAGAGCCTCTTATAGAAAGTGAAATAAGTCAGAAGGAGAAAAACGAGTATCATATATTAATGCATATATATGGAATTTAGAAAAATGGTACTGATAAACCTAGTAGAGAACAGACTTGTGAGCACAGCAGCTGAAGGTGAGGGTGGGCCAAATTGAGAAAGCAGTATTGCCATATACACACTATCCTAGGGATAAGCCCACGTTAGTTATAGTGGCTCACTCCCCCAGATTTACTACACCCTACACAGGGCCATGCAGCCTTGGCTGGAATTGGTTTCAGATAAGCATACAGCCCAATTATATCCAATGAGTTATAAATATTTAGAGTTCCAGAAAGAGAGACTGGGAAGATATTTTAGTCACGAAATTTCCAAAACTGAAGAAAGACTTCATAGCATAGATTTAAGTAATTCATCAAAACCCAGGAATCTTAAATATAAAGAAAACTATTACCTAAACATGTCAGTAGAAAACTGCTGAGTAGCCATTAAAGAAAAAAAAAAAAAAAACTTAAGAGCAGCCAATGAAAGGTAAATTATATACAGAAGGAAAAGTATGGCTGTTACATCTTAAGAAATAATGGAGGACAGAAAACAATGGTATAAAAAGCATTAAAAGAAAAAAAATGTTAACCTATAATTCTATACACAAAAAATGTTCTTCCAAAATAAAGGGGAACTAAAGTATCAGATGTGTGTACGTATGCACTTATTTACTGGCACCTAATAGTCCTTTCATCTAACTATATTACTCAATAAAACTCAAATATGGTGGTAGGATTAGCACCTTCTAATTTTCACAACCAGCTTGGTATTTCACAGGACAAAACTGAGAAGAAAAGTAACTAGATTCCAAAGACCAACCCACTCAATTTCAATACTGATGGATTGTTCTTTATGGACTGCTATCAATACCCAAGCTGTATAACTGGGATTCTTTATGTGCCTAGAAGAGGCCACATCAACCCAGTGTGTGTCTGAGGAGCTTCTGTAGATGCCCAAAGCAGCTGTAGCAGAAGCTGAGGACAAAACCAGGGTCAGAGTCCAACAGACTTTTGCTCAGAGGATGTTTCAAATTGCCAACATCCATTGGATCATAGAAAAAGCAAGAGAATTTCACAAAAACATCTACTTCTGTATATTGACTATGCCAAAGCCTTTGACTGTGTGGATCACAGTAAACTGTGGAAACTTCTTAAAGAGATGAGAATACAACACCACCTTACCGGTCTCCTGAGAAATCTGTATGCAGGTCAAGAAGCAACAGCTAGAATCGGACATGGAACAATGGACTGGTTCCAAACTGGGACAGGATTACGTCAAGACTGTATACCGTCACCCTGCTTATTAAACTTATATGCAGAGTACATCATGCAAACGCCAGACTGGAAGAACTACAAGCTGGAAGCAAGATTGCCGGCAGAAATATCAATAACCTCAGATATGCAGAGACACCACTCTTATGGTAGTAAGCGAAGAAGAACTGAAGAGCCTCTTGATGAAAGTGAAAGAGGAGAGTGAAAAACCTGGCTTAAAACTCAGCATTCAAAAAATGAAGATCATGGCATCTGGTCCCAATCACTTTGTGGCAAATAGATGGTAAAAATGGAAATAGTGGCAGACATTTATTTTCTTGGACTCCAAAATCACTGAAGGTGGTGACTGCAGCCATGAAATTAAAAGACACCTGCTCCTTAGAAGAAAAGCTATGACAAACCCAGACAGCATATTAAAAAGCAGAGACAGTACTTTACCAACAATGGTGCATCTAGTCAAAGGTATGGTTTTTCCAGTAGTCATGTATGGGTGTGAAAGTTGGACCGTAAACAAAGTTGAGTGCCAAAGAATTGGTGCTTTTGAACTATGGTGCTGGAGAAAACTCCTGAGTCCCTTGGACTGCAAGAAGATCAAACCAACAATCCTAAAGGAAATCAGTACTGAATATTCATTGGAAGATAGATGCTGAAGCTGAAGCTCCAATATTTTGGCCACCTGATGTGAAGAACTGACTCATTAGAAAAGACACTGATGTTGGGAAAGATTGAAGGCAGGAAGAGAAGGGGATGATAGAGCATGAGATGGTTGGATGGCATCACAGATTCGATGGACATGACTGTGAACAAACTCTGGGAGTTGGGTGATGAACAGGGAAGCTGGCATGTTGCAGTCCATGGGGTCGCAAAGAATCGGACACAACTGAGTAACTGAACCAAACTCAACTGAAATGTATCTTCAGCCAGACAAAACCTGGGATAATTTATTCACTGTAGATCTGTACTATAAAAAAATTAGAAGAAATTCCTCATAAAATTAATTAAATTTTAACATCAGAAAGAAGGAATGAGGGATACCAGAACAAAACTGGTAAAGTCATTACCAGACGATTTAGTTCAATCCAAACCTACTATGGTCTGACTATGACAAAATGTTATATCAGGGGGAGGGGAAGCATAAGGACAAGTTAGATGAAGTGCCTTTGAAACTCTTACAATGAAGTAAAGAAAATAAAATATATAGGTCTGAGAAGAGAACAAAGTTGAAAGTAATATATTCTATTAACATTACATGTATATTGTAGATTTATACTGTGGTCTGCAGAGAAAGCTCAATGTACAGCATGATCTTTTGAAGTGAGGCTACGCTAACAGAAACAAGTATCCTAGGCAGTCAAATAGCAGGAACAGCGGTAGGGAAATCACTAAATACGTAGTGGGGCCATTAGCATGGTCCTTATCCTTAACGGGTAGAATATTACACACATGAAAGAAAGAAGGGCAAATATGTTGGAAGAAAGGTTTACTATAAAAATTATTATACATGTTTCTCTGAATAAGAAGTTAAACTTTCACGTTTAAGAATTTTTAACAAAGGAAACAAGGAAAGGCTCTGCATCACTATGGATTTTCTCCAGATGGTTCTGGCTATAATGGAAATGCTATAAGGGTCAGATATGTAATTAGCAGGCCAATTGGAACTGATTTTAAAAGCTGTCCATGTGAACTTAGAGTCTGACAGCGGAGCACCTCAAATATAGATTGGGAAATAGTGCAAACAGTGTCAGACTTTATTTTTGGGGGCTCCAAAATCACTGCAGATGGTGATTGCAGCCATGAAATTAAAAGATGCTTACTCCTTGGAAGAAAAGTTATGACCAACCTAGATAGTATTATTCAAAAGCAGAGACATTACTTTGCCGACTAAGGTCCATCTAGTCAAGGCTATGGTTTTTCCAGTAGTCATGTATGGATGTGAGAGTTGGACTGTGAAGAAGGCTGAGTGCTGAAGAATTGATGCTTTTGAACTGTGGTGTTGGAGAAGACTCTTGAGAGTCCCTTGGACTGCAAGGAGATCCAACCAGTCCTTTTTATTTTTTTATTTATTTTTTTTCTCTTTTGTATCCTTTCCATTATGGTTTACCCCAGGTTATTTTTTTTTTTTAATTTTTATTTTTACTTTATTTTACTTTACAATACTGTATTGGTTTTGCCATACATTGACATGAATCGACCACAGGTGTACATGCGATCCCAAACATGAACCTCCCTCCCACCTCCCTTCCCACAACATCCCTCTGGGTCATCCCCGTGCACCAGCCCCAAGCATGCTATATCCTGCATCGGACATACACTGGCGATTCAATTCTTACATGATAGTATACATGTTTCAATGCTGTTCTCCCAAATCATCCCACCTTCTCCCTCTCCCTCTGAGTCCAAAAGTCCGCTATACACATCTGTGTCTTTTTTGCTTTCTTGCATACAGGGTCATCATCGCCATCTTTCTAAATTCCATATATATGTGTTAGTATACTGTATTGGTGTTTTTCTTTCTGGCTTACTTTACTCTGTATATTTAAAGGAGATCAACCCTGGGATTTCTTTGGAAGGAATGATGCTAAAGCTGAAACTCCAGTACTCTGGCCACCTCATGTGAAGAGTTGACTCATTGGAGAAGACTTTGATGCTGGGAGGGATTGGGGGCAGGAGGAGAAGGGGACGACCCAGGATGAGATGGCTGGATGGCATCACTGACTCGATGGACGTGACTCTGAGTGAACTCTGGGAGTTGGTGATGGACAGGGAGGCCTGGAGTGCTGTGATTCATGGGGTCGCAAAGAGTCAGACACGATTGAGCGACTGAACTGAACTGAACTGAACTGAAACTGCAAATATATATCTAAGTAGTAGTCTGGGTCAAAGTAATAGGTTTTGGAAAAGAAATGTTAATACATAGGGATGATGGCTGAAACCACAAATATCAATGTTACTATCAAATTAAAGATAATTTAAAAGAGAAAGAGAAGGAAATGAAAGAAATTACAGGGAATTCAACATATACTCGAGGACTTCAAGTCTCTTCATTCAAGAAGAGTACTACACAGAAGATCTATAGGGAAACAGAACACTTGAATAACACTATAAAATCACAAGATGTAGCAGACTTCTGTAGAACAGCAGCAGAATACATATTTTTAAGTGCATAAAGAGCATTCTAAATGATAGTGTATGAGCTAGACCATAAAACAAACCTTGACAAATGTAGAAGAACTGAAGTTATTCAAGGATGCTCGCTCCAATCATAATGGAAAGATATCAGAAATAACAAAAAAATATTGATAAATATTCACTACTAAATAAACAATGGCAATTCCAATCCTGTATGTATATTTGTGAGAAATCAAAATATTTGTCCACACAAAATACACAAATATTTATATCAACATTATTCAGACTAGCCAAAAGTGAAAATAATCAAAATTCTTTACTAAACTTTATTATTATAAATTAATGAAGGGATGAACAAAATATAGCATAGCCATACAATAGAATATTACTCAGCAATACAAAATGAAATACTGATATAGTCTATCATAAATAGATTTTAGCATAAGTTTTTTATCATGCTAAGTAAGAGAAGTCAGAAACAAAAGTCCACGTATTTTATGAGTTTCATGCAAGTTCCAGAAGGACAAATGCAAACAGATATAATCCATACAGATATACAGGCTGATGGTTGTGCAGGCTCAAGGAGGGGAGGTGGGAGCAATGGGGAGTGACTGCTAATAGGTACTTGTTTCCTTTTAGGGGTGATTACAATGTTCTAAAAAAATCATGGCTACATATCTCTGTGAACATCTGAGAACCAGTGAATTATATATACACTTAATTGGATGGATTTTGTGCTGTAAGGTTTATATACCAGTAAAAACAAAGACTAAAATATTTTCAGACAAACAAATACTGAAAGAAATCATTACCAACGCATTCATATTGACAGAATAGCTAAAGAAAGTCCTTTAAGTAGAAGGAAAATTATAAAGGACAAAAATATTTATTTACACACAAAAAGGAAAGCACTAAAAATAAGAATGATATGAGTGTGTAATTAATATATAATTGAACCTATTTATTGGAGAAGGAAATGGCAACCTATGCCAGGATTCTTGCTTGGAGAATTTCATGGACAGAGGAGCCTGGCAAGCTACAATCCATGGGGTCTCAGAGTCAGACACAATTGAGCAACTGTCACTCACTCACTTAATCTAATTAAGAGATAAATGTCTGTTTATGTAAAAATAACAACAATATATTATAGCATTCATTACATATGTTTAAGTGAAATAATGACCACAACTCCATAAAGTCTATTAGGAAAGAGACAGAAATATATAACTGTAATATTTTTATACTATGTATGAAATAGTTTAATATTACCTGAAGGTAGACTATGATTAAGTTAAAGATGTATACTATAAATCTTTAACACAAGCACTAAAAAAGTAAAATCAAAGTTTATAGCTAATAATAAAGCAAATAAGATGGAAACATTAGAAGAGGGGGAAAGCAACAAGGGACAGGATCTACAGCAAATCAATAAAAATATGACAGACAAATCTAACCACATCAATAATCACATTAAATGCAAATGGTCTAAAGACTCCAATTAAAATGCAAATATTGGAATGGATTGGTTCAAGATGGCAAAATAGAAGGACATGCATTCACCTTTTCTTGTGAAGAGCGCTGAAATCACAGCTAATTGCTGAACTACAGGAAGACTCTGTAATGCACCAAAAATGAATCCCCACATCCAGAGAATAAGGAGAATCCACAGTGAGACAGTAAAAGGGACACAATCATAATAAAATCAAATCCTGTAACTGCCAGGTGGATAAACCACAAAAATGGAGAACAATTATACCACAGAAGTTCTCCCACTGGAGCAAAGTTTCTGAGATCCATGTCAGGTTTCCCATCCTAAGGATCCAGCAATGGGAGCAGGAATCCCCAGAGAACCTGACTTTGAAGGCCAGTGGATTTGATCATAGGACTTTCACAGAACTGGGGAAAACAAAGACTCCACTCTTGGAGGGTACACACAAAGTCTTGTGCTCACCAGCAGTAGTGATGCCACAGGAACCTGAACCACACCTGTCTGCTAGACCACTGTAGGGTGTCCTGCAGGGGACAGGGGCTGCTGTGGTTCACCCAGAGGACAAGGGTTAAAGCAGAAACAGTTCTGGGAAACATTAATTGGTGTGAGTCCTCTCAGAGGCCTCTATTAGCCCCACCATACAGCCTGTATACTCCAGTGCTGGCTCACCTCAGGCAAAACAATGAACAAGGAGGGAACACAGCTCTAATGATCAGCAGAAAAGTGGATTAAACTTTTACTAAACACAGCCCTAGTCACCAGAGTGAGGTCCAGTTCCACCCACCACAAGTCCCTCCCATCAGAAAGTTTGCACAACCCTCTTAGCCTCATGCACCAGAGGCAGAGAGCAGAATCAAGAAGAACTACAATCCTGTAGTCTGCAGAATGAAAAGCATAATCACAGAAAGTTAGACAAAATGAATAGGCCGAGGATTATGTTCCAGATAAAGGAACAAGATAAAATCTGAGTAAAACAACTAAACAAAGTGGATACTGGCAACCTTCCAGAAAAATGATAGAATAATGATAGAGAAGATAATCCAGGATGTTGGGTGGGGGGAAAATGGAGGTAAAGATTGAGAAGATGCAAGAAATGTTTAACAAAGACCTTCAAAAAACTAAGATCATGCATGGCATCTGGTCCCATCACTTCATGGCAAATAGATGGGGAAACACTAGAAACAATGACAGACTTTATTTTCTTGAGCTTCAAAATCATTGCAGATGGTGATTGCAGCCATGAAATTAAAAGACACTTGCTCCTTGGAAGAAAAGCTATGACCAACTTAGCATATTAAAAAGCAGAGACATTAGCGACAAAGGTCCATCTAGTCAAAGCTCCGGTTTTTCCAGTAGTCACGTATGGATATGAGAGTTGGACCATAAAGAAAGCTGAGCACAGAAGAACTGATGCTTTTGAACTGTGGTGTTGGAGAAGACTCTTGAGAGTCCCTTGGACTGCAAGGAGATCCAACCAGTCCATCCCAAAGGAAATCAGAACTGAATGTTCATTGGAAGGACTGATGTTGAAGCTGAAACTCCAATATTCTGGCCACCTGATGTGAAGAACCGACTCATTGGAAAAGACCCTGATGCTGGGAAAGATTGAAGGCATGAGGAGAAGGGGACAAGAGAGGATGAGATGGTTGGATGGCATCACCAACTCGATGGACATGAGTTTGAGTAAACTTCGGGAGTTGGCAATGGACAGGGAAGCCTGGTGTGCTGCAATCCATGGGGTCACAAAGAGTCAGACATGACTGAGAGACTGAACTGAACTGAGAAGAACTAAAGAATGAGCAAACAGAAATGAACAATAAAATAACTGAAATGAAAAATACAACAGAAGAAATCAATGGCAGAATAACTAAGCCAGAAGAACAAATAAGTGACCTAGAAGGCAGAATGGTGGAAATCACTAACACGGAACTGAATAAAGAAAAAAAGAGAAATGTAAACAGCCTAAGAGACCTCTGGGACAACACTAAATGCATCAACATTCACAATATCACGGTGCCAGAAAAAGAAGAGAGAACCTGAGAAAATAATTTAAGAAATAATAACTGAAAACTTCCCTAACACAGGAAACAGTCAACCAAATTCAGGAAGCACAGAGTGTTTCAGGCAGGATAAACCCAAGGAGGAACATACCTAGACACATAGTTATCAACTAGACAAAAATCTAAAAACATTAAAAGCAACAAGGAGAAAATGACAAATAACATACAAGGGAACTGCCATAAGGTTATGAGCAAATCTCTCAGCAGAAAATTCACAAAGAAAGTGAAAGTGAAAGTCACTCAGTCGTGTCCAATTCTTCGCCACCCATGGACTGTCAGTTCAGTTCACTTGCTCAGTCATGTCCAACTCTTTGCAATCCCAGGGACTGTAGCACACCACGCCTCCCTGTCCCTCACCAACTCCCAGGGTTTACTCAAACTCATGTCCATTGAGTTGGTGATGCCACCCAACCATTTCATCCTCTGACGTCCCCTTCTCCTCCCACTTTTAATCTTTCCCAGCATCAGAGTCTTTTCTAGTGAGTCAGTTCTTTGCATCAGATGGCCAAAATATTGGAGTTTCAGCTTCAACATCAGTCCTTCCAATGAACATTCAGGACTGATTTCCTTTAGGATGGACTAGTTGGATCTCCTTGCAGAGATCCATGGAATTCTGTAGTCCACGGAATTTTCCAGACCAGGATATTGGAGTGGATAGCTTTTCCCTTCTCCAGGGGATCTTCCCAACCCCAGGATCAAACCCAGGTCTCCCACATTGCAGGGGGATTACCAGCTGAGCCACATTCACAAAGGAGTGGCACAATATATTTAAAGTGATGAAAGGTTCAGTTCAGTTCAGTCGCTCAGTCATAAGGACATACAACCAAAAATATTCTACCCAGCAAGGCTCTCATTCAGATTTTACAGAGAAAACCTTATAGACAAGCAAAGATTAAGAGAATTCAGCAACACCAGACCAGCTTTCCAAGAAATGCTAAAGAACTCCTCTAGGCTGGAAAGAGAATAGTAACTTTAAAAATATCTTTAACATATATAGACTACTATATCAAAACCTCATGAAAATAGCAAACCTCAAAACTACAATACATACACACACAAAAGAAAAGGGAAACCAAAGACACACTAAAGACGGTCATCAAAACACAAGAGAGAAGAACAAAAGAGTAAGGGGAATAAAAGACATACAAAAACAAACCCAAATCAATTTTTTAAATAGCAAAGGGAATACACATATTGGGATATATTGATAAATACCTTAAATGTAAATGGATTAAACAGGCCAACCAAAAGACAAGACTGGTTGAGTGGATACAAAAAGAAGATGCATATACATGCTGTCTTTAAGAAACCCATCTCCAACTTAATGGACACGAACAGACTTAAAGTGAAGGGATGGAAGAAGGCATTCCACACAAATGGAAATAAAAGGAAAGCCGAAGTAGAAATACTCATATCAGGAAAAAAAATAGACTTTAAAACAGACTTTTACGGGAGACAAAAAAGAACACTACATAACGATCAAGGGATCAATCCAAGAAGATATAACGACTGTAATTACATATGCAATAACACAGAAGCACCTCAATATATAAACAAATATTAAAAGCCATAAAGGAAGGAGGAATCAGCTTGTGTTACTACACAATAACAGTGAGGGACTTTAGTGCCCTGATTCATCAATGGACAGATCATCCAGAGAGAAAAAATCAATAAGGAAACAGGCTTTAAATGACCCATTAGACCAGATGGACTTGACATTATAGAACATTCCATCCAAAAGCAGCAACATACACATTCTTCTAAAGGGCACACAGAACATTCTTCAGGATTGTCAACATGCTGGGCATCAGAATGAGCCTTGGTAAATTTAAGAAAGCTGAAATCATATCAAGCCCATTTTCTAATCACAATGCTATAAGATTAGGAATAAACTACAAGAAAAAAAAAACCTATATGAAAACACAAACCCATGCAGGCTAAATAATAAACTATAATTCATTTCAATCCTTATCAAATTACCAATGGCATTTTTCACAGAACTAGAGCAAAAACACTTAAAATTTTTATGGAGACACCAAAGACTCAAAGAGCCAGAAAAATCTTGAGAAAGAAACATGGAGCTGGAGGAATCAGGTTCTGTGAATCCAGACTATACTACAAAGTACAATCATCAAAATAAGATGGCCCTGGCACAAACACAGAAATACAGATCAGTGGAACAGGTTAGAAAGCACAGAAATAAATCCACGTACCTATGGTCAATCAGGGGCTTCCCTGGTGGCTCAGTGGTAAAGAACCCTCCTGCCAGTGCAGGAGCTATGAGTTCATTCCCTCTGTTGGGAAGATCCCCTAGAGGAAAAAAGGGCAACACACTCCAGTGTTCTTCCCTAGGAAATCTCATGGGCAGAGGAGCCTTGCAGGCTAGAGTCCATGGGGTTGCAAATGAACCAGACCTGACTTACCGACTAAACAACAAAATGGTCAATTTATAACAAAGGGGGTATGACTACACAATGATGCAAAGACACTCTCTTCAACAAATGGTGCTGGGAAAACTGGACAGCTACATGTAAAAAATAATAAAATTAGATCATTCTTTAACACCATACAAAAATAAGCTCAAAATGAATTAAAGAACTACATGGGAGGCTGGACAGTATAAAACTCCTAGAGGAAAATATAGGCAGAACACTCTGACATAAATTATAGCTATATCTTTTTCAATTCATATACTAGAATAATGAAAATAAAAACAAAAATACATAAATGATACATAAAAACTCAGAAGTTTTTGTACAGTAAAGGAAAACATAAAGAAAATGAAAAGACAACTCACACACTGGGAGAAAATATGTGACCGACAAGGAATTGGTCTCCAAAATTTACAAATAGTTCATGAAGTTAAATATCACTAAAACAAACAATCCAATTTTAAAAAAATGGGCAGACCTAGACATTTCTTCACAGAAGACATATATGTGGCCAAAAGGCAGATGAAAATATGTTCAACATAACTAATTATTAGAAAAATGCAAACCAAAACTATAGCGACACATAACCAGCCAAAATGACTATCTTAAAAAAAAATCCAAAAACAATAAATGCTAGAGAGGTTGTGGAGAGAAGGAAACCCTCATATACTGTTGGTGGGAATTTAAATTGGTACAGCCATGGTGGATAACAATATGGAAGTACTTTTTATTTTAATATAAATTTATTTATTTTAATTGGAGGTTAATTACTTTACAATATTGTATTGGTTTTGCCATCAGTTCAGTTCAGTTCAGTTCAGTCGCTCAGTCATGTCCAACTCTTTGTGACCCCATGAATCGCAGCACACCAGGCCTCCCTGTCCATCACCAACTCCCAGAGTTCACTCAGAGTCACGTCCATCGAGTCAGTGATGCCATCCAGCCATCTCATCCTCTGTCGTCCCCTTCTCCTCCTGCCCCCAATCCCTCCCAGCATCAGAGTCTTTTCCAATGAGCCAACTCTTCACATGAGGTGGCCAAAGTACTGGAGTTTCAGCTTTAGCATCATTCCTCCAAAGAAATCCTAGGGTTGATCTCCTTCAAAATGGACTGGTTGGATCTCCTTGCAGTCTGAGGGACTCTCAAGAGTCTTCTCCAACATCACAACTCAAAAGCATCAATTCTTCGGGGCTCAGCCTTCTTCACAGTCCAACTCTCACATCCATACATGACCACAGGAACAACCATAGCCTTGACTAGATGGACCTTAGTCGGCAAAGTAATGTCTCTGCTTTTGAATATACTGTCTAGGTTGGTCATAACTTTTCTTCCAAGGAGTAAGCATCTTTTAATTTCATGGCTGCAATCACCATTTGCCGTGATTTTCGAGCCCAAAAAAATGAAGTCTGACACTGTTTCCACTGTTTCCCATCTATTTCCCATGAAGTGATGGGACCAGATGCCATGATCTTAGTTTTCTGAATGTTGAGCTTTAAGCCAACTTTTTCACTCTCCATACTTTCATCAAGAGGCTTTTTAGTTCCTCTTCACTTTCTGCCATAAGGGTGGTGTCATCTGCATATCTCAGGTTACTGATATTGCCATACATCAACATGAATCTGCCACAGGTATACACGTGTACCCCATCCTGGACCCCCTCCCTCCTCCCTCCCCGTACCATCCCTCTGGGTCGTCCCAGTGCACCAGCCCCAAGCATCCAGTATCATGCATCAAACCTGGACTGGTGATTCATTTCATATAAGTGATTATACATGTTTCAATGCCATTCTCCCAAATCATCCCACCCTCGCCCTTTCCCACAGAGTCCAAAAGACTGTTCTATACATCTGTGTCTCTTCTGCTGTCTCGCATATAGGGTTATCATTACCATCTTTCTAAATTCCATATATATGCGTTAGTATACTGTATTGGTATTTTTCTTTCTGGCTTACTTCACTCTGTATAATAGGCTCCAGTTTCATCCACCTCATTAGAACTGATTCAAATGTATTCTTTTTAATGGCTGAGTAATACTCCATTGTGTATATGTACCACAGCTTTCTTATCCATTCATCTGCTGATGGACATCTAGGTAGCTTCCATGTCCTGACTATTATAAACAGTGCTGCGATGGACATTGGGGTACATGCGTCTCTTTCAATTCTGGTTTCCTCAGTGTGTATGCCCAGCAGTGGGATTGCTGGGTCACAAGGCAGTTCTATTTGCAGTTTTTGAAGGAATCTCCACAGTGTTCTCCATAGTGGCTGTACTAGTTTGCATTATTCCCATCAACAGTGTAATAGGGTTCCCTTTCCTCCATGCCCTCTCCAGCATTTATTGCTTGTAGACTTTTGGATAGCAGCCATTCTGACTGGCATGAAATGGTACCTCATTGTGGTTGTGATTTGCATTTCTCTGATAATGAGTGCTGTTGAGCATCTTTTCATGTGTTTGTTAGCTATCTGTATGTCTTCTTAGGAGAAATGTCTGTTTAGTTCTTTGGCCCATTTTTTGACTGGGTCGCTTATTTTTCTGGAATCAAGCTGCAGGAGTTGCTTGTATATTTTTGAGATTAGTTGTTTGTCAGTTGCTTCATTTTGCTATTATTTTCTCCCCATTCTGAAGGCTGTCTTTTCACCTTGCTTATAGTTTCCTTTGTTGTGTAGAAGCTTCTAAGTTTAATTAGGTCCCATTTGTTTATTTTTGCTTTTATTTCCAATATTCTGGAAGTTCTTCAAAAAATTAAAAAGTGAGCTACCATTTGATCCTGCAATCCCACTCCTGGGCATGTATACAGAGAAAAATATGGTGGTCTGAAAGAATACATGCACCCCAGTGTTCACTGTAACACTGTTTACAATAGCCAAAACATGGAAGTAAGGTAAATGTCCATTGACAGAAGAATGGATAAAGAAAATATGGTACATACACATAATGGAATATTACTCAGTCATGAAAGAATGAAATAATGCCATTTGCAGCAACATGGATGGACCTAGAGATTGTCATCAGAGAAGGCAATGGCACCCCACTCCAGTACTCTTGCCTGGAAAACCGCATGGATGGAGGAGCCTGGTGGACTGCCATCCATGGGGTCACACAGAGTCAGACACGACTGAAGTGACTTAGCAGCAGCAGCAGAGATTGTCATACTGAGTGAAGTCAGAGAAAGAAAAATATCATATGATATTCCTTATATGGGAAATCTAAAAAGAAATAGCACTTCCCTCATAGCTCAGTTGGTAAAGAATCCACCAGCAAGGCAGGAAACCCCAGTTCAATTCCTGGCTTAGAAAGATCCACTGGAGAAGGAATAGGCTGCCCACTCCAGTATTCTTGGGCTTCCCTGATGGCTCAGCTGGTAAAGAATCCACCTGCAATGCGGGAGACCTGGGTTCAATCCCTGAGTTGGGAAGATCCCCTGGAGAAGGGAAAGGCTACCCATTATTCTGGCCTGGAAAATTTCATGGACTATAAAGTCCATGGGGTCGCAAAGAGTTGGACACAACTGAGAGACTTTCATTTTCACTTTCAAAAGGAAATAATACAAACGAACTTATTTACAAAGCAGAAACAAACTTAGAGAATGAATTATGGTTACCAAGGGGGAAGAGACAGATAGGGAGTTTGCAACTGACATGTATACATTACTCTATTTAAAACAGATTATCAACAAGGGCCTACTGCATAGCACAGGCAACTGTGCTCATTGTTATGTGACACTGGATGTCAGGGGAGTTTGGAGTAGAAAGGATACATTTAAACGGTGGCTGAGTTGCTCTGAAATTATCACAGCATTGTTAATCAGCCCTAATCAGCTATCAGTTCAGTTCAGTTCAGTCGCTCACTCGTGTCCGACTCTCTGCGACTCCATGAATCACAGCACACCAGGCCTCCCTGTCCATTAACTCCCAGAGTTCACTCAGACTAACGTCCATCAAGTCAGTGATGCCATCCAGCCATCTCATCCTCGGTCGTCCCCTTCTCCTCCTGCCCCTAATCCCTCCCAGCATCAAAGTCTTTTCCAATGAGTCAACTCTTCACATGAGGTGGCCAAAGTACTGGAGTTTCAGCTTCAGCATTATTCCCTCCAAAGAAATCCCAAGACTGATCTCCTTTAGGATGGACTGGTTGGATCTCCTTGCAGTCCAAGGGGCTCTCAAGAGTCTTCTCCAACACCACAGTTCAAAAGCATCAATTCTTCAGTGCTCAGCTTTCTTCACAGACCAACTCTCACATACATAGATGACCACTGGAAAAACCATAGCCTTGACTAGACTGACCTTTGTTGGCAAAGTAATGTCTCTGCTTTCCAATGTGCTATCTAGGTTGGTCATAACTTTCTTTTCCAAGAAGTAAGCATCTTTTAATTTCATGGCTGCAATCAGCATCTGCAGTGATTTTGGAGTCTGAAAAAATAAAGTCTGACAGTATTTCCCCAACTATTTTCTTTTTTTTTTATTTTTTATTTTTTCATTTATTTATTTTTAGTTTTTTATTTTTTAAATTTTAAAATCTTTAATTCTTACATGCATTCCCAAACATGAACCCCCCTCCAGTGATGGGACCAGATGCCATGATCTTCGTTTTCTGAATGTTGAGCTTTAAGTCAACCTTTTCACTCTCCTTTTTCACTTTCACCAAGAGGCTTTTTAGTTCCTCTTCACTTTCTGTTATACTCCAATGTCAAATTAGAAGTTTAATAAGAAGGAAATATTATCCGATTGGATTAAAAAAGCAAGACCCACCTACATGGTGCCTACAAGAAGCACACTTTTAACCCAATGACAAATATAGGTTAAAAGTAAAATGACAGAAAGACATATGCCATGCTAACACTACTCAAAAGAAAGCTGAATGTCTACTTTAATATCAAAGTAGATTTCACAGCAAACAATATTGCCAAGTATAAAGATATTCATCTTCTAAACTGTATAGTAATTATACTCCAATTCAAATAAATAAATTTTAAAAATTTTAAAAAGATGAATTGTTAAGTTTATCAAGAAGACATAAATATCCTAAATGCTCTTACCCCTAATACCAGTATTTCAAAATGAATGATTCAGACACTTCCAGAACTAAAAAACAAAATCAGCAAATCCACAGTTACTTCCAGAGACTTTGATCACCTACTCTCAGTATTGATGAAAATAGTTTTAAAAAATCAGCATGCAGGATTTTTCAAAAGTCTCAACCAACTTCATTCACTTAACTGAATTAAAGAACACTCCATCTGACAAGAGCAGAATATACATTCTTTCCAAGTGTACATCAATATAGATCATACTCTGAGCTGCAAAACAAGTCTCAAATATAAATGAATTCAAGTTATACAAAATATATTCAGTGACCACAGTGATAATAAGTTATAAATCAATATCTTAAAGGTATCTGGAATAATTTAAAGTGTTTGAAAAATGAATACTACACATCTAAATGAACACCACATATGGATCAAAGGAAAAACGTTGTTGTTGTTCAGTCACTCGGTCATGTCCAACTCTGCAACTCCATGGACTGCAGCATGCCAGGCTTCCCTTTTCTTCACCATTTTCCACAGGAAAAATCAAAATGGGAATTAATAGTCTTTTTTTTTTTTACTGAATGTAAATGAAATAAAAATATTGAAATCCCTGAGATGCTGCTATAGTAGTAATTAGGAAATTTATAGCACTAAACACTAAAATTTGGAAAGAGGATATTAAAGCAATGATGTCAACTTCTGTTTAAAGAAACTAAAGATAGAGCAAATTGGGAGTTACATCAGCATCATGGTATACGTAATGAGATGTCCTCTTTGTCTCTCTTCTTCAATCTACAACCAGAAAGACACTCACAATTCAATAAAGGTACTTCTGCAAACACACGAGGCCACACCAGTGCAATGGGGGCACCCATAAACCTGACTACACCAGACATGGCAGAGGCAAGCCGACCCAGCTCCTCCCATCCCCCATCTCCCACCCCAGCAAGCCTGTGACTTAGGAGAGCCCTTATACAGCAGGTTAAAAATAAAGGCATGTAAAATGATACTCCACGTGAATTGCAGCCAAAAGCAAGCAGGGCAGCCATACTCAAATTAGACAAAATAGACTTTAAGCCAAAAAAGCTAACAAGAGACAAAGATGTACGGTATATAATTATAAAGAGGACAATTCATCAAGAAGACTTAATAGCTATTAATATAAATGCAACTAACTTAAAAGCACCAAAATATATAAAGCACTTACTAACAGACACAAAGGGGAAAGCTGACTGCAACACAACTTTAACACCCCACCAATGGGTAGATCATCCAGACAGAAAATCAACAAGGAAGCAGTGGCCTGACATGAAACATTAGGCCAGATGAATTTGACAGATTTGCACAAAACATCCCATCCAAAAGCAAAAGAGCACACATTCTTCTCAAGTTCACATGGAACTTCCTCAAAAATAGATGTGTTAAGACATCAAACAAGTCTCAATAAATGTAAGGAGAGTAAAATCATTTCATACATCTTTCTAATCGCAAAACTAGAAATCAACTATAAGAAGAAAGCTGGAAAAGTCACAAATATGTGGAGAATGAACAACATACTACTGAACAACTACTGGATCAATGAAGAAATCAAAGGGGAAATTTAAAATACTTGAAGCACAGTGATGCAACACTCGATGCAACACAAGAGTATTAAGAACCAGGTTTACAGCAGTCAGACCCATCCCAAGCAGCAAGGAAAACCTCAAATACAAGAGTATTAAGAATCAGGTTTACAGCAGTCAGACCCATCCCAAGCAGCAAGAAAAACCTCAAATACAAGAGTATTAAGAATCAGGTTTATAGCAGTCAGACCCATCCCAAGCAGCAAGAAAAACCTCAAATACAAGAGTATTAAGAATCAGGTTTACAGCAGTCAGACCCATCCCAAGTAGCAAGAAAAACCTCAAATACAAGAGTATTAAGAATCAGGATTATAGCAGTCAGACCCATCCCAAGTAGCAAGAAAAACCTCAAATACAAGAGTATTAAGAATCAGGTTTATAGCAGTCAGACCCATCCCAAGCAGCAAGAAAACCTCAAATACAAGAGTATTAAGAATCAGGTTTATAGCAGTCAGACCCATCTCAAGTAGCAAGAAAAACCTCAAATACAAGAGTATTAAGAATCAGGTTTATAGCAGTCAGACCCATCTCAAGTAGCAAGAAAAACCTCAAATACAAGAGTATTAAGAATCAGGTTTATAGCAGTCAGACCTATCTCAAGTAGCAAGAAAAACCTCAAATACAAGAGTATTAAGAATCAGGTTTATAGCAGTCAGACCTATCTCAAGTAGCAAGAAAAACCTCAAATACAAGAGTATTAAGAATCAGGTTTATAGCAGTCAGACCTATCTCAAGTAGCAAGAAAAACCTCAAATAAACAATTTACCCTTTCACCTAAAGGAGCTAGAAAAATAAGAATGAATGGAAGCCCAGAGTGAGCAGAAGGAAGAAAATAATAAAGATCAGAGCAGAAATAAATGAAACACAATCTAAAAAGACAACAGACAAGATCTATGAAACTAAGAGCTAGTTAATTCTATGAAATGGTAAACAAAACTGACAAACCTTTAGCTAGACTCAGTGACAAAAAAGGAGGCAAGGCTCTAATAAAACCAGAAATTAAAGAAAAGAAACAATAGATATCACAGAAATATAGAAAAATATAAAAGAATATTATGAACAGCTATGTGCCAATAAATTAAACAACTGAGGAGAAATGGACAAATTCTTAGAATGACACAACCTTCTAAGACTGAATCATGAAGAAATAGAAAATCTGAATAGTCTGATCACTAGCAAAGACTCTGAAACAGTTATCAAAAACCTCCTCCAAAACAAAAGTTCAGGACCATAAGATCCACAGGTGAATTCTCAAAAACATTCAAGGAAGATTCAGTTCAGTTCAGTCGCTCAGTCGTGTCCGACTCTTTGCAACCCCATGAATTGCAGGACGCCAGGCCTCCCTGTCCATCACCATCTCCTGGAGTTCACTCAGACTCACGTCCATCGAGTCACTGATGCCATCCAGTCATCTCATCCTAGGTCGTCCCCTTTTCCTTCTGCCCCTAATCCCTCCCAGCATCAGAGTCTTTTCCAATGAGTCAACTCTTCCCATGAGGTGGCCAAAGTACTGGAGTTTCAGCTTCAGCATCATTCCCTCCAAAGAAATCCCAGGTTTGATCTCCTTCAGAATGGACTGGTTGGATCTTCTTGCAGTCCAAGGGACTCTCAAGAGTCTTCTCCAACACCACAGTTCAATAGCATCAATTCTTCAGCGCTCAGCCTTCTTCACAGTCCCACGCTCACATCCATACATGACCACAGGAAAAACCATAGCCTTGATTAGATGGACCTTAGTCGGCAAAGTAATATCTCTGCTTTTGAATATACTATCTAGGTTGGTCATAACTTTTCTTCAAAGGAGTAAGCATCTTTTAATTTCATGGCTGCAGTCACCATCTGCAGTGACTTGGGAGCCCCCAAAAATAAACTCTGACACTGTTTCCACTGTTTCCCATCTATTTCCCATGAAGTGATGGGATCAGATGCCATGACCTTCGTTTTCTGAATGTTGAGCTTTAAGCCAACTTTTTCACTCTCCTCTTTCAGTTTCATCTAGAGGCTTTTTAGCTCCTCTTCACTTTCTGCCATAAGGGTGGTGTCATCTGCATATCTGAGGTTATTGATACTTCTCCCAGCAATCTTCATTCCAGCTTGTGCTTCTTCCAGTCCAGCGTTTCTCATGATGTACTCTGCACAGAAGTTAAATAAGCAGGGTGACAATATACAGCCTTGACATACTCCTTTTCCTATTTGGAACCAGTCTATTGTTCCATGTCCAGTTCTAACTGTTGCTTCCTGACCTGCATACAGATTCTCAAGAGGCAGGTCAGGTGGTCTGGTATTCCCATCTCTTTCAGAATTTTCCACTATTTATTGTGATCCACACAGTCAAAGGCTTTGGCATAGTCAATAAAGCAGAAATAGATGTTTTTCTGGAACTTTCTTGCTTTTCCATGATCCAGCAGATGTTGGCAATTTGATCTCTGGTTCCTCTGCCTTTTCTAAAACCAGCTTGAACATAAGGAAGTTCATGGTTCACGTATTGCTGAAGCCTGGCTTGGAGATTTTGAGCATTACTTTACTAGCATGTGAGATTAGTGCAATTCTGTGGTAGTTTGAGCATTTTTTTTTTGCACTGCCTTTCTTTGGAATTGGAATGAAAACTGACCTTTTCCAGTCCTGTGGCCACTGCTGAGTTTTCCAAACTTGCTGGCATATTGAGTGCAGCACTTTCCGGGCTCCTCCGCCCATGGGATTCTCCAGGCAAGGATACTGGAGTGGGTTGCCATTTCCTTCTCCAGGGGATCTTCCCAACCCAGAGATCGAACCCAGGTCTCCCGCATTGTAGGCAGATGCTTTAACCTCTGAGCCACCAGAATATCAAGGAAGATTAGATACCTATTGTTCTCCAATTCTTCCCCAAAATTGAAGAACAGGCAATACATGCTAACTCATTTTACAAAGCCAATATTATCCTGATACCAGACAACAACTAAAAAAGGAAATTACAAGCCAGTATCTCTGATGAACACAGATGCCAAAATCCTCAATAGAATATTAACAGATAAAATACAACAATGCAGTAAAATGATCATACACTATAATGAGATGAAATTTACTCAGGAATGCAAAGATGGTTCAATATCTATATACTAGTGTGATACACTACACGAAAAAAAAATGAAGGCTAAAAACATGATGATCATCTCAGTAGATACAGGAAAAGTGTCTGACAAAATTCAACATCCATTTATGATAAAAATCCTCAATAACATGGGTATAAAATGAATGAGCTTCAAGATAGTAAAAGCCATACAATGATAAACCACAGCTAACATCACCCTCAATGGTGAAAAACTGAGAGCTATTCCTTTAAAATCAGAAAAAGGACAAGGATGTCCACTCTTGCCACTCTTACTCAACGTAATGCAGTAAGTCAGTCAGAGAAATTAGGCAAGAAAAAGAAAAAAAGCATCCAAATTCTAAAGGAATAGTAAAACTCACTATTTGTAGATGACATGATTTTATATATAGGAAATCTCAAAGACTCCACCAAAAAAACTGAGATAACAAATACAGTAAAGTTGCAGGGCACAAGATCAATATATAAAAATCTGTCTTATTTCTATATGCTAACAATGAGAAGGAGAAATTAAGAAAACAATACCATTTACAATCATGACAGAATAAAATACAAAGAAATTTAACAAAGAAAGTGAAAGACCTACACACTGAAAACTAAGACACTGTTTAATGAAACTGAAACATCACAAATAAATGGAGAGATATTTCATGTCCATGGATCTGAAGAATTAACATAACTAAAATGTCTATACACCTAAAGTAATCTGCAGACCTAATACAAGTCCTATCAAAATATCAATGGCATTTTTCACAAAGTTAGAATAAATAATTCTAAATTGCATGGAAATACAAGAAATTCTGAATAAGCAAAGAAATTCTGAGAAAAAAGAATATAGCTGGAGCTATCACACTCCCTGTTTTCCAAGTATATTACAAAGTTATCATAATCTACATAGCATGGTATTGTCAGGAAAACAGATAAACAAGTCTATAGAACAGAACTGAGAGCCCAGAAATGACCCAGGCATATATGGATAACTAATTTACAACAAAGTAGCAAACAGCATACAATGGAAAAAGATAATCTCTTCAATAAATAGTGTTGGGAAAACTAGAGAGCTACATGCCAAAAAAAAAAAAAAAAAAAAGGACTGAGACCACTATCTCACACCATATACAGAGATCAACTCAAAATGAATTAAAGAATTGAAAGGAAGACCTGAAATAATAAAACTAGAAGAAAGCACAGGCAGTATGCTCTTTGACATCATTCTCAGTAATATATTTCAAGATATGCCTCCTCAGGCAAGAGAAACAAAAGCAAAAATAAACAAATGGAACTACATCAAACTAAAAAAGCACAGCACAGGGAATAATCAACAAAACAAAAAGACAAGTGAATAGGAAGATATTTCCAAATCATATATCAAATAAGGTGTTAATATCTAAAATATATAAAGAACTCATACAATTCAAAAACAACTTGATTAAAATATGAGCAGAGGAACTGAATAAACATTTTTTCCAAAGAAGACATACAGGTGGCCAACATGATTTTCAACATCATGAATTAATAGGGAAATACAAATCAAAAACCACAAGAAGATATCACCTCATGCAGGTTAGATGGTTAGACCGACCATTATCATTAGGCAAGAAATGACAAATGTTTGCAAGGATATGGAGAAAAGTGGTGGTGGGGATGTAAACTGGTGTAACCACTATGGAAAACAGTATGGAAATTCCTCAAAAAAACTAAGAATACAACTACCATATGATCAAGATATCCCATTCTTAAGTATATATCCAAAGAATAGAAAAAGCACTCATTCAAAAATGCATGCACTCTGTTCACTGCAGCATTCTTTACAGTAGACAAGATATGGAAACAAGTGCTCATCAACAGACAGGTGGATAAAGAAGACATGGCATGTGCATACAGGTGGATACATACATATATACAGATACACAATGGAGTACCACTCAGCCTTAAAAAATGATGGAACCTGGGAATTCTCTGGCAGCCCAGTGGTTAGGACAATGAGCTCTCACTGCTGCAGACCCAAGTTCAATCCCTGGTCAGATAACTGAAATCCCACAAGCTGCAGGGTATAGCCAAAATAAGAGATGAAATGTGTTATACCATGTGTGATACCATGGATGGGCCTTGAGGGTATTCTGCATAGTGAAATAAGTCAGGCAGAAAGACAAATGCTATATGATTTCACTCATAATTGTAATTTTTAAAACAAATGCCAGAAATAAATTCACAACTACAGTCAATCTTCAACAAAGAAGGCAAGAATATACAATGGAGAAAAGACAGTCTCTTCAGTAAGTGGTGTCAGGAAAGCTTGAAAGCCACATATAAATCAGCGAAGTTAGAGCACTTCATACATATGCAAAAATAAGCTCAAAATGGCTTAAAAGTTTATATAAATATAAGATTTGACATCATTAAACTTCTAGACGAGAACACACACAGAACATTCTCTAAGTTGCAGCAATGCTTTCTTAGATCAGCTTCTCAAGGCAATTTTAAAAAAAGCAAAAACAAGCAAATGAGACCTGATATAACTTTTAATCCTTTGCACAGCAAAGGAAACTATAAAAAATAATAATAATAAGGTAACCAGAATGGGAAAAAAAAATTTGCAAACACTGTGACCAACAAAGGATTAATTTCTAAAATAAACAAACAGTTCACACAATCAATAACATAAAAAAATGAAAAAATGGGCAGAACACCTAAATAGATATTTCTCCAAAGAAGATACAAAGATGACCAACAGGCCCATGAAAAGATGCTCAACATGGCTAATTATTAGAGAAATGCAAATCAAAATTACAATGAGGTATCCCCTTATATCTATCAGAATGGCCATCAACATAAAGTCTACAAATAATAAATCCTGGAGAGTGGAGAAAAGGGAATCCTCTTACACCATTGGTTAGAATGTAAATTGGTGCAGCCACTATGAAAAACAATATGGAGATACCTTAAAACACTAGAGTTGCCATAAAATCCAGCAATCCTAACTCTGGGCATATATCTGAAGAAAACTCTAATTAAAAAAGATACATGCAGCCTAGTGCTCACAGCAGCACTATTTACAAACAGCCAAGGCACTGAAACAACCTGCATGTCCACTGCCAGATGAATGGACAAATATGTGGCACAGATACAAAAAAGAGTATTACTCAACCACAAAAATCATGCAATGATGCCATCTGCAACAACACCGATGGGCCTGGAGGTTATCATACCAAGTGAAGCAAGTCAGACAGAAAGACAAATGCCACAGGATACCACAGACACGTGCAATCTAAAATACGACACAAACGAGCTTATTGATAAAACATAAACAGCCTCACAGACACAGAAAACAAAACTTACTGTCACCAAAGGCAAAAGGGGGAGGAAGAGGAGTAAATCTGGAGTTTGAGATTCGCAGATAAACAGTAATGTATATAAAATAAACAACAAGCTCCTACTGCATAGAATAGGGAACTATATTCAACATCCAGTAATAAACCATAATAAAAAAGAAAAAATAAATTCTCAGACAAAACAACGCAAATACACACACATGGAGACAGAGAACAGAGCAGTGGTTGCCAGAGTGAAGGGGGCAGGGCAAGCAGAGAGTGAGACAGGCAAAGGGGGTCAACCTGAAAACTGTGCCTACTACACCTGCATCTGCTCTCAAATGTGAATCAGTAGGTTAATGACCTCATTGGCATTGCTCAGTAATACTTTATAAGCGTGTCTGTGAGATCTTTGGGATCGGGATATTAGTTACAGAACGAGGCAATGCTGACACTCAACAGAAGTCTCAGTCTAAGACAGACTCTCACGACAGTGGAGCTCACAAATCAAGCTGAAACTGCAGTCGTGACAGCATGTGGGTTTAGGGACACATGGCACCAGTTACTTTCTATTCTCTCTACTGGCCAGGACATACAGGCTACAACTCTTACAACAGGACTCGGATGTCATTTTAATTACTCCATTTAGAGATGGAAAGCTCTATCAGTGAGGTTAGGGAGTCTGCTGGTAACTGGTAGAAGAACCCATTGAATTCAGATTTTTTCTCACTCAAATACTCTCTAATCTATCGGAAGCTAATCTGCTCAACTCCTGCAGTAGTAATGAATAAACATAAGAAATAAATAATTTGTTAGTCTATAAGCTGAACTGCATATTCAAATCAAGTGCAATCACTAGATTATTTCTAGGGACACGTGACCTGAGTTATTTACTGAATTACACATGAGAAAAAATGAAATACTTATACATTGAAACCTCATTATATATTCTCTATAAGAAAAAAAAAAACAGCCTAGTTAAAGGCATTTTTACCAAACGGCATGCATACAGTCTTATCTTACATAGAATGAAGCCTTAGGTAAGCGTGCCACAGGGGTGAGGTATGCGTGCCACGGGGGTGAGGTATGCATGTGAAGGCAGGGGAATACACAGGGAAGGGTTGCCTACCAGAATGCATTGGGCTGAGGTAATGGCCCTTCACTCAGCATCCTCCTGATGCCTAAACAGTCTCTCAAGGAGATGACAGGTATAATTTCTCCAGAAACCTTGCTCTCCACCTCCCTTATGCATTTGAATTAACTCTGTGAGCGAGAGTTGGCTAAGGCTACAGTAATAGCTCTTGCTTAAAGCACAGCAATTAAGAGTGCCTGCTTCCTCTCCTCCTACATCTGTGCTGAGAGGGGAGTGAATACACTCGAATTATTTTCTGGATATACAGTAATTGTCAGAAATGACAACTCACCAGTTTGTAGAGTATGCTGTGCTTTTTTAGGTGAGGAATACCCAGGCTAACCTAAACGTTCAGTTGAGACAGTCATCTGCTGTGCCGCAAGAAAGGAAAAAGACAGTTTGGCTTGAGTTAGTCAGGGCAGTCATCCAAAAATCAGTGCCCTGGTGAGGCAGTTAGACAGTGACCTACCAGTGTGCTACGCTTCAGGGACCTCAAAGTATTCCCCACCCCACCTCCAACTCCCTCAGTCTCTACAAGCACCTGCCCATCAACCTTCATACTTCATTCCTCTGAATTTCTTAAAATATAAAACCCATCAGGATGAGGGACAATTCTATAGAAATAATATAAATCATAACTGCTAAATATTTAATTTTGTATGGCCCTTCACACATTTTCTTCACACATTTGACTATGTCAAAGCCTTTGACTGTGTGGATCACAATAAACTGTGGAAAATTTTTCAAGAGATGGGAATACCAGACCACCAGACCTGCCTCTTGAGAAATCTGTATGCAGGTCAGGAAGCAATACTTAGAAATGGACATGGAACAACAGACTGGTTCCAAATAGGAAAAGGAGTATGTCAAGGCTGTATATTGTCACCCTGCTTATTTAACTTCTATGCAGAGTACATCATGAGAAATGCTGGGCTTGAAGAAGTACAAGCTGGAATCAAGATTGCCAGGAGAAATATTAATAACCTCAGATATGCATATGACACCACCCTTATGGCAGAAAGTGAAGAACTAAAGAGCCTCTTGATGAAAGTGAAAGAGGAGAGTGAAAAAGTCGACTTAAAGCTCAACATTCAGAAAACGAAGATCATGGCATCTGGTCTCATTCAGTTCAGTTCAGTTCAGTCGCTCAGTCATGTCTGACTCTATGTGACCCCCATGAATCACAGCACGTCAGGCCTCCCTGTCCATCACCAACTCCCGGAGTTCACTCAGACTAACGTCCATTGAGTCAGTGATGCCATCCAGTCATCTCATCCTCGGTTGTCCCCTTCTCCTCCTGCCCCCAATCCCTCCCAGCATCAGAGTCTTTTCCAATGAGTCAACTCTTCGCATGAGGTGGCAAAAGTACTGGAGTTTCAGCTTTAGCATTATTCCTTCCAAAGAAATCCCAGGGTTGATCTCCTTCAGAATAGACTGGTTGGATCTCCTTGCAGTCCAAGGGACTCTCAAGAGTCTTCTCCAACACCACAGTTCAAAAGCATCAATTCTTCGGTGCTCAGCTTTCTTCATAGTCCAACTCTCACATCCATACATGACCGCTCGAAAAACCATAGCCTTGACTAGATGGACCTTTGTTGGCAAAGTAATGTCTCTGCTTTTCAATATGCTATCTAGGTTGATCATAACTTCTCTTCCAAGGAGTAAGCGTCTTTTAATTTCATGGCTGCAACCACCATCTGCGGTGATTTTGGAGTCCAAAAAAATAAAGTCTGACACTGTTTCCACTGTTTTCCCCATCTATTTCCCAAGAAGTGATGGGACCATTACTTCATGGCAAATAGATGGGTAAAGGGGAAACAGCATAAATAGTGGCTGAATTTATCACTTCATGGGAAACAGATGGGGAAGCAGTGGAAACAGTGTCAGACTTTATTTTTGGGGGCTCCAAAATCATTGCAGATGGTGATTGCAGCCATGAAATTAAAAGACACTTACTCCTTGGAAGGAAAGTTATGACCAATCTAGACACCATAATAAAAAGCAAGAGACATTATTTTGCCGACAAAGGTCTGTCTAGTCAAGGCTATGGTTTTCCAGTGGTCAGGTATGGATGTGAGAGTTGGCCTATAAAGAAAGCTGAGTGCCAAAGAATTGATGCTTTTGAACTGTGGTGGTGCTGGAGAAGACTCTTGAGGGTCCCTTGGATTGCAAGGAGATCCAACCAGTGCATCCTAAAGGAAATCAGTCCTGAATATTCATTGGAAGGACTGATGTTGAAGCTGAAATTCCAATACTTTGGCCACCTGATGCGAAGAGCTGACTCATTGGAAAAGACCCTAATGCTGGGAAGGATTGAGGGCAGGAGCAGAAGGGGATGACAGAGGATGAGATGGTTGGATGGCATCACTGACACAATGGACACGGGTTTGGGCAGACTCCAGGAGTTGGTGATGGACAGGGAGGCCTGGCGTGCTGCAGTCCATGGGGTCGCAAACAGTCGGACACAACTGAGCAACTGAACCGACCTCACTCATTTCAAAATTCTCTGAAATTCAGTGATCAATCTCAAAGCCTTGGCAGGGCTTGGCAGGAGTTGTTGCATTTATACAACCCAGGAACCAGGGGAGGAAGAGATGGGAACTTCCTCTGGCTTTCCGTGGGCTGAGCCAGGCCTGTCTCAGAGATATCACACGCGTGTGTGACCAATGGTCTCTAAGTATTCAATTCATATTTCTATGGTAACACAGTTATGCTCATAATTTTTCACTGAAAGATGATTAAAGAACACCATTATAAGGTTTGCTTTAAAAATTATACTTTAAAGTCCACTTATGATTTATTTTTGTTTTTAACACAGATATTCTGCAATAGAACCAACAGCTGTCCCATGGGGGATCATATCCCCATCATTTAGTAATTTCCCTTCTTCCTACATTACTGAGTACATGACCCCAGCAAGGGCAGCAGCTCCTCGTACAGAGCTCCACGCAGTCTGCCTGGGTCACGGCAGTGCCTGAGTCAGTGCCAGGCTGCCACAGCCACTCCACAAGCCCGAAGGAAAGAAAGGCCAGTGGCATCTGCTCTCTGGCTCTGACTCCACTGGGGCCCATGGGCATCCCTGACCAGGAGCAACTGGGGGCCTGTCTTGCCCCAGGGAGGCATGTCCTCACCCATGTCATCAGCTTCCTCTCACACTAGATGCTCCTCGATCCACATTTAGAAGAAGTTCTCATTAAACTCAGAAAATAAGCTTTAGGAAAGCCTGAAAAAGAAATCCAGATGTGCAAACACCTGAAGAAGAGGGACAAAAATAAATCCCTCTGGCTATAGACACAGCCAAGAGGAGAATTTTCGAATGTTCTGCCTGAATGAAATGAGCCTGTGGGTCATCTCTATCCATTGTGCATGTCTTCATTGTGTTGATTCATCTTTCAAAGGCAATTCTATTTTTCCCAACACTGACTGCATTTTGCATAGACTGACAGATTATGGACAGGGAGGGAATTTGTATTCTATATGTGGAGACATTAACTGACAACACTGCCTCGGTCAGGCTCTCCTGCCCCACTCTGTCACACCCTCATACCTTAGGTCTTGTAAACAATGACACTGCTGACCTTAGTAGCACTGTGCCTGTGTGCCCACTTGGCCATGGGCCACTTTTGTCCGCCTTAGTATTTAAGTAGTCTTTGGAGACTCCTGGCTGCTGCTGCCCAGAGAGAATGAACATGTCTGCAGTCCCTACAGCTCCTTGAGTCTTCTTCCAGCTTCCTCGGTTGCACCTTATCCACCCTGGGTTCAGCGACCAGTGTGAGCGGCAAGACACTATAATAATCTATTTTCAGGAGAGTGCCTCAAATTTCTTGAAACCCTGAAGGGGGAAAGTTTTACTCAGATCATTAAACCTTCTTTTTCACAACTGTCTTATTAAAAGGTTTATCCTCCTCCAGCCTTATTGAGCCCACATGACAAGATTTGTTGGCAAGATAAATGACACCCTGCATAGCCCTGAACTAGCAAAGGACACAGCTGAAGTCTTACTTAGAGTGATGGATAGTTAAAGATGTGGAACTAAAACAGACACATCCATAATTTAGAGAAGTGAGGAAAGACAATAGTTGGGAAAACAGTATTTTTAAAACACAAGGATCACAATTTGTATTATGAAAACTAATTACAGTAACGTGGACATGTTACTTCTATGTAACATAAATGAGCCTCTGTGATTCTATTTACTTTTGAGCCATTTATTTTTCCTGATTTTATATCTTTGCTGATGCAGTTGGACTACGTATGATGGGAGATGGCAAAACAAACCAACGCATCTAAAGTTAGGAATTAGGAACTGTGTCCTAGGGAACAGTTCTCAGCTGCAGACTTGTGAAAAGCACACAAAAATGTTACCGAAAGTGTTTCACAGTTATACCACATTACACCATCCTCAGGACAGTCCTTTAAAATTTAATAATCACGTGTAAAAGATGAAAAATTGATGCTAAAAGGAATCAAAGGAGAAACACTTGGTCCAGCCTGGCAGGGAGGTGAGGGGGTGTAGGCCATGGATGAAAACATGAAGGCTGGAAGGGAGGCGGGAATGTGCCCCACACAGGAAACAGGAGAGCAGGCAAGGGGATCACAGGCTGGAGCGAGAACGCAGATGAAGAAGACGGGAGGCTAGGTATTACACATCAAAGTGGAGGCAAGGGCCAGAGAGAGGCTTACCTCTGTCATCTGAAGGTGCTTAGACTTTATCCTACAAACAAGTGGCATTTTCAAGGAGCTTAAGCCAGGGAGAGCCTTAACAGGCCTGCTTTACTCCAAAGTGGGAACAACATTACCAATCCTAGATGCTACCTGAGAACCCTTCTTCTCCCCCTCCCACTCAGAAGAACCTGAGTGAAGGCAGTGTCAGGGCAGTTCCCCACCTGTCCACAGGCCAGGGCTACGTGAAGAGTGGATGCCCAGAAAATGTAGGCTGGCTGGCTGAGGGCAGCAGGACTGATAAGGAAGGGCAGCAAATAAACTGGTAATCACAACAAACAACTGATAAATCCATGCACAAAACTGCACAGATTAAACTAACTACACCTTGATAAGGAGATACAATGGCTACAGCAAATAAAATATTCTACATGTGAATAAAAATAGTATGAAGAGAAAATAAATTCATATATTTGCAGTAAATTATCCCTTAAAGCCCTTCGAAACCATGAATTAAAATGGTGTCTAATTTGGTTTCTTTTAGATACTGAAGAGTTACAGAGGAATTGTGTCCCTGGGCAGTTACTGAGTATCAGCAAGTTGCTGGATTCTGCCATTCAGAGGTTATCTAGCATTTACGTGAGACAGGAAGAGGAGTCCTAAGGAACCCAGAGATCCTCAGGTCACTCTGCTGCCCCAGGGCCATTACAGCGTGCATGGTGAACTTTCAAGCCATGAAACCAAAGAAGAGCATCTGCTACACAGTTTTATATTTAGTTGTTTTTTAAATCTTTTTCATGCAAAAACCACAGAGCTCTTCCCATATATGAAGATGACTTCCAAGGACCAAGTGACATGAGGCTTTAGAAGAGCTGCCTTCTAAAAAAGAAATATCCGTTCTTTTCATTATGCTGTTTCATTTGGAAAATTCATGATTCCTTATGTAATAAAGGAAAAATGAAATCTTTTAATTGAGATTTCTGCTTGCTTGCTGCACATGACAGAGTCTTAGTATATTCCCTTCAAAGTATTGTCATATGAGTGTGTAATGGGGAATCCAATTTTGAATGGGCTTGCCTTGCATTTTCTATAAATACAGCAGTGATATAACTACAGTCAGAGAGATCTGGGTTGGATGCCAAACTCACCCACTTTCTACCCGTGTCCAACTTTCCCTCTCAGATGATGAATGTGGTAATGAATAATAACACCATGTATGGAAGGCCCTTTGCTAAGTTCTAGCACAAGATAAGCAAAGGACCAATTGGACTAAACTTACCCGGAAGGGCAAATGGTGAGTCTTATTTATCTTTGTGCTAAGGTCAAGCACAGTTTGAAAATTAATGAGGAAATTAGTAACATTTTCTCGGTCTTCCCTTTCCATATAAATGCATAATTGCTGCACACTTCCCATACTGGGTAGGCCTTTTATGTAATTATGATGGGAAAATTGTGGTCACAACTGAATTTATGAACCCAAGCAATAGTAATCTGATGTACTGCTCACTAAATAAATACCTTAAAACAAGAAGGAAGTTTAAGAGAATTTTTTTCCCCTGCTTCATCATATGGAAAAGGCAACTGAGACACAGGAAGGTAGTATCACAGCTCCCGGACTGCGCAGGACATGCATCTCCAAGACCCCTGCACATTACAACATCAGGATTTTGAAATTCTATGCTTACTGAGTGGGACTGGCGTAATTCTACGTCCTGATACAGATAAACTAGAGAGGAAGCCTCAAATCTGGAAAAACACAGGGACAGCAGCTAGGGCAGTATGAGGGCTGGCAAGCTGCAGGGCTCTAAGTAAAACTGAGCTCCAAGGAGAAGAGGGAAACAGGCCACAGTCCAGCTGCACTCTACGAAAAACGTTCACAACAACCTCAGCGTTCGGACCATCACCATCAGCAGGCATGCATCTCTCTCCTGGCCAAGAACACTGTTCTTGTCTTGGTCTTTTTTAATGTATCAATTGTTAAATCAAAAAAAAAAAAAGATAGAAAAACTAGACAGAAAATTGGCAAAGATATAAAACTCAACAAAACCATTAAACAACAAGATTCAATTCCTCCAGTAACAGAAGAATACAAATTCTTTACAAGCACCCATGGAACAGTCACACACAAAAAAAACATATCCCAGGTCATAAATTAAATAGCAACAAACTGTAAAAATTTTTAAACTTATAAAGAGCATGTTCTGTAACCACAATGGAATTAAGCTAAAAATTAGTGATAGGTAACAGAAAAACTTCTAGACATTTGGAAATAAAAAATATACTTCTAAATAGTACATGAACTAAAGGGGAAAAAAATCTCAAGGGTAGTCAAAAATACATTGAACTGAATGAAAATGAAAACACAAACATCAAAATCTGTGAGATACAGCTAAAATAGTACAGAGCAGGCAACTTAGAGCACTAAATGCTTACATCAGAAGTCTCAAGTTGAGACTCTAAATGCTACCTCAAAGAAGAAGAGCAAAATAAATCCAAGAAAGAAGAAGAAAGTAAAAATAATAAAGATTAAAAGTAAAATGTAATAAAACTGAAAATAGAAAAATAATGAAACAAAAGTTGGTTCTTCAAAAAGGTCAGTGGAACCCACCTCCAGCAAGATGACAAAGAAAAAAATGACAACACAAATTACCAGTACCAGGAATGAAGCAAGGAACATTATTGTTGGCCCCACTGATATTAAAAGGATTATAAAGGATTAGCAAATAGAACACAGCAACATATAAAAAGAGTTTTTTAAAAATATTTATTCTTAAACATGATAACTAGGTGGGGTTTATCCTAGGGATGCAAGGCTGGTTCAATATCTGAAAACCAACCAATGTAATTCACCATACAGCAGGACCCCTACATATAAACGTTCAAATTGCAAACTTTCAAAAATGCAAGTGTGTGTTCCATCAACATTAGGCATATGTGAAGTTGCAGCTTACCCTCTGTCTTCTGTTGCTAACGATCTTTCAGTTCTACGGTCTCCCCGCTTCTCACACTCCTCCAGTCAGTAATGTTTTCTTGCCTGTTCACTCGATGTCACATCCTGTATGCCACCTGTTATACTGAACTATTGTGCTTTTCAAGGTACTGTACTGTAAGATTAAAGTTATTTTATTTGTGTGTGTGTGTTTGTTTTTTATGTATTATTTGTGTGAAAAGTATTCTAAATCTATTGCAGTATAGCACTATATAGCCAATTGTGTTAGTTGGGAACCTAGGCTAACACTGCTGTACTTATAAACAAACTGGGCTTACGAACACACTCTCAGAATGAAACTTGTTCATAGGTACGGGACGTGCTGTATTAGCTGCCTTAAAAAAAAAAAAGCACATTGAATATCAATTAATGCAAAAAATGTATTTGGCAAAGTTCAACACCCATTCCTGATTTAAAAAAAAAAAATTATTTCAGAAAATTAGAAATAGAAGGAACTTTCTCAACTTAGTGAAGAATATACATAAAATATATCTAGCTAACATCACACTTAATAGTGAAGACTGAATACTTTTCCTCTAATATCTGGAACAAAGCAAGATGTCCACTCACACTACCACTATTCCTGTAGCATTGGAAGTGCTAGCCAGTGAAATAAGGCAAGAAGACCAGTAATAAGAGGCATGCAGATTGGAAAGCAAGAAATAGGTCTCATTTGCAGATGATATGATGATGTACACAGAAATTCTCAAGGAACCTATCAAAAAAAATTTCCTAACATCAGTAAGTGAGTTTGGCAAGTCAGAGGACACAACATTAACTTATATAAGGTAACCATACTGCTGTATACTAGCAATGAACACAGGGAAAAATAAATTTTAAAATATAGTGTTATTTACAAGCACTCCAACACTGTGAAACAGCTAGGTGAAAATCTAACAAAATATTTTTAGAACTTGTATACCAAAAACTGCAAAACATTGAATGTAAGGAAATAAACAAGATCTAAATAAATGGAAAGATATACCATGTTTATGGATTAAAATACTCAGCGCAATAAAGATGTCAGTTCTTCCCAAACTGATATAAAGGCTTAACATGAGATTTTTTTTCACTTATAGATAAGATAGCTCTAAAATTAATATAGAAAATATATACTAAAATAATTTTTAAAAATAAAGTGACTGAATTAATTTTACCCAATTCCAAGACTTATCATACATAGCTGCAATACTCAAGACTGCAGGTTGACACAACGATAGACACACAGATAAATGGAAGAAATTAGAGAAACCAGAAACAGCCCACAGAAGTTGAGCCAACTGACTTCTGATAAATGTGCAAACATAAGTCAAAGAGGAAGGATAGGATATTATCACCTTTTCAACAAGTGATAATAAAGTAACTAGAGATTCATAAGCAAAAGGAAAAGAAACAAACTTAGCTATAAACCTCACACATTGATTTTCTATAACAGTTAATTCAAAGCTGAAAATGAATTAAATGTAAAACATATATTAAAACTTTTAGAAGAAAATAGGAAAAAAATCTTTAGGAGTTAGGGATTTATGAAGAGCTCTTAGACATTACTCTAAAAGTATACATTCCCACTGTTGGCAGGAATGTAAACTGATGTAGCTACTATGGAGAACAGTATGGAAATTCCTTCAAAAACTAGGATTAAAATTATCATATGGCCCAAAAATCCCACTACGTGGTATGTACCCTGAGAAAACCATAACTGAAAAAGATATATATATCCCCATGTTCATTGCAGCACTATTTGTCACAGCCTAGAGTATGGGATGGGGTGGGAGGTGGGAGGGGGCTTCAAGGAGGAGAGCACATATGTACACCTATGGCTGATTCATGCTGATGTACGGCAGAGACCAACACAATATTGTAAAGCAATTACCCTCCAATTAAAAGTAAACCAAAAAATGCTTGCCACACACAAAAAAAGTATATTCCATAAAAAGTAAAAAGAAAATCAATAAATTGGACTTCTTCAATATTAAAAACTTTTTTTCTTTGAAAGACCCTACTAAAAGGATGGGGGGGGGGGAAAGCCATACAAAGAGGGAAAAAAATCTGAACACTTCATCTGGCAAAGGAATCATATCTAGACTGTAGGAAGAACACTTAATAAGGCAGGAGAAAAAAATAAATAAAGCAAAATACTCCAACTTTTAATGCAGCAACTAATATGAGGAAACATTTTGATGAAGAAGATATACTATTGGTAAATAAGTGCATAAAGAGAATTCAATAGCACTAACAATCAGGAAAATGTAAATCAAGACAACAAGGCAATATCAAACTATTGGACATACACACAGTAGAGTAGCTAAAACAAAAACCTGTGACAGTACCACCTGCTGGTGAAGATACAGAGAAACTAGATCTCTTACACCTTGACAGTGGGATAGAAAATGGTACATAAACTTTGGGAAAGAGTTTGACAGCTTCTCCCTGGTGGCTCAGACGGTAAATCGTCTGCCTGCAGTGCGGGAGACCTGGGTTCAATTCCTGAGTCAGGAAGATCCCCTGGAGAAGGAAACGGCAATCCACTCCAGTAATCTTGCCTGGAAAATCCCATGGACAGAGGAGCGTGACAGGCTACAGTCCATGGGGTCGCATAGAGTCGGACACGACTGAACGACTTCACTCACTCACTCACTCACTTAAAAAATAAACCAATATTTATCACAGGACCTGGCAATCACATTCCTGGGCATTTATCCCAGAGAATAAAATCTTGCATCCACACAGATACCAGGAATAGAAGCAACATACCTCAACATAATAAAAGCTATACATGACAAACCCACAGCAAATATTATCCTCAATGGTGAAAAACTGAAAGCATTTCCCCTAAAGTCAGGAACAAGACAAGAGTGCCCACTCTCACCACTACTATTCAACATAGTTTTGGAAGTTTTGGAAACAGCAATCAGAGCAAAAAAAGAAGTAAAAGGAGTCCAGATTGGAAAAGAAGAAATAAAACTCTGTTTGCAGATGACTAGATCCTCTACATACAAAATCCTAAACACTCCACCAGAAAATTACTAGAGCTAATCAATGAATATAGTAAAGTTGCAGGATATAAACTTAACGCACAGAAATCCCTTGCATTCCTATACACTAACAATGAGAAAACAGAAAGAGAAATTAAGGAAACAATTCCATTCACCATTGCAATGAAAAGAATAAAATACTTAGGAATATATCTACCTAGAGAAATAAAAGACCTATATGAAAGAAATCAGAGAGGATGCAAATAGATGGAGAAATACATCATGTTCATAGATTGGAAAAAATCAATACAGTGAAAATGAGTATACTACCCAAAGCAATCTATAGATTCCATGCAATCCCTATCAACCTACCAACGGTATTTTTCACTGAACTAGAACAAATAATTTCACAATTTGTATGGAAATACAAAAAACCTAGAATAGCCAAACCAATCTTGAGAAAAAAGAATGGAACTGGAGGAATCAACCTGCCTGACTTCAGGCTATACTACAAAGCTACAGTCATCAAGACAGTATGGTACTGGGACAAAGACAGATATATATATCAATAGAACAAAATAGAAAGCCCAGAGATAATTCCACACACTTATGGACACCTTATCTTTGACAAAGGAGGCAAGAATATACAATGGAGAAAAGACAATCTCTTTAACAAGTGGTGCTGGGAAAACTGGTCAACGACTTGTAAAAGAATGAAATGAGAACACTTTCTAACACCATCAGTTCAGTTCAGTTCAGTGACTCAGTCATGTCCAACTCTTTATGACCCTATTAACTGCAGCATGGCAGGCCTCCCTGTCCATCACAAACTCCTGGAGTCTACCCAAACTCATGTCCATTGAGTAGGTGATGCCATCGACCATCTCATCCTCTGTTGTCCCCTTCTCCTCCTGCCCTCAATCTTTCCCAGCATCAGGGTCTTTTCAAATGAGTTGGATCTTCGCATCAGGTGGCCACAGTATTGGAGTTTCAGCTTTAACATCAGTCCTACCAATGAACACCCAGGACTGATCTCCTTTAGGATGGACTGGTTGGATCTCCTTGCAGTCCAGGGGACTCTCAAGAGTCTTCTCCAACACCATAGTTCAAAAGCATCAATTCTTTGGTGCTCAGCTTTCTTCACAGTCCAACTCTCACATCCATACATGACTACAGAAAAAACCATAGCTTTGACTAGATGGACCTTAGTCGGCAAAGTAATGTCTCTGCTTTTCAATATGGTATCTAGGTTGATCATAACTTTCCTTGCAAGGAGTAACGTCTTTTAATTTCATGGCTGCAATCACCATCTGCAGTGATTTTGGAGCCCCCCAAAATAAAGTCTGACACTGTTTCCACTGTTTCCCCATCTATTTGCCATGAAGTGATGGGACCAGATGTCATGATCTTTGTTTTCTGAATGTTGAGCTTTAAGCCAACTTTTTCTCTCTCCTCTTTCACTTTCATCAAGAAGCTCTTTAGTTCTTCTTCACTTTCTGCCATAAGAGTGGTATCATCTGCATATCTGTGGTTATTGATATTTCTCCCAGCAATCTTGATTCCAGCTTGTGCTTCCTCCAGCCCAGTGTTTCTCATGATGTACTATGCATAGAAGTTAAATAAGTAGGATAACAATATGCAGCCTTGATGTACTCCTTTTCCTATTTGGAACCAGTCTGTTGTTCCATGTCCAGTTCTAACTGTTGCTTCCTGACCTGCATACAAATTTCTCAAGAGGCAGGTCTGGTGGTCTGGTATTCCCATCTCTTGAAGAATTTTCCAGTTTATTGTGATCCACACAGTCAAAGGCTTTGGCATAGTCAATAAGGCAGAAATAGAAACTCAAAATGGATTAAACATCTAAATGTAAGACCAGAAACTATTAAACTCCTAGAGGAAAACATAGGCAAATCACTCTGTGACATAAATCACAGCAGGATGTGTGACCTACCTCCCAGAGTAATGGAAATAAAAGCAAACATAAACAAATGGTACGTAATTAAACTTAAAAGCTTTTGTACAACAAAGGAAATTATAAGCAAGGTGAAAAGACTGCCTTCAGAATGGAAGAAAATAATAGCAAATGAAGCAACTGACAAAGAATTAATCTCAAAATATACAAGCAACTCCTGCAGCTCAATTCCAGAAAAATAAACAACCCAATCAAAAAATGGGCCAAAGAACTAAACAGACATTTCTCCAAAGAAGACATACAAGTGCCTAACAAACACATGAAAAGATACTCAACATCACTCATTATCAGAGAAATGCAAAGCAAAACCACAATGAAGTATCATTTCACGCCAGTCAGAATGGCTGTGATCCAAAAGTCTACAAACAATAAATGCTGGAGAGGGTGTGGAGAAAAGGGAACCCTCTTACACTGTTGGTGGGAATGCAAACTAGTACAGCCACTATGGAGAACACTGTGGAGATTTCTTCAAAAATTGCAAATAGAACTACCTTATGATCCAGCAATCCCACTGCTGGGCATACACATGGAAGAAACCAGAATCGAAAGAGACACGTGTACCCCAGTGTTCATTGCAGCACTGTTTATAATAGCCAGGACATGGAAGCAACCTAGAGGTCCATCAGCAGAAGAGTGGATAAGAAAGCTGTGGTACATATACACAATGGAATATTACTCAGCTATTAAAAAGAATGCATTTGAATCAGTTCTAATGAGGTGGATGAAATTAGAGACTATTATACAGAGTGAAATAAGCCAGAAAGAAAAATACCAATACAGTATGTGAGACAGTAAAAGAGACACAGATGTATAGAACAGTCTTTTGGACTCTGTGGGAGAAGGTGAGGGTGGGATGATTTGAGAGAATAGCATCGAAACATGCATATTATCATATGTGAAAAAGATCGCCAGTCCAGTTTCAATGCATGAGACAGGGTGCTCAGGGCTGGTGCACTGGGATGACCCTGAGGGATGGGATGGGGAGGGAGGTGGGAGGGTGGTTCAGGATAAGGAACACATGTACACTCATGGCTGATTAGTGTAATGTATGGCAAAACCACTACAATATTGTAAAGTAATTAGCCTCCAAATAAAATAAATAAAAAATAAACAGTAAAGCTTCTGAATCATAAGAAAATATTTTCATGTTATCAGTACAGATAATATTTCAAAAAATGATCATTATGTTAAACTATATTAAAATTCATAGAGTTTATATTTCGAAATATACATTAGAAGTGAAAAAGTAATATATAGATTGGGGAAAAAACCCTGTATGCTTACTAACGCACACAGTCATTTTATTTGTAATAGACAAAAACTGGGAATAACCAATATGTTCCTCAATAAACATTAAACAAACTATGGTCCGTCCATAGCATGGAAGATTACTTAGCAATAAGTAAAACAAACTACTGATACATGCAACAACTTGAATGGATCCCAAAATCACTTTGCTGAGGAAAGAAAAGCCAACCCGAAAAAGTCAGGTACTAAATGACTGCACATAGGCCCCATTCTCAAAATGACAAAATCATAGAAATAAGGACTAAATTACTGGTTAACAGGTTGGAAAGTTTGGAGGCGCGAAACAGATGAGACTCTAAAGCAATAGCAGGAAGGGAAACTTCATGGTGATGAAACCGTTCTGCATCTCAATTACAGTATCATTACACAGACCCACATGTGACAAGACAATGTGGAGCCATGTACACACACTCTGCCAATGTCAACTCTTAGTTCAACACCCATGAATTGCGTGACTCTGCACTATCTTTGCCACTCCCTGAGAATTCATAATTACTTAAAATTAAAACTTTAAAAATATATCACACTATGTTTCCTACTAAAATAGCAAACATCACTCACTTCCAATATCTGGCCTCAGCTTCTTATCATATTCTCTTAGCAACTTGTTGAGAATAAGAGTCACATCTGTGTCTTGGGATTTCGGAGCCAAGACCCACTTTTGGTTTGATGATGAATCTTCATATTCATCTTCTTCCACCTTCCTGGTCCTGTAATTTCAGCACAAAGTGTGACATGTAAGTTGTAGCAATGATTCCAGTAATTGTCTTAAGCTTTGGCCCACCCAAGCACCACTGAAATAGGTAGAAAATCCCCAGTACATTCAGTCCATTCAAAAAATTACCTCTAAAATCTTAAAAGTAAAACAAAACACACAAAAAGGAATCCAATAAGAAGAATGCCAGTGCTATTAACATAACATGATCCTTTCATTAAATGTCATAAAAAATTCCAAGTCCATGTTAAATCATAGACATCATAATAAGTAATCCAATACATGAAGGCCAACAAGCAGAGAGTCAGCCTTCCTTATATCAACCCTGAGATCTTCTGAAGGTCAAGGCAAGAACAACTGGCAGCTTCCACTTCTCATTGCCAAGACCTCATTTTAGCTTAAGGTGAACAGCTTCTGCAGAATGCACTCACTGAAAATAGTTGAGTCTGACTCTGTGCTTCTCATGGAGCACCTTTGGTCTAGGCAGACACAGGGACATAAGGAGGTGATATCCTCAGCCAGCACCCATGTGGGGTGCCAAGGAAGAGATATTGGTTGGTAAATACTCTGGTAATTTCACATACCTCCTACCACACAAACTGATTCACCTCGTACAGAGTAGGCTTGCTGTTATTGTTCAGTCACTCAGTTGTGTCTGACTCCTTGTGACCCCGTGCACTGCAGCCCACCAGGCTCCCCTGTCCTTCACCATCTCCCAAAGCTTACTCAAACTCATGCCATCCAACCATCTCATCCTCTGTCATTCTCTTCTCCTCCTGCCTTCAATCTTTCCCAGCATCAAGGTCTTTTCTAATGAGTCAGCTCTTCACATCAGGTGGCCAAAGTACTGGAGCTTCAACTTCAGCATCATATTCAGGATTGATTTCCTTTAGGATGGACTGGTTGGATCTCCTTGCAGTCCAAGGGAATCTCAAGAGTCTTCTCTAACACCACAGTTCAAAAGCATCAATTCATTGGCACTCAGCCTTCTTCATGGTCCAATTCTCACATCTATACATGACTACTGGGAAAACCATGGCTTTGACTATATGGACCTTTGTTGCCAAAGTAATGTCTCTGCTTTTTAATATGCTGTCTCTTTCAATTTCATGGCTGCAGTCATCACTTGCAGTGACTTCGGGGCCCAGGAAAATAAAGTCTCTCACTGTTTCCATTCTCTCCTCATCTATTTGCCGTGGAGTGATGCCATGATCTTCGTCTTTTTGAATGTTGAGTTTTAAGCCAGCTTCTTCACTCTCCTCTTTAGTCTTCATCAAGAGCTCTTTAGTTCCTTTTCTCTTTCTGCCATAAGGGTGGTGTCATCTGCACATCTGAGGCTATTGATATTTCTCCTGGCAATCTTGATTCCAGCTTATGCTTCATCCAGCCCAGCGTTTCTCATGATGTACTCTGCATAGAAATTAAATAAGTAGGTTGACAATATACAGCCTTGATGTATTCCTTTCTCAATTTTCAACCAGTCCAGAGTTCCATGTCCTTTTCTTACTGTTGCTTCTTGACCTACATACAGGTTTCTCAGGAGGCAAGTAAGGTAGTCTGGTATTACAAAAATTAAAATCTTTCTAACATGTCTTTAGCATTTGGCCCTTTAATAGATGAATCCAAATGAATGCTGAGCATCAGAATCTGTCCCAAGAAGGGCTGAGCCTGACAGCCACCTCTCCCGGGTGTACTTGAATGGAAAGGCCTCAAAATGACAAGGTAGTTTCTTTAGTGAATGAGGCCATCTCAGCAGCACAGCAATTTGGGCCTGGAAAGAGGAGAGTCTCCTCTGCAAAGCAGCACTTCTAGGAGGCCTGCCATTTACCAATGCAAAAAAGCCTGTCACACACACAAAAAAAAAAAAAAAACAAGAAAACTTGTTCCTTCATGGCTTGTCAGTATGTGCACCATAATGACATATCTTCCTTCATAAAAGACAACAAAATAGAAAACAGAAAATTGCATTGAGGTTTATTTGTCCTGATTAAGTATAAGCTCGTTTCTGTTTAGCTTTCCAGATGGGACCCAAAAAGGCAGCAACCTCACAAGGCAGTTGGCTTCTGGGACATATATTTGTATGTTAATTTCTGTCATTGTTCACTCACTCAGTCGTGTGCAACTATCTGTGACCCCATGGACTGCACCACACCAGGCTTCCCTGTCCTTCACTGTCTCCTGGAGTTTGTTCAAACTCATGTCCATTGAGCTGATGATTCCATCCAACTACCTCATCCACTGTTGCCCCCTTCTCCTGCCCACAATCTTTCCCAACATCGGGGTCTTTTCCAAAGAATTGGCTCTTCTCATTAGATGGCCAAAGTCTCCAATGAACATTCGGGGTTGATTTCCTTTAGGATTGACTGGTTTGAGCTCCTTGCTGGCCATGGGACTCTCAAGAGTCTTATCCACCACAATTCAAAAGCATCAGTTCTTCAGCTCTCAGCCTTCTTTATAGTTCAGCTCTCCAATCCATACATGACTACTTGAGAAACCATATTTTTGACTATACAAACCTTCGTCAGCAAAGTGACATCTCTGGTTTTTAATATGCTGTATAGGTTGTTCATAGCTTTTATTCCAAGAAGCAAGCATCTTTTAATTTCATGGCTGCAGTCACTGTCCGCAGTGATTCTGGAGCCCAAGAAAATAAAATTTGTCACTGTTTCCTTTTCTCCCCATCTATTTGCCATGAAGTGATGGGACTGGATTCCATGATCCTTGTTTTTTGCACATTGATTTTTAAGCCAGCTTTTACATTCTCTGCTTTCACCTTCATCAAAAGGCTCTTTAGTTCCTTTTCACTTTCTGCCATTTGGGTGGTATCATCTACATATCTGAATTTACTGATATTTCCCCCAGCAATCTTGATACCAGCTTGAGATTCATCCAGCTTGGCATTTCACATGATAAAATCTGCTTATTGGAGAAGGAAATGGCAACCCACTCCTGTATTCTTGCCTGGAGAATTCTATGGGCAGAGGAGCCTGATGGGCTGCAGTCCAAGGGGTCACAAAGAGTGGGACACGACTGAGCAACTCACACACACACACACACACACACACACACACACACACACACACACACACTCTGTATATAAGTTAAATAAGCAGGGTGACAATGTACAGCCTTGAGTGTACTCCTTTCCCAGTTTTGACCAGTCCATTTTTCCATATCCGGTTCTGACTATTGCTTCTTGACCTGCATACAGGTTTCTCAGGGGACAAGTAAGGTGGTAAGGTATTCCCATCACTTTAAGAATTTTCCATAGTTTGTTGTGATCCACAGTCAGAAGGCTTTAGCATAGTCAATGAAGCAGATGTTTTTCTGGAATTCTCTTGCTTTTTTTATGCTCCAACAGATGTTCACGATTTGATCTCTGCTTCCTCTGCCTTTTCTAAATTCAGCTTGTGTATTTGTTCTCGGTTCTTGTACTGTTGAAGCCTAGCTTGACGGATTTTGAACATTACCTTGCTAGCATGTGAAATGAGTACAATTGTGTAGTAGTTTGAACATTATTTGGTATTGCCCTTCTTTGGGATTGGAATGAAAACTGACCTTTTCCAGTCCTGTGGCCACTGTTAAGTTTTCCAAATTTGTTGGCATATTGAGCAGCACTTTAACAGTATCACCTTTTAGGATTTGAAATAGTTTAGCTGGAATTCCATCACCTCCACTAGCTTTGTTCATAGTAATGTCTCCTAAGGCCCTCTTGACTTTACATTCCAGGATGTCTGGATGTAAATTTTTAGTATAGTCTAAATTATCTGTAGGTTTCCCTGGTAGCTTAGTGGTAAAGAACCTTCCTTCTTATGCAGAAGACACGGGTTGGATCCCTGGGTTGAGAAGATCCCCTGGAGATGGAAATGGCAACTCATTCCAGTATTCTTGCCTGGGGAATCCCATGCACAGAACAGCCTGGCGGACTACAGTCCATGGGGTTGCAAAAGGTAAGGTAAGGTAAGGTGAAGTCGTTCAGTCATGTCTGACTCTTTGCGACCCCGTGGACTGTAACCTACTAGGCTTCTCCATTCATGGGATTCTCCAGGCAAGAATACTGGAGTGGATTGCCATTTCCTTCTCCAGGGGATCTTCCTGACCCAGGGATTGAACCCGGGTCTCTCACATTGGAGGCAGATGCTTCAACCTCTGAGCCACAAGGGAAGCCCAAGTTGGACACAACTTAGCAACTAAACAACAACAATATAACATAATATTATAACATAACTATAATATATAACATCTGTAAAATCTTATGTATATGTCATATGGTATGTACATGAGTCTTTTAATGAGCGTTAACTAGCTTTAACATAGATCAGAGCAGTATCAGCCTAGTTCTGTATGAATATATACACAAACATGAAGTTCTCATAATAGTACATGGCATATATCTTGAAGATTGAATTCATTTAACTTTTCCCTTGGCTAAGATCCCCTGGAGAAGGAAATGACAACCCATGCCAGTACTCTTGCCTGGAAAAATCCCACAGAGGAGCCTGGTAGGTTAAAGTTCATGTGGTCACAAAGAGTTGGACACAACTCAGTGACTAAATGATAACAACAATATTAAACTATAATTCTATTTCTTGACAGAAAGCTTAGAATATATATATATTCCACAGAACGATAAATTGCCATGGATTTTTTGCCCTGAATATTCACCATCAATAGGAACTTAAAAAACTTGGGACTGATATTCAAGAAGTGATATGCTTCATTTAATTACTGGTAAGACTTTTTACTTTTATAAATAACATTATCAAACCTAAAATGTTACAGAATAATATTTTATTTATCAAGAATATTAATTTTATCATCTTTAAAAGAAGCGGGTTGAAGAAGGACATGGATTGCTGGGAGCCAACCACCGCCCACAGGCCTGGCAGCTCAGTCCACAGCAAAGGCGCTCGGGACTCTGTGGGCAGAGGGACGGCTCACCTGGGCAGGATCACATGCAGCACCCTCAGGACTCCTTCCAACTCGCCCACAGTGCAGCCCTCTGCCCCTCTGGAGTCTCTCTGTCTTTCCCCTCCTGCCCTCCCTCAGAGACAGCTTACTAGTACAGACCGGACCATGCTTTCCACACTCTGCATCTTCTCTTGCCCCAACACTCATATGTACACAGAAGCACACTAACTCTTCATCAGTTCTCTGTATGCACAGCATTAGTTTCTGAAAAATACTTTGAGCTACTTCAATAACAGGTATTATAATGTGACTAATTCTCCCTCTAGCGGTGAAGTGGTGATGGGTGTTTTCCTGAAATTGCGTAAGATTCCTGGTTCAGGGTAGGTGAAGGGGAAGACAAAGAAAAGGACAACAGCAACATCTTTTCAGCACCTTCCCCTTCAGAAGGTGGAATGGGGCACCTGCAGTTCTGTGGCTGGGTTGTGGGGAGAGCAGGTAGACACAGACTGAGATGCTCTGGGCCATCACTGGGCTCCTCCCAACCCTGAAGCCTCATCAGTTTGTGCAGGACTTCAGAAAAGGAAATCAAAGCTTCTCAGCACTAGGGGCAGACCACCAGCCCTACAGAAAACCTTCCCTTTGTAGAGAACCCAGTCTCATCTCAAGGACTCATCAGAATATGAATAAAACAAAAATGTTCTGTTTTTCTACATTCCAAGTCAGTTATATATAATATTAACGAATGTTCTGTTATCAGGATTGTTGGATCCTAAATGCCATCATTAGCTTTTTCTTAAAAACAAATTAGCGATAAACTTACAGATCAGCCCTCAGATGGTATTTTCATGTCTTACACCTTCTCTTCAACTGCAAGGGCAGAGACAAAGCTGGATGTATCCGCAAACATAAAAAGGAGCTCCTAAACTTCAGATGGCACTTAGCCATTCACTTAAGGTGTCACTAAGCCCCAGGTGTGACTTAGTGCTTTTAATGTAGAATAAGCTCTGCCAAGGGTGTCAGAACGGGGTGCATTGCTCTCCACAGAGCTGCCAACCTACCACCACACAGCACAACTGTCAGAACCTTCTCTGGGGCTTTTAAACACCAGGAAGGCAGGCCAGAGCACAAATGAGAACTCTCTCAGAATTAATAACAGTTTTGAACAGTGAGGACTGCCCTGGTGGCTCAGATGGTAAAGAATCTGCCTGCAATGCGGGAGACACATGTTCGATCCGTGGGTCAGAGAGATCCCCTGGAGAAGGGAATGGCAACCCACTCCAGTATTCTTGCCTAGAGAATTCCATAGAGAAGAGGAGCCTGGTGGGCTTCAGTCCAAAGGGTCACAAAGAGTCAGACACGACTGAGTGACTAACACTTGAAAGGTGATGCTGGTCACTGGATTACTTCACATGTCTGTAACCCATTCAAAGAGCAAAGATACTTTCAAAGAAGAGACATATAGCAATAACATTAGTTTAAAACTTGGATTATTTTTAACTGATATGCAACTTCTATTACCAAGGCCATGGAATCAACCCAGACAAAGAATATATTAAAGTTGTCACATCTGCTTTGGCAAAATGGAAGAATGAGAATACCCAAAGACTGTATGTGTCTTTAGGAACCCCTAGACACCTGAGTGCTTCATGTCATACACCCAGGTATCGTCCTACTAAGCACATAAAGTAATGAGAACAATGAGCAGATTTCCTTCTAACATGTTAAGTATCTGTAGATCCAAACAGTTGATTTTCTAACCCTCAACTGCAGGTCACTTCATCCAGTCAGTAGCAGTAGGAAATTCAATTAGACATAACCTCAGATTGAGATATGACCTGGGACATCTACATTACGCCTGGTGTTGTTTGTTTCTAAACAGAGATACATCCAAGCACGGTCAGCCTCAGAGGGCACACTTCCATTTCCTTCCCAGCTTGTTCCTTAGACAGGAAGCAGCTTCAGTTGAAGGACCAAGGAGTGTGCTGCCTGGCTGAGAGAGTTTCCAGTGAGTCTGCCTTCCCCAGCACATACAATCCACCTTTCTTACTTTCAACTCTTTGCAAAGACCAGCGGTTTGTGGCAGGGAGGAACATGACTCTCTTCCTCACAGTCTGTCAAAGGGAGGAAGGGAGAACTATGACCCTTCCAAATTCACATCTTGTAGGATTTGTTAATGTGCCTTCCTAGTTCCTCAGGGGGCTTCCCTCAGTGGCTCAGGGGTGACAAACCCTCCTGCCAATGAAAGAGCTGCAGGTTCAATCCTTGGTTCTGGGAGATCCTGTGGAGAAGGAAATGGCAACCCACTTTAATATACCTGCCTAGGAAACCCCATGGACAGACAGAGCCCAGTGGGCTACAGTCCATGGAGTCACAAAAGTCAGGCACGACTGAACAAGTTCCTCAGTACTCCACGAATATGAATGAACAGGCAAGACCTCCCAGCACTGCACGCTGACACCTGCAGAGCTTATGACCCACAGGAAGGCTCTCAAGCTCCCCGACCTAGGAAACGAAGAGGGTATCAACTGTTTGGGGAGTCGAGGTGCTTGGAGATTCTTGGGGTCCTGAGGGCAGCAGAAGGAAGGGAGCTGCTCTAATTTTTAAAGCACAGGGCAGTCTCTAGGCTCTTGACCAGAGATCAAATCCGAGACAGAATTAAAGGAACCAAACCCAGAATATCCATTTATATTTACAGCAACAGGGTTTAACCCTTCTGGTCCCACTGTCCTTACATCCTCATGAGCCATCTTCATCTCCTCCCGAATTACTTTTAAGCTCCCATCAGCTGGTTGGTGTGCTGGGAGGAAGGGTAAGGGTGTCTATGGTAAGGTAATTTCCCACAGGTATTAGGTAGAAACCTCATTATCAACTTCAGAATGCTTGCTTCATACGGGGAGGTTTATGCATGCTGATGCATGTGAAAACGGCTCATACGGAAGGGGTGCTTATGTGTAGCGTGCATGTGTTCACAGAACCTGGGAGGGGAATCCTTTCCGAGAAGCAGAGCTCCTGGCTGCCCAGCATGCCCCATCCTCCTCCGTCTGTCTCCAGCCCTGCTACTCCTCATAAACACCGCTTTAAACTGGGCCGCTCGGAAACCTGACTCCAGGGTCCCGGGAGATTTCAAGGAGGGAAACGATACAGAACGGTGATGTGTGTGTGTGTGTGACATACAGAATGTTGGTATGTATCTGTGTGTGTGTATTCGCGCGCCCGGGGGCGCGCGCGGAACCCTGAAACACTTGGGGGAGGGGGAGGAGCGAGATAAAGAGGTAGACACCGGCTTCCCCCAGTGCTGCTGGGCTTCGAAATCCCTTAAACCCACCAGACCTTACAAGGTTCAGGAGAAAAGCCCGTTAGTCTCGGAGTCCCCGCGCTTCAGGCTGCAGAGAAGGCTGCGGTCGCCTAGCCCGGAGAGGCAGACGGCCGTGGCCGAGGGAGACGGGACAGGTAAAGCGCCTGCGACTCCCCGTCTCCTGCCCGCTCGGCCCCGGCGGGAGACGCCGCAGCCCAGACGACGATGCCCGGGCGCGCCTGGCACTGGGGACCGACGGAGAGCGCGCCGCCGCCCGCCCGCCAGGCTCCGCACCCCGGGCGCCACTCACCGCGCGTGCAAGCCGGAGAGCAGGCAGAGGAGCAGCAGCAGCTTCGGGGCCATGCCGCCGCGGAAGGGGGCGCGGGGTCGGCGGCCCCAGGCCGAGCGAGGCTCCCTGCGGGGCGCGGGCCTCCGCTCCGCGGCTTCTCCCGGCCCTCGCTGCCTCCGACGGCGCCGGGCCTCTGCGGCGGGACAAGTGCGGACTCGGGCAGCGGCCGCGCCCCCGACGGCCGGCGGGTCTGCGCGCGCCTCCGCGGGGCCCACGCGGGACGCCGGCCCCGCCCGCGCCCCGGCGCCGGGTCTGCGCAGCGGGCTGGCGGGTGCGGGCGGTTCGCGGCCCGGATACCCGCGGCCCCGCGCCGCCCACGGCGCCAGAAGCGAGAGCCGCGCCGCGCGCAGATGCCGGGCGGTGGGCTCTACGCCGGCCGCGCGGCCGCCGCGCCCGGGGGTGGGGCGGGGAGGCGGCCGCTCCTCGGGCGGGCAGCGCCTCCGAGGCGGCCTGGGAGGGGAGGAGTTCCCCCAATTACACGGTCGACAGTGCGCGAGGCCAAGAGAGGTTTCAATGGACCCTGAGCGTGAGGCCGGGAAAGGGGCGGGGAAGCTCTGGGTTCCCGCCCGGAGCCTAAGAGAGGGTCCTAGAATTGGCACCCCTTGGTCTAGAAAGACCCCTTGGTTTAGAAGTCCCGAAAGGATGCTCCCTTCCAGGCATTCAACACCGCATTGTGGTTCTCTGCGTTCCCAGACCTCCGAGAACGTCCCCACCTAGGCGCCCTGGCGAAGGCGCGAGATGGTCTGCTGAGCAGCCAGTCCTTCGCACACGTCGTGCTAAATCGACTGAACCTCTTCAGTGCACTGCTGAGATTGTGTATGGAAAAGTGGCTCGCTGGGCAGTACTTTGTAAAAAGGAACCCCGGAGTGTACCTTTCACACAGAGAGACTAATACATACCGATGGCAGCAGTAGTGAAAGAGAATGTTGAAGGTTGGAGACCAAGACCTCTACCTAGATAAAAGCAAAAGACATGTGGTTGAAGTATAACACGCAGCTCATTGAACATAGACTCAGACTGAAAATTACATTTGTTTTCATTAGTAATAACCGTTCAGAATGTTATTCTTTCGCTTATAATTATTACAAATCAGCATACCTTAGACTACATTCAGTAAGAAGTTGGCTTTTATATTGGGGGAAAAAATAGGTCTTAGAAAGTATTTTTTTTTAAATTCTGAACTACTGTTCATAGAATTATAAGGATGTGATGTTTCTTTAATATACTGTCAAACAGCTGTGTTCTTAGGATATATGCAAGGGTAAGTAGAAAATTGTCTGTTTTTTTCCTCTCTATTTCTGGGTTCACCAGCATGAACGTGGTTACAGAGTAAAGTTGTTGATGATAAGGATATATAGATATATAATAAATAGATAGGGGCTTCCTGGGTGGTGATAGTAATAAAGAACCCACTTACCAGTGCAGGAAACCTAACAGATTCAATTCAATTCAATTCCCAGGTTCAATTCCTGGGTCAGGAAGATCCCCTGGAAGAGGGCATGGCAACCCACTCCAGGATTTTTGCCTGGAGAATCTGGACAGAGGAGCCTAGTGGGCTACAGTCCATGGGGTAGCAAAGAGCTGGACATGACTGAAGCAACTTACCACGCACACATAGATAGATAGACAGACAGATAGATGTATGTATATATAGGGGGTTTCTCAAGTGGAGCTAGAATCCCAGGGACGGGGGAGCCTGGTGGCCTGCCGTCTATGGGGTCGCATAGAGTCGGACACGACTGAAGCAACTTAGCAGCGGCAGTGGTAAAGAACCCACCTGCCAATGAAGGAGATGCAAGAGACCGTTCACTCCCTGGGCAGAGAAGGTCCCCTGGAGGAGGGCATGACAACCCACCCCAGTATTCTTGCCTGGAGAAGCCTATGGACAGAAAGAATCCCATGGAGCCTGGCGGGCTACGGTCCACAGGGTCTCAGAGAGTCAGATGTGACTGAAGCAACTTACATAAAGTGTGTATACAGATACACTTTACCAGTCAAGCCCTTGGCCTTCTTTGTTTTGTCATCTTCCTATCTCTGTCTCTGTCTCTGTGCCTTGAGCTTGCTCCAGCTCATCCTTTCCTGGGGTCCTTACGACATTCCCCACTGCCTTCCACATTTTTCTCACTCAGGTCATGACGCTAAGAAGACTCCCAGTCTTCCTACATTCTGCCACTTTCAACAGCGTCAACACTTCTTCCAGCTTCAAGGGAATATGAACATTTATCATACTGTACTCTAATATTTATAGAGAAGGCAATGGCAGCCCACTCCAATACTCTTGCCTGGAAAACCCCATGGAGGGAGGAGCCTGGTGGGCTGCAGTCTATGGGATTGCTAGGAGTCGGACACTACTGAGCGACTTCACTTTCACTTTTCACTTTTCACTTTTATGCATTGGAGAAGGAAATGGCAACCCACTCCAGTGTTCTTGCCTGGAGAATCCCAGGGATGGGGGACCCTGGTGGGCTGCCCTCTATGGGGTCACGCAGAGTCAGATATGACTGAAGTGACTTAGCAGCAGCAGCAGCAGCCCTAATATTTCATTTTCTCTATCCAACAATTAAGTTGAGCGTTTCAGAAATCAGTTAGATGATCATCTATTTGTTAATTGCTTTTGAAATATGTTGTCTCCAAATACTTATGTGTGCTATGAGAAAACTGCATGCAAAAAGAAACAGTTCATCTATGCCTCAGTTTTAAACACAGTAATAGGAACTTGAGTAAAATAACTATCAGACATTGATAAATGAACTAATTTTAACTCTCACAACACTATACCCATTCAAAGAAGGATGAAACACACAGAGAAATTGTTATTCCACAGCTAGGAAGTTGAGGACTGGGAGTTAACACCCCAGCAGCAGGTGCCAACATTTCTTAATCACGATGCCATACTGCTTCTCAGGTGAATAGGAGCTCAGTAAACATTTGTTGCTTGGTTCTTCGACCAATGTTTCAGACTCCTTGCTGTATTCTTTATAATCTGAACATGACTACAGATGCTTTCAAGTTGTTTGTAATAGAAACAGACGGATACTTGAATGTATTTGCAAAATTTCAGTATAATGGCAAGTGTCCAGGGAAGTTTTTACAATACAAACAGTGGAAAAGAAAATGTGATTTCTTTATTGTTTATTCTTTTCCTTTCTTGCATATTTTCAATCTGTTATCATGATCTCTTCCAGCTGTTGACTCCATTTATTACACTTAGCCGGTCAGCTTGACAGGTTTGAATATTTTACCATAGAAAGCACCCCCTTCCGTGGTGCTGTCTGAAAAAAGATTTTTTTTTTTTTTAAGCTAAATGAGTTGAAGAAAGGCAAATTCAAAGCAAGCTTCCTGGGCAGAAGTGTGAAAGCAAAATTCAAGGTCAAGAATCTACACCCTTCAAAGGAAAATCTTTCTGGCTTTGATTTTCCTGCTTTGCCCAGCTTAACCAGCTTGGAGACAGGGGACGGTGTGGCGCAGCAGGCGGGGAAGAGAGGGGCAAATAGTGAGAGAAGGAGGAAGGTGTGGGGGGCGGGGGCGCGGGGTGGGGGGCGAAGATGCTTTACGGAGCATGCGCAGTGCTCATTCTCCGTTTTTTTGTGTGGAGATTTTATTGCCTCAGCCCTCTCCGTCCTCAGCTCTAAAGAAGCTGATCATTTGGTTCCACTTGGGCGAGCAGCATTTGCATTCCATTCCCCTAGTTAGCAGGAAAGGGGAAATGAAAAGTAACCTGAGAGGTGAGGATTGGAGCACATGCACTTCTGAGAGTATGGAACACTCTCCAGTGATGCGTGCAGTTTGTTTCAAGTGTTGGCATCTGATCCAGATTCAAGGCTTCTGCGGAAGACCTGGGCTGGCCGCTGCGTCTGGCTGGAGCCTGGAAAGAAGAGCCCTAGATGGCGGCAAAACTGGATTACCTGTACTTGAGACCCTCTTGTAGCTTCTCCAACAAATACTTCAGAATCCCTCCTACAGGTGCGAAGAAGGCGGCCAGCTATGGTGCGGAATATAATTGAATTGCTGCCTCAGCTGGTCTTATTCTTTACGCTTCTGGGTTTTCTCTTTGAATAAAATCTCTCACACTCTCAAAAGTATACTTCTGAATTGTATTACGATGTTTCATGATTTAAATAAAAAAAAACTTTCTTGCTCAACTTTTAAATAATTTTGTTAATTTATTTTTAATTGAAGGATAATTGCTTTACAGTAGTGTGTTGGTTTCTGCCAAACATCGGCCTGAATCAGCCATAGGAATACCTATGTCCCCTACCTCCCACCTCCCTCCCCACCACCCCTCTAGGTTGTTTTTATTGAAGAGGGCAACCAGGATGAGACAGTTGGGTAGCATCACTGACCAGGATGAGACAGTTGGGTAGCATCACTGACTCATGAATTTGAGCAAATTCTGGGAGATAGTGAAGGACAGGGAAGACTGGCATGCTGCAGTCCGTGAGGTCTCAAGGAGTCGTACATGACTGAGTGACTGAAAAACAGCAACAATTCACATACAACAAAATGCACTCACCTTAAATGTATGAGTCAACGTGTGTTCACATATGTATATACCATATGGATAAGAATAGCATGTGTTTATCGCCCAGATTAAGATAAAAAACATTTTCCCAAAGCCCTCTCCTGGGTGCTGAGCTAGCTTTGGGACCAACACCAACTCTGGCAATCACTATTCCATGTTCCATCGCAATGGACTGATTTTGCCTGCTCTTGAATCTCACATGGAATTGTGTAGTGTGTCCTAAATTACCTCTGGCTCTCTCGTCCAACATAATGTGTTCTGGATGTATCCACAATGTCACAGGTAGCAAGCATCCATTACTTCTTAGTCTGCTTGTGGTATTTCACTGTGGTATTCAATATGGCACACAGTATTTAGCTGACATGAACATACTCATGCCTGTCTTTTGGTTTGGCATATGTGCTGATTTCTCTTGGCTATCTGACTAAAAATGGACTTTTTAGATCACAGGGAGGGCGTTTTTGTTTAGTGATAATAAACATTACTAGAGATTTCCAAAGTAACGCTATCCATTACCACCCATTGTCTGTGTATGAGCTCCATCAGATCAGATCAGTTCAGTCGCTCAGTCATGTCCAACTCTTTGCAACCCCATGAACTGCAGCACCCCAGGCCTCCCTGTCCATCACCAACTCCCAGAGTTTACTTAAACTCATGTCCATTGAGTCATTGATGCCATTTAACCATCTCATCTTCTGTCATCCCCTTCTCCTCCAGCCTTCAATCCTTCCCAGCATCAAGGTCTTTTCAAATTAGTCAGCTCTTTGCATCAGGGGGCCAAAGTATTGGAGTTTCAGCTTCAGCATCATTCCTTCCAATAACACTCAGGACTGATCTCCTTTAGGGTGGACTGATTGGATCTCCGTGCAGCCCAAGGGACTCTCAAGAGTCTTCTCCAACACCACAATTCAAAAGCATCAATTGAAACATCAATTCAAACACCACAGTTGAAAAGCATCAATGAGCTTTGTATGTAGCTGTAAAATGTGACCTCCTCATTCTGAGGTAAGAGATAGATGTGTGCCTGAGCTGGGCACCTGGTATTTGTTCGAGTGGAGTAAAACCGAGCCTTTGTTCTCACCCAGGCACTTCAAGGACAAAGCTAGTGGCAAAAGTTGAGTCCTGCTATAGTAAAGAGATAAGGTACCCACTCCTGAGGTCCAGGAAGACTTCCCTATCTGCACATGTGCAGGAAAGCTCCTTGAGGGTCAAAAAGGGAGAGTGCCCACCCTGTAATAAGTGTGTACATGTACCCACAGGTCTCTACATTGAAATCCATCTTAGAAAAAAGTTGTGCAAGCATCTTGGGGAGGGTCCTAGGACTAGTGAGATGTGAAGAAAAAAGATAATCGGCCAAAGGTAAACAAGACCCAGAAGGACTGTCCAATATAAGTGATTTAAATCAACTTTTTAGTGCCTTCCTCATTGAGGACACCCACACTCCTCTCTGGTTATCTTCCTCCCCATTCAGGATGCCTGCATTCCTCAGTGGGTGTGTATTTCTGCCTTGCTTGTGTCTTAAATACATAGTTTCTCTGTATACTCTCCCATACATTGTACTGTGCCTCTAATCATAAACTTTGTACCTGTTTTTATAGTTTTTACCCCCTTGAGACATTCTTGCTTTCAGATGGAGGAAAGAGCCAGGGAAATTTGCTTTTACCTTCTGACCGCTGGTGGTCTCGTGGCCAGAATACCTGGTTTTTATCCAGGTTACCCAGGTTCAATTCCTGGGCAGGAAACTAAGGCCTCCCTTCAGGAATGCTCACTGCTGTCTCTCTGAGATCAGTTTTGGTTGGTTATAGCCATTCTGATATTTCATTCTGGTTTTAATTTCATTGAGCTCCTTTCAAAGTCGTGAAAGTGAAAGTCGCTCAGTTGTGTCCGACTCTATGTGACCCCATGGACTATACAGTCCATGGAATTCTCCAGGCCAGGATACTGGAGTGGGTAGCCTTTCCCTTCTCCAGGGGATCTTCCCAACCTAGGGATTGAACTCAGGTCTCCCACATTGCAGGCGGATTCTTTACCAGCTGAGCCATGAGGGAAGCCCAAGAACCCTGGAGTGTGTAGCCTATCCCTTCTGCAATGGATCTTCCTGACCCAGGAATCAAACCAGGGTCTCCTGAATTGCAGGTGGCTTCTTTAATATCTTCTTTTAGAAAGTATCATCCAAGTCTCTTTCCCATTTTTAAGCTAGGCTGTTTGTCTTCTTTTTGTTTGTAGAAGATTCTGGCGTTTTTGATATGAGTCTTTTAATGTGTGTGATGAATATCTTCTCTTGGTTGATGGTTTGCCTTTACTCTCTGCAAATAGAGTCTTTTAATAACCGTATTGCCTTGCATGCTAGTTAGCAAATCATTGCCTATCCAGAGGTTATAAAGATAGTCTGCTGTGTTTTCTTCTAGAAGCTTTAGAAGAAAGTTCCTTTTAGGTCTAGGCTTCATTTTGAATCAATTTTAATATATGGTTGAATTTATGAGTCAATATTTTATTTACTTCCATTCTGATAACCAATTGATTTAACAGGACTTATTTAAAATGCTATCTTTTTACCACTCAGTTTGTATAAATCATGTGACCATATATGAATGCATTTTTATGAGCTGTTCTCTTGATCTATTTGTCTATACTTGCATCACTGCCACTTTTTTACTAGTATAACTTTAAAAATTGAATTTAATATCTACTTTTTAGTACTTGAATTTATCCTCTTGGCTCTTCTTGGTTCTTCATTTCTGAATGTCAGCTTGTAAAGTTTTCCAAAATCTTAAAAGACTACTTAATATGAAATATTCACAAGTTTAAAAAGAAATGTGTAAGAATCATATGAAAATTTCCATATATTATAATCTACAGTCCACAGTCTAATTTTGTTAATTGTTCCAGTTATATCTTCAATATCATTTTCCCCCAACTGGTCCAAAATCCTATACAGGATAACACAATTATTGTCAGTTATCATGCCTTTTAGTCTGCTTTTAATCTAGGGCAATTGCTTGGCCTTTTGTAGCATCATGACAGTTTCCATAGAGACAAGTGATTTTATAGAATGCATCTCAGTTTGAGTCTGTCTGCTGTTTCCTCATGATCAGATTCAGGTTATGTATTTTGGGCAGAGATACGATATAAGTAATGTTGCTTTTCTCAGAGCACCATAACAAGGGCAAGTAATGCTGGTTTGTCCTACGGTGGGTCATGTTAATCCCTTGGTTAAATTAGTATCTGCCAGCCTTCTCCCCTGTGAAGTTGCTTTTTCCTTCTTATATTGTTAAATATTCTTTGGAGGGGATTCTTTAAACATATTTAAGCATTTTAGTTTTAGCTTTCATTGATGATTCTTGTCTGCTAGCTGTAAAATGGAGAACTACTAACTCAATTGTTTCTTCTGCATTTATGAATCGGTATTTTATGGTGAGGAAGCACTTCCCTGCTTCCTCTATTACTATTTTTGATATGAACTCATGACTTGTGTTACTCAATGCATTTTACTCTGTCACTGTTCTTATTTATTGTTATTCTCAAGGTATCCAAGGTTGAAAGAGCAGGGGCCTCTTTAACCTGACACCTGGCTCCTTTTAGCATGTCTCCAACGTATTTGTTTTAATTTATTTATTTTTTAGTTGAAGATAATTGCTTTCCAGAATTTTGTTGGTTTCTGCCAAACATCAGCACGAATCAGTCATAGGTATACATATGTCCCCTCCCCCTTGAACTCCCTCCCATCTCCCTTCCCATCCCACCATTCTAGGTTGTTACAGACCTCCTGTTTGAGTTCCCTGAGTAGTATAGGAAATTCCTATTGACTATCTATTTTACACATGGCAATGTAAGTTTCCATGTTACTCTCTCCATACAGCTTACCAACTCCTTTTGCAACATCCGTAAGTTTGTTCTCTATGTCTGTGACTGCATTGCTGCCTTGCAGAAAATTTCATCAGTACTACCCTTCTAGATTCCATATACATACATTAGTATACGATACTTATCTTTCTCTTTCTGACTTACTTCACTCTAGGCTCATCCACCTCATTGGAACTGACTCAAATGTGTTCCTTTGCATGACTGAGTAATATTCCATTGTATATATGTACCACAGCTTCTTTATCCATTCATCTGTCAATGGACTCTATGCTGGTTACTTTCAAGTTCTAACTACTGTAAATAGTGCTCTAATGGGATACATGTGTCTTTTTCAATTTTGGTTTCCTAGAAGGCAATGGCACCCCACTCCAGTACTCCTGCCTGGAAAATCCCATGGACGGAGGAGCCTGGAAGGCTGCAGTCCATGGGGTCACTGAGGGTTGGACACGACTGAGCGACTTCCCTTTCAGTTTTCACTTTCCACTTCCATGCATTGCAGAAGGAAATGGCAACCCACTCCAGTGTTCTTGCCTGGAGACTCCCAGAGAAGGGGGAGCCTGATGGGCTGCCATCTATGGGGTCCCACAGAGTCGGACATGACTGAAGTGACTTAGCAGCAGCAGCAGCAGAGGGTCATATGGTGGGTGTTTTTATTCCTAGTTAATTAAAGGACTCTCCATACTGTTCTCCATGAGGCTGTATCAATTTACATTCCCAGCAACAGTGCAAGATGGTTCCCTTTTAACCACAGCCTCTCCAGCATTTATCATTTGTAGGCTTTTTGAAGATGGCCATTCTGACTGGTGTAAGGTGATGTTTCATCATATTTTTGATCAGCATTTCTTTAATAATGAGTGACATCGAGCACTTTTTCATGTGCTTATTAGTCACCTGTATGTCTTCTTTGAAGAAATGTCTGTTTAGGACTTTTTCCCAGGTTTTGATTATGTTGATTGTTTTTCTGGTATTGAGTTGTATGAGCTGCTTGTATATTTTGGAAATTAATCCATTATCAGTTGTTTCATTTGTTTTTATTTTCTCCCATTGTGAGGGTTGTCTTTTCACCTTGTTTATAGTATCTTTGCTGTGCAAAAGCTTTTAAGTTTAATTAGGTCTCATTTGTTTATTTTTGTTTTTATTTCCATTATTCTAGAACATGGGTCATAGAGGATCTTCCTTTGATTTATGTCATCGAGTGTTCTGCCTATGTTTTCCTCTAAGAGTTTTATAGTTTCTGATCTTACGTTTAGGTCTTTAATCCATTTTGAGTTTATCATTGTGTATGGTGTTATCAGTTCAGTTGCTCAGTCATGTCCGACTCTTTGTGACCCTATGGACTGCAACACACCAGCCTTCCAGGTCCATCACCCACTTCCACAGCCTACGCAAACTCATATCTGCTGTGTCAGTGATGCCATCCAATCATCTCATTCTGTGTCATCCCCTTCTCCTCCTGCCTTCAATCTTTCCCAGCATCAGGGCTTTTTCCAGTGAGTCAGTTCTTTCGCATCAGGTGGCCAAAGTTTTGGAGTTTCAGCTTCAGCATCAGTCCTTCCAATGAATATTAAGGATTGATTTCCTTTAGGATGGACTGGTTGGGTATTCTTGCAGTCCAAGGGACCCTCAAGAGTCTTCTCCAACACCACAGTTCAAAAGCATCAATTCTTCAGGGGTCAGCTTTCTTTATAGTCCAACTCTCACACACATGACTACTGGAAAAACCATAGCTTTAACTAGACAGACCTTTGTCTAGGTAACGTAATGTCTCTTCTTAAAATGCTTTCTAGGTTGGTCATAGCCTTTTTCCCAAGGATCCAGAGTCTTTTTTAAAATTTCATAAAAACTGACCTTTTCCAGTCCTGTGGCCACTGCTGGGTTTTCCAAATTTGTTGGCATGTTGAGTGCAGCACTTTGACAGCATCATCTTTTAGTATTTGAAATAGCTCAACTGGAATTCCCATCACTTCCACTAGCTTTGTTTGTAGTGATGCTTCCTAAGGCCCACTTGACTTTGCATTCCAGGATGTCTGGCTCTGGATGAGTGATCACACCATCGTGATTATCTGGGTCGTGAAGATCTTTTTCATACAGTTCCTCTGTGTATTATGGCCACCTTTTTTTTTTAAAATATCTTGTGCTTCTGTTATGTCCATACCATTTCTGTCCTTTATTGTGCTCATCTTTGCATGAAATATTCCCTTGGTATCTCTGATTTTCTTGAAGAGCTCTCTAATCTTTCCCATTCTGTTGTTTTCCTCCATTTCTTTTCATTGTTCACTGAAGAAGGCTTTCTTATTTCTCCTTGCTATTCTTTAGAACTCTGCATTCAAATGGGTACATCTTTTCTTTTCTCTTTGCCTTTAGCTTGTCTTCTTTTCTCAGCTATTTGTAAGGCCTTGTCAGACAGCCATTTTGCCTTTTTGCATTTCTTTTTCTTGGGGATGGTGTATGGCGTTAGGAAGTGTTTTAATTTCATTCTTTCATATGTGACTCTTCAGTTTTCCCAGCACCTCTTATTGATGAGTCTGTCTTTTCTCCATTGTATGTTCTTGCCTTCTTTGTCAAAGATAAGTTCCTCGTAAGTGTGTGGGTTTATCTCTGGGCTTTCTCACTTATTCCATTGGTCTGTTTCAGTTTTTGTGCCAGTACCATACTGTCTTGATGACTGCAACTTTGTAGTATAGTCTGAAGTCAGGATGGTTGATTTCTCTAGCTCCGTTCCTCCTTCTCAAGATTGCTTTGGCTATTCAGGACCTTTTGTGTTTCCATATGAATTGTGAAAATTTTTGTTCTAGTTCTGTGAAAAATGCCATTGGTAATTTGATAGGGATCACATTGAAACTGTAGATTGCATTTGGTAGAATAATCATTTTCTTAATATTGATTTTTCCTACCCAGGAACAAGAAATATCTCTCCATCTGTTTATATTGTCTTTGGTTTCTTTCATCAGTGTCTTATAATTTTCTGTATATGGTTCTTTTGTCTCCTTCAGTTCAAATCAGTTGCTTAGTCATGTCTGATTCTTTGCGACCCCATGGACTACAGCACACCAGGCCTCCCTGTCCATCAGCAACTCCCAGAGCTTGCTCAAACTCATGTCCACAGAGTCGGTGTTGTCATCCAACCATCTCATCTTCTGTCACCCCCTTCTCCTCCTGCCTTCAGTCTTTCCCAGCATCAGGGTCTTTTCCAATGAGTCAGTTATTCACATTAGGTGGCCAAACTATTGGAGCTTCAGCTTCAGCATCAGTCCTTCCAATGAATATTCAGGACTGATGTCCTTTAGGATGGACTGTTTGGATCTCGTTGCAATCCAAGGGACTCTCAAGAGTCTTCTCCAACACCACAGTTCAAAAGCATCAATTCTTCAGCCCTTAGCTTCCTTTATAGTCCAACTCTCACATCCATACATGACTACTGGAAAAATCATAGCTTTGACTAGACGGACCTTTGTTGGCAAAGTAATGTCTCTGCTTTTTAATATGCTGTCTAGGTTGGTCATAGCTTTTCTTCCAGGGAGCAAGCATCTTTTAATTTCACAGCTGCAGTCACCATCTGCAGTGATTTTGGAGCCAAAGAAAACAAAGTCTGTCACTGTTTCCATTGTTTCCCCATCTATTTGTATTGAACTGATGGGACCAGATGCCATGATGTTAGTTTTTTGAATGTTGAGTTTTAAGCCAGCTTTTTCACTCTCCTCTTTTGCCTTCATCAAGAGACTCTTTAGTTCCTCTTCTCTTTCTGCCATAAGGGTGGTGTCATTTGCATATCTGAGGTTATTGATATTTCTCCTGGCAATCTTGATTCCAGCTTATGCTTCATCCAGCCCAGCATTTTGCATGATGTACTTTACATATAAGTTAAATAAGCAGAATGACTAGATACAGCCTTGACATACTCCTTTCCCATGATGGAACCAGTCTGTTGTTCCATGTCCTTTTCTAACTGTTGCTTCTTGACCTGCATACAGATTTTTCAGGAGGCAGGTAAGGTGGTGTGGTAGTCCCATCTCTTGCAGAATTTGTTTCCTTAGGTAGGTTTATTCCTAGATATTTTATACTTTTTTTTTTTACAATTGTGAATAGGATTGCTTCCTTAATTTCTCTTTTTTGATTTTTCATTGATAGTATATAGGAATGCAAGTGATTTCTATTCATTGATTTTGTATCCTGAAATTTTGCTAAATTCACTGATTAGCTCCAGTAATTTTCTGATGGTATCTATTTTTGAGCATATCCTTACTTTCTTGTACAAGGGGTTTTTCCAGGCTGACTCATAATTTCCTTTTCTCAGCCCTTAAGTCACACTTTCTCCCTGGTTTCTTTTAATTAAAAACAATATTTATAAAATTTTAGGCAAAAGAAGAAGAGGGTGGCAGTGGATAAGATGGTTAGATAGCATCATTTACTCAATGGACATGAACTTGAGCAAACTACAGGAGATAGTGGAGGACAGGGAAGCTGGAATGCTGCAGTACATAGGATCACAAAAAGAGCTGGACAAGACTTAACAACTGAACAACAACAATGACAATATTTAGAATACAAGAAGAAAACAAGATCTAATTGTTTTAAAATATCATTGTTTTGAACTTAGAGGTGAGAAATAGCTCAACATAGTTCTAATTTTCATTTTTCTTATTATGAGTAGTTTTGAACATTTTAAAATATTTGTGGCTAATTTCTATTTTAGGAAATTATCTTTTCATGCCCTTGCACTTTTTTGTGTAAGATTTCTTCATATGTTGTCCTCAAATTTTGAGCTTTTCTGATTTCTGTAGTATATGTTGAAAGTAATTTCTTCCCATTTGTCATTTTTCATTTGATTTGTTTGTATTTTTCTCATCCTGCAAATTTAAAATATTCTCCTGTAGTCAAATTTATCAGTATTTTATTGCATCTCTATTTAAATACATAAATAACTAATAGGTGGAAACCTTCCCCACACACTCAAGTTATAAAAACATTCACTCATGATTTACTCTGATCACTTATATAGTTATATCTCCAATCCATTTGGAGTACATTCTGATGTATTATGTGAGGCGTGTTGCTATTTTGACATTTTCCAGCTGGTTATCCAGATCTCCACACACTACTTATTCAAAAGTTTAACTTTGTGCTCAGTTGCTCAGTCATGCCCAGCTCTTAGCAACCCGATGGACTCTAGCCCACCAGGCTCCATTGTCCATGGAATTTCCTGGGCAAGAATACTGGAGTGGGTTGCCATTTCCTCCTCCAGGGGATATTCCTGACCCAGGGACTGACCTCAAGTCTCCTGCGTATCCTGCATTGGCAGATGGATTCTTTACCACTGAGCCACCTGGGAAGTCAAAATTTCAACTTCACCCTACTATTTTTAAATACTTTATCATATACTAAATGTCTATATATATTATAGAAATTAGTTATTATTCATGCATATAAATGTTTCTGTTATTTTATATTACTTTTATAGCCTACTTGCCTCTGAATTCTCCTGATGTCTGAGTTAATTGATCACTGATTCTCTAGTGTTCTCCAGTTTTTTATCACAGTATCTACAAATAGAGGTAGATTTACTTCAATGTCATCCAATTTTATGATTTCAGTATTTCATTTTTGTCTAATTCCAGGAGCTAATAATTTAAGTTTGATGATAAAGAATAGAGGAAGTAGTGGAGGAAATTTCTTATTTCAAATCACAGTGAAAAAGTCTTTACGGTCTCTTAATGAGACAGAGAGAGAGACAAACAGAATGAGAAAGAAGACACGCCCATAAATAATTATTACTGAGTGTTTTTTTAAACAAATCAGAAATTAATATTGAAATTTGTCATATATGTAGCATCAGTGGAGTTAATCAAATGTTTCCCATAGATGATTAATAATGGATTTAAATTGTTAAATTTCCTAATATTGAATAATTCTTCCACAATTGAAAATAAACTGAGAAGTTTTTCTTCATTTTCCATGTTCTTAATTTATTTAAATTGAAGTTCTAAGGTCTCAAAAGGTTAGTGAAATCCTATGAAGACATCTGGGCCCTTTGTATGTACCTGTGTGTGTGTGTGTGTGTGAAGTTTCTTTGATAAAGTTCTCTTTTTTTCTTCCATGGCAATTTGACCTCCTTAACTTTATATCTGTAATGGGGTCAATTTCAGTAAACTTTATTTCCTCCAAGAAACTGTCCATTTCATCTATGTTTCAATGTTGCTGAGCAAAGGTGTGCTAAGTACTCTTTTATGACTGCTGCTTGCTTTTCTTGGTTTTATGTAATTTGTTTCTTATATTGTGTGTGTCACTCCCTTTTTTCTTCAGTGGCTTATAAATTTCATTTTGTTAATCCCCAGACTTTTGATTCATTAGTTGTTTCCACTGTTTTTATATGTGCTATACAATTAAATTTAGCTTTTTGTCTTTATTTTACTTACCTTGCATTTTCTTTTGGTTTGTTTCATTGTTCTACTTCTAGATTTGTGAGTGGGAATTTAATTCTTTTCAAATTTTCATTTGTATTGATATAAATGTTTAAGAATATGAATTTTCTTTTGATGTGCCTTAAATATACACCATAGATTTTTATGTGTAATTTTACATATTAATTTTGAGTTTTAGAAATTTTGACAATTTTTGCATCTCCCTTCAACCTTGTGTTATTTAATAGAAAAAAATTTTAATTTCCTGTTGGAAGAGATTTTTAAAATTTTATTTTTATTTTCTAGTTTTATCATCAGAGAGTTATCATCAGATATTTATGAAATATCTACTTTATAAATATACTGATATTTGTTAATATTACTAAATAAACTAATATGAGATTAATTTTGTGACTGGTCCTTGTGAATTTGAAAACGAAGTCTATTCTTAATTATGAGATGTAATGTCAAAATAATCATAAGGCCGGTCTCATTATGTTGTTTAATTTTTTTGTATCTTTACTTACTTTTTCTTCTCTTGCCTTATTTTATCCTAATATTAAAGTCTTTATACATATATATGCATGTATATATATTGTATATATGTATGTATATATACTGGTCTCCTTTCATCTTCTATTATTTCTACTTTGTATGGGCGATGGCCATACTTTTTGGTGTATTTCTAGGTGTTCTAACTGTTGTATCTTTGCTTTTAAATGTGTTTTGTTGTGTTAAATCTCTTTATAACTGAATGTCACCATGCCTGATGTTAGGATTTCAAGCTCTGCTTTCTTCTAGTTTTCATTTGGCCGGTATATCTTTGCTGATACTCTCTTTAGCCTTTTTTGATCACTGGGTTCTGTGTGTGTTTTTCTGTATTGCAGAGTTGAGTTCTGCTTTATGAACCTATTTAAAAATATTTTCCTTTCGATAGAAGAGTAAGTTCTTCACTTTTATGATAAAACTTCATTTGGTACCAGGTCTCATCTTTCTGTATATGTCTTCTTTGCTGTTTTTGGATTTCAGTTTAGGAACACAGCAAGTTTTGTGGTTTTGTTCTGGTGCTTGTAATCCTTTTTCTTGTCTAACCTTTCAGCAGTTTGTCTGTTTTGAATGCCCTATGCTGACTTTTACCTGCTGTCTCTACAGCAGTCAATGGACTAGCTTCATTTCCGCCTTTCTCCGCTTCTTCCCTATTTTCCCCTTTCCCTTCATTTCCTCCTTCCTCCGCTCACCAGCATAATTCTTTATGCTCTGTCAGAGCATTCAAGATTGTGCCCTGTACTTCTGTCCTCGTTCCGGCCTTTTCATTTTGGATCCACAATTAAACATTAAAGGTTCCCTGAGGCTTGCCAGGATTAAGTTACAAATGGTTTACTCCATCAAAAATAAGTATTATATAACATACGATTTTATATTACATGTATAACATAACACACAAGAATATGTTAACTCTAATCAGGCAGCTGCTTTCTGGTATATGCAGGAATTCATGTTTATCTTTTATTTTCTTCATGCACACTAGGTGATTTTTAATTGCTTTGTGTGTTCAATGTGAGTTTGGGTTTATCAGCATGTTTGCAACATTTTTGCTCACATTTCTTTCTTTTATATCAAAGATTCTTTCTAGGATCTCCTTCCACTGCCTAGAATTTCTTTTAATGAGGATCATTTGGCATCCTCAGATTTTTTAAACCTAAAAAGGTCACCACTGTGTTTTCCTTCTTAAAATATAGTTATTCGGGGTATAAAATTCAATTTGAAAGTTATTTTCTCTTAGCTTTCATTGTTCTCTGGTCTTTCATACGCTATGGAGAAGGTATCAGTTTAACTTTATTTTGGTCTTTCTTCCCTCTGCATTTTTTTGAAAATCACTGTAACTTTTAATTAAATTTATTTTTAAAAAATTAAAGAATTGTAGATTCAACACGAACTTGTCAAAATGATGCAGAAAAATCCCACATAACTTTTCCTAAATTTCCTCCAAAAGTAACAACTTAAAAAACTATGGTACAATATCATAAGCAAGATATTGGCACTGATATATCAAGACACTGTACAGTTCCATCACCACTAAGGTCTGTCATGTTGTCCTTTTATAGCCACACCCACGTGCTCCCACCCCGCCCCCCCTCCCTGGCATATCCACTCTTCAGTCTTGTGTCATGATTTACACCACAGAAACCTTGATCACCTTTCCCTTCCAGAAGAGGGGGTGACTCAAATGCCATGAGCCTACTCTTACATTCTGCCTCTCTGCCACAGCTGTGGCCTCCTGGGTGATTCCTGCAAACTGTTGGGTGAAGGAAAATGACCCCAGCCTGGTTTCCAGGTGATTCTGCACACTATGCAGGCAGCACCTGAAAGCAGAGAGTAGTGCTTCTGCTCTACTGGGACACCCCTGAAGCACAAGGAGAAGGGGCATCCTTTGATTCGACACAACTTCGAACAATATGTCTCGTCCGTTTCGCCTAGAAGGAAAGAGGTCTAGAGGTATGAGTCTATTCATTGTCATGGGCTTTGGCCAGTGGTGTGGCTGGATGGTCAAAGGTTTGGAGAGAACACAGTTGGAATGATGGTGAAAGGGCAGCCTGAGGAAGGAGTATGTGGAGAGGCCTTTCTGTGTGCACAGAAGGAAGCTGTGTCCTTTATGAATGCTCCCCAACAAATGACTTCAGCAGAGATGAGGTTTAATAGTTAACTAGACAGTTTGGCCCATGCTTGGGATGCTAGTCAGCCTCTTTATCCACCCTGTCATAGCCCAGTGGGCCTCATGAGCAAAGTGCCATGGGAGCAGGGACTGAGTTTTTGCCTCAGCCTAGCAACGCGGACTTCCCTCAGTTCAGCTGGCCTGGCTACGGCCCCTGCTGAGGGCCCAGTCTGCCAGCGGCAGAGAGCAGTGCTGAGGCCCCAGAATGGCATGGTTCCTCGTGGCGAGCAGCCAGCTACCTGGTGGGCAGATGGTTAAACTTGAGTACTTCCATCACGAAAGGGGTGCAACTTCACTCTTACTGGAAGAGATGCTTACTCTGGATATGCAGTTACTCTTTTGCCAAAACCACTTCCTATGGACTTAGAGAATTCCTTTTCCATCCCAGTGTTATTCCATACACCACACACCATTGCTCTGATCGAGGAACTCATTTTATAACAAAAAAAGTGTGACAATGGGCCCAACTCATGGACTTCATTGGTCTTACTATGTTTTCCCTTATCCTCCAGCTGGCTTCTTGATAGAACAGAGGCCTAGTATTCTCAGCTGAATATCCATGTTTCTCCCAAAGGTATATGTTGACATGCCAAGGTCCCCCTGTGATGGTATTGGGAAACCGGGCTTTTGTGCTGTGAGTGTGACATGTGAGTGTGAAATGAGTAGTGAGTTAGTGCCCTCAGGGTTAGTGCCCTCAGGGTTAGTGCCCTCAGAGTTAGTGCCCTCAGGAAGAGACTCCTGAGAGCTTGCTTTCTCTGTCTCTGCTCTCTCCCATGTGAGGATAAAACAGGAAGACCACCATTTGAAGACTGGAAACCGGGCCCTTGTCAGACACAGGGTCTACCTTGACCTTGGACCTGCCATCCTCCAGAATTTTGTGAAAGGAATGTTTGTTGTTTCAACCATCCACTCTATGGTAATTAGTTACAGCATCCTTTGAAAACTCACCTATGACACCAGCCAAGTGGCAATGCCTAGAAAAGTTCTGGTTCCTATCTCCTTGATCTTATACTCTGCTGGTCTAGAGGTCTCAGTTCCAAAGAGTGGAGTGTTTCCACCTGGGGACATGACAAGGATTCCACTGAAAACAGAATAAGACTGGCCATCCATTTGGAGCTCAGGCATCTGAATCTACAGGCCAAACAAGAAATTGACTCTGCTGGCTTGGTGATTAACCCTGACAACCACAGGGAAATTGGAGTGCTGCTCCACAACAGAGGTTAGGAAGAGTATGTCTGGGATGCAGGAGATCTCCTAAGGAGGCTTTTAGTATTTTCATGTTCTGTGATAAAGAGCTTCAACAATTCAGCAGAAACTCACCAGAATGCATCTGGGTCAGCCTGTCAGGCAAAACACCATCACCAACGGAAATGTTTGCTGAGGGTAAAGTGAATATGAAATGATTAGTGGAAGGTGGCATTTGTAAATACTAGTTATAATGATGTGACCAGTTTAAAAAATTGGTCTAACAGTATGAATATTTCTTCTTTATTTTGGTATAAATATGCTTCTGTGTATATAAAAAATATTGTTGTTTTCTTCCCTCTATTATCCCCTTATCTAATATAAACAATGTCAATAATAGTTAATTTTATGTCTCATTATTTAGGTTATAAGATACCAAAGGATAAGTGAACAGTACTCAAAGACTTCGTGTTCTCTTCTGGAGAAAGTGTTAGCATGTTTTGGGTTGTAGGTATGTTACGTACATGTGTCCTCAGTCGTGTCTGTCTCTTTGTGACCCCATGGACTGTAGCCTGCCAGGCTCCTCTGTTCATGAGATTCTCTAGGCAAGAATTCCAGAGTGGGTTGTCCTCTCCTCCTCCAGGGGATCTTCCTGACCCAGGGACCAAACCTGAGCCTCTTGCATTGCAGGTGGATGCTTTACTCCTGTGCCACCTGGGAAGCCTCTGTAGGTAGGTTAGTTGTATCATACACACCTCTTTAAACCATATTTACTTAATCTCCAAATAAAGACAATAACAAAGTTACTAAAATGTAGGTAGGTTAGTTGCATCATTTTAGGCAGAAATACAACTTTGTTACTGTCTTTATTTGGAGATTAAATATGGTATAAGAGATGTACATGGGTGCCAAGTTGATGAGGGGAAGACTGTAAGTGGCATTTTGATTTGTCAGCTTGGTTAGGCTACTGCCCCCAATTATTTAATCAGACAGGCATAAATCTAGGTGCTATTGTAAAGGAATTTGGAGGTATAATTAAAATCCCTAATCAACTGACTTCAAGTTAAGGACATTTTCCTCAGTGGGCCTTATACCTAATCAGGTGTAAAGCCTTGAAAACTGGATTGAGACTTTCTGGAGAGAGAGAGAGAGAGAAACTGAGAAAGAGAAAAGATTCCCACCTGTGGGCAACATCCTCCCTGGAGTCCCAGCCTGCTCCTGATGGTTGCTTCCTAACGGCCTGCTCTGTAGACTTTGAACTTGCCTAGCTAGGTCCTGCAGTGTGTGAGCAATACTGATGTATGTCAGTCACATACATCTATATATTTATAAATCTGTATCTATATCTCTTATAGGTTTTCTCCTCTGGTTTATTGCTGAAGAATATAAAATCATGTCAAAGGGGTCACAAAAATATTCAAACTACTTCCTCTAACAGACAGTGCTCAGGAGTTCAGAAGAGTGGTTTCCAATGACCAGAATTTGCCTTACCTTTGCCTCTTTCATGCCCAGATACTTCAGTTAGAATACTTTGCTAAGAAAACCCCTCCATACAATCAGGATCTACTGACTCACTCCTGTAAGCAAAAACAACAGGTGGGAAAAGTGGGAAATATTTCTTTTCCCTTCTCTTTTTTTACCATGTGAAAATTTTAGGATGTTGAAGATTTGGTATAGTTTCTAGTAAAGCATGGAGCTTCCAGGAAGAAATTAAGATTAGAAATTAACCATTTTAAATGTGAGGTATTCTCAAGGCCAAGACACAGTCAGTAGCTATATGCAACAAAAGAAAATAGCCAAGCTTTTCTTAAAGAGTTCCCATAGCCCACCCTCTCACCTTTTGTCATGTGGAGTCAAGAAAAAAAAATAAAAAAATTCTGATTCAAACTATGTTTTTGAAATGGCTTAAAATAGTGATGGGGCATAGTGGAATTTAAAATTAACTCATTTGAAAGTAAGGTGCACGTTTTCTGAAATGCCCCAGTTCAAACTCGTCTGCAAAAGGTGCTGCAGACAAAGTCTGTAGGGTTAGGGTTAGCAGAGGAATTGGGAACTGTAGGAACTCAATAGTGGATTCCCAGCCCAAGGGAGAATGAACACAAGTCTCAATTTGCTTCAGTCAGTTGTGATTTATGCCTGTTTGCATGGTGTAATTATCAGTTTTGAGTCCTCTTATAAGTGTCCTAGTTTGAACAATGAATTCCTTATTTACTCTCATTATGTTTTGAGAACGTACTTGATATGATTTTAATCTTTTAAAGTGTATTTAGATTTCTTTCATGGCTCAAAAAGTGCTCTATCCTGGAGAATAGCACAGGCGCACTTGTAAAGAAGGTGTGTCTGTTCTGCTGTTGCTGGGTGGAATGTTCTATTCATAGCAGGGAAGTCGGATTGGTCAGTAGTACTCTTCTTGTCTTCTGGCTCCATGTTGAATTTCTGTCCAATTGCCCTATCAGTTTCTGAGAGTGGAGGAGCATTAATGTTTTCAACTATTATTGTTGCAATGTCTATTTCTCCTTTCAGTTCTGTCATTTTTTGCTTCATATATTTTGGGACTGTGTCCTTAGGTGTGGATCTGCTTTGAATTTTTAGATGTTCCTGATGAACTGATGGTTTTATTGCTATAAAATGTCCTTTTTGTCTCTAGTAATACTCTTATATTAAAGTTGTGGGTTTTTTTTTTATATCAGTATAATCATTCCAGCAGTCTTGGTTTCTGTATGCATGCATGGTGTATCTTTTTCATCTTTTTACTTTCAACCTATTTGTGCCTTTAAATCTGAAATCTGTCTCTTATTGACAGCCTACAGGGGAATCATTTTGTAAAATTCAGTCTATCTCTACCTTTTCATTGGACTACTAAGTGCATTTTTAACATAATCATTGATATGATTGAATTACATCTCCTGTTTTGCTTTTTGTTTTCTTATATCTTCTTTGTTCCTGTGTTATTCCTTTTCTGCTATCTTCTAGGGCACCACTTGAATTTCTTTGTTGGATTCTTTACTCTTTTTTTATTTTACTTGTTTTCTTATAGCATGGGGATTAAACATGCATCCTACCTAAAAACAACATAGTTCAGATTATTATTAATTTAGTTTCAAAAGTATACATAAATTTTGTTCCAATATAGGGCTCTGTCCTTCACCCATCATGGTATTATTACCTTACAAATTTTTGCTTATAAGCTCAACAATGCAGTTTTATAATTATTATTTCAAATAACTATCTTTTAAAATGAGCTGAGAACTATTTAAAAATATATTCATATTTTCTATTATATTTTCTTATGTAATTACTTTTAAGGATTTTCTTTCTTTGTATGGATTCAAGTACCATCAATCATTTATTTTCCTCCTGAAATACTTCCTTTGATATTTCTTGTTGAGTAGGTCTATTGTAGATTAATTACTCCATTTTTATTTACCCAGGAATGCCTTTACTTCAGTTGCCTTTTGGAAGGATAATTTTGCTTGATATAGACATTTTTAAATATTTGTTTATTTTTGACTGTGTCAGGCCTTAGTTGTGGTGCGAGGGCTCTTCCTCGGCATTCAACCTCCAGAGCACATGGGCCCTGTAGTTGCTGCATGCAGGCAGTTGTGGAAGGCTCTCGAGTTGTGGTGTGCAGGCTCAGTAGCTGCAGCAAACAGGCTTAGTTGCTCTATGGCATGTGGGATCTTTGTTCCCATCAGGGATGGAATCTGTGTCCCCTGCTTGTTTCTTACTCACTGGACCGCCGGGAAAGTCCCTAGAAGCTTTGATTACTATTCTTCAGTATTTTTCTTCATCTCTTTTCTCCTGCTGCTGCTGCCGCTAAGTCACTTCAGTTGTGTTCAACTCTGTGTGACCCCATAGACAGTAGCCTACCAGGCTCCTCTGTCCCTGGGATTCTCCAGGCAAGAACACTGGAGTGGGGTTGCCGTTTCCATCTCCAATGCATGAAAGTGAAAGTGAAAGTGAAGTCGCTCAGTTGTGTCTGACTCTTTGCGACCCCCTGGACTACAGCCCACAGGCTCCTTGGTCCATGGGATTTTCCAGGCAACAGTACTGGAGTGGGGTGCCAGTGCCTTCTCCTTTCTCCTTCTAGGACTCATTAATATTTCACACACATTGATCTGTTTGATAGTGTTTTACACATATCTTGCAAATCCCCAGGTGCACAGTGATAAAGAATCTGCCTGCCAATGCAGGAGACACAAGAGATGTGGGTTTGATCCCTGGGTCGGGAAGATCCCCTGGAGAAGGAAATGGCAGCCCTCTCCAGTATTCTTGCCTGGGGAATCCCATGGACAGAGGAGCCTGGTGGGCTACGGGCCATGGGGTTGCAAAAGAGTTGTACACGACTTAGCAGCTAAACAAAAACACTGAATATTTCAGTTACTGTACTTTTAAACTACAGTTTCTAGTTGGTTCTTTTTAAAAGTGATTTCTCTTTATTGCTGTTATCTATTTTGTGAGACGTTGTTGTCCTACTTTTGTTTAGACTTTTTATTTTATTTTATTTTTAATTTTAACACCAAAACCATTTTGTGTTGGGGTATAGCCAATTAACAATGTTGTGATAGTTTCAGGTTAACAGTGAAGGGACTCAGCCACACATATTCATGTATCCATTCTTCCCCAAACCCTGCTCCCATCCAGGCTGGCACATAACATTGAGCAGAGTCCCATGTGCTATACAATAGGTTTTTGTTGGCTATCCATTTTTAAGTGTAACAGTGCATGCATGACCTTGGTGTCCTTTAGTTCTTTGAACATACATATAAAAGGTGATTTAAAGGCTGCCTACTATGCTGAACATCTGAGTATCCCAAGGTTAGTTTCTTTAGATTGTTTTGTTTCCCGTACATAGGCTATACTTCCCTGCTTCTTTGTATATCTCATAGTATTTGTTGAAAACTGGGCATACTAAATTATTTTAGTAACTTTGAAATCCAGTCATCTCTCCCTTCTGCTCTGCTGGTTGTTGTATTTTTTATTATTGAAAATTAGATTTTTTTTTTTTTTTGCTGTTGTTTAGTAATTTTCCTTGACCAGTGTTTGTAGTTCCTGTAATATGAACTTTAATTTTGTTTAATTTTTAGTTTTGGCTTTGTAGGTGTCATTCCTGGATCAGCATAGCTCTCTGTGCTCTTTCTTTACTGTTCACACAGCCCTGAACATGCACTTGGATTTCCAGATCTAGCAATATGTAAGAGGTTTTCAGTCATTGGAAAAGACTCTGAAGCTGGGAGGGACTGGGGGCAGGACGAGAAGGGGATGACGGAGGATGAGATGGCTGGATGGCATCACTGAGTCAATGGACGTGAGTCTGAGTAAACTCTGGGAGTTGGTGATGGACAGGGAGGCCTGGCGTGCTGCGATTCATGGGGTCGCAAAGAGTCAGATACGACTGAGCGACTGAACTGAACTGATGGACATGTGAATCCCTACATTATCTTTTTAAATTTTTGGCTGGACTCTTTTTAGCCCCAGCTTACATCACAGCCCTTGGAACCTGCACAATTTACTTTCCCTAACTGCTACTGATTTTTATTGTTGTCAGCACCACCTTGGGAATGAAGCTTCTCTGTGGAGTTGCAAGTCAGGTCAAAATTGGCTGCTGTTCTCCACAGGACCACACAAGTAGCTGGCAGGGAGAGGGGAGTATCCCCGAGTTAAAGTGTCATAGACTCCACTGCTCTCATTGAGGGTCAGTAGGTTTCTTCAACAAACACTTTTAATTTGTTGTGTGCCTTTAGCTAAATATCCAGAGTTCTGAAATGGTTGCTTTAATAATCTTGCCAGGGTTGTCACTGCGTTTTGAGGAGAGATGATTTACTGAGGTGCTTGCTTCACCATCTGGAAGTTTCACCTCTGCATAGTAAATTATATGGTTATTTACCTAAATGGTCTTCCTGCTACTCAGGCCAAGCCAATTGTTGCTGTTTGGGGCGGGGGTGGGGGGGGGTGGTTGTTCCCAGTGTTGTTATGTGGAATATGAATAGGTTATGGACGGAGGAGCCTGGTAGGCTATAGTCCATGGGGTCGCTAAGAGTCAGACACGACTGAGCGACTTCACTTTCACTTTTCACTTTCATGCATTGGAGAAGGAAATGGCAACCCACTCCAGTGTTCTTGCCTGGAGAATCCCAGGGACAGGGGAGCCTGTTGGGCTGCCATCTATGGGGTCGCACAGAGTCGGACACGACTGACGTGACTTAGCAGCAGCAGCAGCAGTAGCAAAAATCTCAAAAGTCTTATTTTATAAACTCTTACAGACATATTTTCCTTAGGTGGGATACAAAACCCTTACCCAAAGAGGTTTCATCACATCCAGTCCACCCACTTTCCAGTATCCTTTCCTTTCATCAATTTACTGTCACTGAGCACCTGTCACTGGCCTGGAATAGTGTTCACTGCTAGGGAGACAACACAAAGAATATAGAATAAATTAGACTTAAATTACTATATTGAATCAATTAAAACTAATTTCAAATTTTCCTTTTTAAAAATTTTATTTTCAATTGGAGGATAACTGCTTTACAATATTGTGATGGTTTCTGCCATACATCAACATGAATCAGCCATAGCTATACATATGTCCCCTCCCTCCTGAACCTCCTTCCCACCTTCCTTCCCATCCCATCTAGGTTGTCACAGAGCACAGATTTCCCTTTTAAGGCTGTTCACTGTAAAATGTGGTGTCTGATATTTGACTTTTTGTTGTTGTGCAGCTTAGTCATGTCCAACTCTGTGACCCCACAGACTGCAGCATGCCAGTCTTCCCTGTCCTTCACCATCTCCCAGAGCTTGCTCAGACTCATGTCCATTGAGTCAGTGATGCCATCCAACCATCTTTCTCCTTCACTTGCCTTTCAACTTGACTTCAGAAAAATGAAGGAAAAGCATTTCTTCAGACTTTTATATTAGGGAAATTCTAAGCAGTAAATATTTTTCAATCATGAGTTTCCATAAAAAACCCAAGCTCATTTTAAAATAAGCTACAGAGCCACTGAGATTGGAGTTGAGATATCTATTGAAAATGGCATCAACAAACAGATAATCATGTAAATCTTTGATGAAATGAACCTTTTTGCATACTTCAAAAGCATTACCTTACATCACTGCAAACCTGGCAAGTAATTGCAATAATCAGAGTAATTCATATTCAAATTCACCATGTTTGCTTATAGTGTTGATAGTCCCAGATGTGCTAGTATTGTAGAAAAGACATTAGGAATAATTTTTTAATATTTAAAATACTGTTTTCACTGAGAGACCTATAGCATTTCCAATTAAAAAAAATCAAGTTCTTTTGTGATTTGAAGCTAGTTCTTACAGCAGAGCTGTATTGCCTGGAGACTGTGTGTCATCATAGTTCTGCTTTCTCATTGAGTAGACCCTGCCCCCCACTCCAGTCACCTTAATCATTTGCACGGGTGCTCAGCAAGGAGCAATCACATCCAGACACTGGGTTCTAGCCAGTCAGCGCTTCTCTCTCTTTGCTCCCTGCAGCATTGCTCCTTCCTCTCTCTCTCTGTCAGGTGAGGAGAGTGCTACAGGTCTATTCTGTCAAGAGGAGTTTCTAAGATCACAGAAGCACAGAAATCTTATATAAGGAGGAACAGACTTAAAGGTCACATTTTCAGTATAAAAAAATATTCTCCAGAGCATTCTTAATAGATAATCAGATAATCATTCAACCAGTGCTTAAAGCAAGATTTTCCAATTTAGGTTACATTTTTGTTCTTAATCAGCTTCCATCTGGAAGCAATTGCATGGTGTTGTGAAGTCAAGTTTAGAAACTATGAGAATTGAAATACATTTTCTCCTAATATGTGATAAGATTTGAGCCAATGGATTAGCCTCTTTGGGTTTCAATGTCCTTAGTGACTCGATGGACATGAGTTTGAGCAAGCTTCAGGAGTTGGTGATGGACAGGGAAGCCTGGAGTGCTGCAGTTCACGGGGTTGCAAAGAGTCGGACAGGACTGAGAGACTTAACTGAACTGATCCTTATTTGTAAAATAAGAGATTTCTCATTTACCTTACCTATTTCCCCTAACTTATCCCAAAGGAGACACAGAGCCTTATTCCTAAAGCATCAACATAACAAATATATTAGGGGATTTACATAATCCTTGCCAATATTCAATGCAAGGTGTTGCTGTACCACTTTAATTTGGATAGTTACTCTAGAAATATCTGAACCAAATTGTTGTATATAAGCATTTAGGTCAACTTTCACCACAGCCTGCCCTAAATGGACCCATCTCTTCCTGAGAAACAGAGAATACTGCTGCTGCTGCTGCTGCTAAATCACTTCAGTCGTATCCGACTCTGTGCGACCCCATAGACGGCAGCCCACCAGACTCCCCCGTACCTGGGATTCTCCAGGCAAGAATACTAGAGTGGGTTGCCATTTCCTTCTCCAATGCATGAAAATGAAAAGTGAAAGTAAAGTCGCTCAGTCGTGTCTGACTCTTAGCGACCCCATGGACTGCAGCCTACCAGGCTCCTCTGTCCATCCATGGGGTTTTCCAGGCAAGAGTACTGGAGTGGGTTGCCATTGCCTTCTCCGGAAGTAATACTGATTGCTGACTTATTAGGCTATTCTTCCTATTTGTGGTGATGTCAAAAGAGATATGTTAAATACTCTGGTTCTAAAAGTAGGGCAGTGAAATTTATAATTATTTTCAAAATTTTTATCCCCTACCTCATCATTTTTCCCAAGGTTATTCTTCATTATATCCTCATTAAAAATAACAAACACTGAAATATCTATAATACAAAATTAACAGAAAACTAATGTGATCTTTTTCACTAAATTTTGCTCAGATTTAAGGCTGAGCAGCATATAAATGCAGCAGTATCCTCAAACTGGAATTCCCCTAGCAGGGCTCTGAGGGTTTCCTGTAACAAAGGCTCGAATTTGTCAAGAAAATTATGCAACCTAGTATGGAAGATAACATTTCCCATTAGGATTGAGATGTTTAAGGTGAGTGTTTGGGTGTAGCCTTTTAGATCCAACCTATAAGTTTCTCCAAACTACAATGCAAAGCTAAAATGTGAAGACTACATAAACAAATATAAACAAACAGTAAATAAAAACAGAAGTTGCACAGTCGGCATCAGATTTGCCTTTGGTTTTGGCTGATTTTATGCTGTGGTATAATGGAAAGTGAAAATGAAAGTCTCTCAGTCGTGTCTGATTCTTTGTGACCCCATGGACTATATAGTCCATGGAATTCTCTAGGCCAGAATACTGGAGTGGGTAGCCTTTCCCTTCTCCAGGAGATCTTCCCAACCCAGAGATCAAACCCAGGTCTCCTGTATTGCACTCAGATTCTTTATTAGCTGAGCCCCAAGAGAAGCCCAAGGATACTGCAGTGGGTAGACTGTCCCTTCTCCAGTGGATCTTCTCAACCCAGGAATCGAACCAGGTCTCCTGCATTGCAGGTGGATTCTTTAGCAACTGAGCTATCAGGGTATAAAGGAAAGCACACATAATTCTACAAATATACCACCATTTGCAAAAGAGAAATGCTTCTTGCGTAAAGTTTTAAGAGCATCCTTTTTGTTGACCTTTACTTTTCTATTATGATATCCTGAAACAAGGCAGAGAAGGGGCAATGGAACCTCCATATATTTAATGAACCAGGGATGCCATAAATGGGCACCAGTCTTTTTGAAGAATGTAGTAGTTCTGTGCATCTCTCACACTACTGTGATAAAATATAATCAGTTCAGTTCAGTCTCTCAGTCATGTCTGACTCTTTGCGACCCCATGAACTGCAGCATGCCAGGCCTCCATGTCCATCACCAACACCCAGAGCTTGCTCAAACTCATGTCCATTGAGTCGGTGATGCCATTCAACCATCTTATCTTCTGTTGTCCCCTTCTCTTCCTGCCTTGAATCTTCCCCAGCATCAGGGTCTTTTCCAATGAGTCAGTTCTTTGCATCAGGTGGCCAAAGCTGGAGTTTCAGCTTTAGCATCAGTCCCTCCAATGGATGTTCAGGACTGATCTCCTTTAGGATGGACTGGTTTTATCTCCTTGCAGTCCAAGGGACTCTCAAGAGTCTTCTCCAACACCACAGCTCAAAAGCATCAATTCTTCGGTGCTCAGCTTTATGGTCCAACTTTCACATCTATACAGGAAAATATAATACTTGATATTGAATCCTGTGGAAAGATTTCCCAGAATAAGTACTTGGGAGTTTTCAGTGAATAGATGCTATAGGCATTTATATAGTTATTCAAGATAAAAGACTTCTGAATATGTGCTTATACATGTGTCCATGGCCATGACCATATCTGTGTCGCTCAAACATGCTGAGGTGTATGAGTTTTTAAGAATTAAGTTCCATGAAGTAGTCAGTTTAGGCGGGCATAACTTTGATATGTGAACCGTGAAATTCTAGATGTTCAAGCTGGTTTTAGAAAAGGCAGAGGAACCAGAGATCAAATTGCCAACATTCGCTGGATCATCAAAAAAGCAACAGAGTTCCAGAAAAACATCTCTTTCTGCTTTATTGACTATGCCAAAGCCTTTGACTGTGTGGATCACAATAAACTGTGGAAAATTCTGAAAGAGATGGGAATACCAGATCACCTGACCTACTTCTTGAGAAACCTGTATGCAGGTCAGGAAGCAACAGTTAGAACTGGACGTGGAACAACAGACTGGTTCCAAATAGGAAAAGGAGCACGTCAAGGCTGTATATTGTCACCCTGCTTATGTAATTTCTATGCAGAGTACAATATGAGAAATGCTGGGCTGGAAGAAGCACAAGCTGGAATCAAGATTGCCAGAAGAAATATCAATAACCTCAGATATGCAGATGACATCACCCTTATGGCAGAAAGTGAAGAAGAACTAAAGAGCTTCTTGAAGAAAGTGCAAGAGGAGAGTGAAAAAGTTGGCTTAAAGCTCAACATTCAGAAAACGAAGATCATGGCATCCCAATCCCATCACTTCATGGCAGATTGATGGGGAAACAATGGAAACAGTGGCTGACTATTTTTTCAGGCTCCAAAATCACTGCAAATGGTGATTGCAGCCATGAAATTAAAAGACGCTTACTCCTTGGAAGGAAAGTTATGACCAACCTAGACAGCATATTCAAAAGCAGAGACATTACTTTGTAAACAAATGTCCGTCTGGCCTAGGCTATGGTTTTCTCAGTAGTCATGTATGGATGTGAGAGTTGGACTAGAAAGAAAGCTGAGTGCCGAAGAATTGATGCTTTTGAACTGTGGTGCTGGAGAAGACTCTTGAGAGTCCCTTGGACTGCAAGGAGATCCAACCAGTCCACCATAAAGGATATCAGTCCTGGGTGTTCATTGGAAGGACTGATGTTGAAGCTGAAACCCCAATACTTTGACCACCTGATGCAAAGAGCTGACTCAGTTGAAAAGACCCTGATGCTGGGAAAGATTGAGGGCAGGGGGAGAAGGAGACAACAGAGGATGAGATGGTTGGATGGCATCACTGACTCAATGGACATGAGTTTGGGCAAACTCTGGGAGTTGGTGATGGACAAGGACACCTGGTGTGCTGCAGTCCATGGGGTCGCAAAGAGTTGGACACAACTGAACTGAACTTTGATACCATTTGCTAATAGTCATAAAATCCCTTTATGAGAGGAAAAAGAAACTGTTCCTTTCATACATGTTATCCCTCTAACAGTAAGTAGATGGTCTGCATGCAGCTCTTTTTAATCACTCTTCACAAACAACAAAAGGAAAGGCATGGCGACTGAACAGTAAGCTTACCTTCAGGGAGGACTCTATTGAGCACAGACCGGTGGAGAACTGTATCATGGAGATGTATGTGATGGAAAGAACTTCTGGTTCTACCTATTCACCCCATTGTGGTTGAAGTCAGCTTTCTCTTTACATGCTACCCAGAAGAATCAGACTGGAACAGAGATGAACAGCTAAGTAAGAGGCTTTTTTCCCAAGCACCTTCATGATGGGTTTCCTTTATATCATCTTTAGAAAATGAGTCAGTACACCCACCAAAATTTGAAATATTTTCAGAAAATGACATATTTTCCACAAGATCAGTCTCATTTTTATTTTTTAATGAACATTTAGGGTTCATATACAAAAGCTAACAGAGCAATAAGTCAATCATGAAATAACATACAGGTAAATAAAATGGAAAATAACTCATTTACAGTTTCTCACCACTGAAGCACTATACTCTGGCTGCAGTGAATTGTGGTCAGTGTTTCCGACAGTGTATGCTCAGGTCAGATGCCAAGACTGTCATCACACTACTTTTTGTTTTGAGATCTTTTCTTTCTTGGTCATTGTTCAGTTAGTCAGTAGAGGGGTGGGTGGTCAGAGGGACAGAAGTAAGTTTTACTCCCACTCCACCAAAAAAAAATTTTTAAATAGTTAAATTTTTCCTTGGGGAAATATTTTATCTGTCAATCTAACATACTATATGCTTCTATTATTAAATATCTGCATAAGTATTTATTTTATTTAACATAAGATCATGCAGTAGTTTTAATTTCAGAGCAATTAAATTCTTTAATTTCAAAGAATTATCAAAGGCAATTAGTTTTGTACATAAATGCCCAGAGTTGAATTTTCAATGCAAAATGTGCTCTTTGTGATACCTGTTTCTTGTGAGAGTTGGTCAAGTAATAATCATGGAGCATTTCCTAAAATATTTATTTGCTGGGAAAATTTGTATGAAATGACATCTGAAGTATAAAAAACAGTGTTAGGTAACACTTGGAACAGTTAAAAATATGCTTGTTTGTAAACTATCAGTGTAAGGTGCTGAGCATCTGAGTGTCAGTGCCATGTCTCCTGTTTTTCTAGAAAGTGGCTTGATTTATTTATCAATGTGTCATCTCTGAAACATCTGACATTATATTTAGAAACATCAAGGCAATATTATTTGTACATATAATTAAACATGCAAAAATTTCCTGAAAGATAGTGCCCAAATAAGGAAGGCCCCCCAAGTTCAACCTCTCCTTGGTGCCCGTCACTGACGTATGGCTCTCTTGCAGTTTGGGAGCACGAAAGGTCATTTTGGAGAGGTAGCCCCTTTAATCACTGGCTCCCTATTCAAATATGTTGCCCAGTAGACTAGGTTGAAAGTGCCAAACAGAAGTGGGAATATAATTCGGGACATTTTGTCAATCTTGCTGATGCTGTTGTAAGTCTTTTTGTTTTCAGAAGTCTTGTCTTCAGGTTTTACTGAGGCTGAAGAGGCATTTGTGGTTCCTGCGGGGGTCTGCTCCTTTGGGATGTTTGGGGGGTGGGTCATCTTCCCAGTAGTATAAGCATTAGTTGACTTATTTATTTTAAGCTCACGCTCTTTTTTCTGCAAAATACAAGAAGAATGTAAGGGCATGATGTTTGCAAGCAACTATCAGTTCTCACGGAGAAGGCAATGGCACCCCACTCCAGTACTCTTGCCTGGAAAATCCCATGGACGGAGGAGCCTGGTAGGCTGCAGTCCATGGGGTCGCTAAGAGTTGGACATGACTGAGCGACTTCACTTTCACTTTTCACTGTCATGCACTGGAGAAAGAAATGGCAACCTACTCTAATGTTCTTGCCTGGAGAATCCCAGGGACGGGGGACCTGGTAGGCTGCCGTCTCTGGGTTCGCACAGAGTCGGACACGACTGAAGTGACTTAGCAGCATCAGTTCTCAAAAGAGATAGAGACAGACGGGGGATCAGCTTATCTCTGGCGGAGGACAGCCTTCCACAGACTTCTAGGCTTAGAACCCCGTGTGGCCAGTCTTGAATGTGAAATTCTAGAACAGGCAGAATAGTTTACGGTAGAAAAGTTAGGAAATGGTTCCCTTTGGTTCGGCGAGGACAGGAATGGACTGGGAAGGGGGACAGTGGCCTTCTGGAGTGTGACAACACGCTCTGTCATCATAGGGATTTGGGTTATACAGTTGAGCATGTTCGTCAAACCTTCTCAAGAGTACACTTAGTGTTTGTGCACGTCATACTATAAATTTTTGCTTCAAAAGAATCAAACAGTAAATGAATATTGAACTCTAATTAGTGATATGCTTGCTGAATTATTTAGTGGGAAATGTATTATTTACTTTGAATCCATCAAGAAAGAGTTAAGAAGCATTGATGGATTGAGGATGGCTGGATGGGTGAATGGATAGATAGATGTTACGTCACATAAATGATAGGTGGCGATGACAGAAGCACAGTAAAACGTTAACAGTAGAGGTTTTCATTGTGTAATTTTTCAACATTTCCACGTTTGCAAATTCGCATGATAGAATGTTGGGGAAAATTCTGTTCTTTTACCAAGTTAACATAGACTCATTGAATTAAATTTAGAAAAACACAGGAATACATTAAAGATAATAGATCACCATCTCGGTGATCAAGACAGAACACCATCAGCACTCCAGAAGGTCACCATGCCCCTTCCCAGCCCATTTCCATTCTTATCCCAGCAAAAGGAACCACTATTCTCAGTTTTTATGCCATAAACTATTTTGCCTGTTCTAGAATTTCACATCCAAGACAGTATTACTCACAATAGCAAAGACTGGTAACAACAAGTATCCATCAATAGATGAATAGTTAAACAAAATGCACATATATGTATATATATATATGCATATACACACAGCTGAAGTGACTGACCATGAATATACATATATATATATATATATGAATGCTGTTTGGTCGCTAAGTTGTATCCCACTCTTTTGCGGCCCCATGGACTGTAGCCCACCAGGCTCCTCTGTCCATTGGATTTTCCAGGCAGGAATACTGGAGTGGGTTGCCATTTCCTCCTCCAGGGGATCTTCCCGACCAAGGGATCGATCCTGTGTCTCCTGCACTGCAGGTGGATTCTTTACTGCTGAGCCACCGGGGAAGCCTCATACTATATACTACACACACACACACACACACACACACACACACACACACACACATACACAGTGGAAAATACTGTTCAGCCAAATGAAGCAAATCCTGCCATTTACAGCAGGGATGGACCTTGAAAGCACTGTGCTAAGTGAAATAAATCAGACAAAGACAAATACCATATGACTTCACTTATCTGTAGGACCCAAATAAACAAAAAGCTGAACTCATAGATACAGAGAACAGACAGGGGGTCAGCAGAGGTCAGAGTGGGGTGGGGAGCAAAGTTGATGAAGGTGGTCAAAAGGTGCAAACTGCCAGTTTTAAAATAAATAAGATCGGGAAATGTAGTGCACAGCCTGGTGACTATAGTTTTAAAAAAGAAAAGAAAATATATTAACTATTAAATATATGTGAAAGGTAAAAAGCAGAGAGGAAGGGCATGGAGAGGGAGCAGGAAGCAGCGGTGGAAAGCGAGGTTGAGTTACGTGTGCGCACAGACCCAGGGAGCATGAGAACCTGGGCCCGCGGCGAGGACGACCGTGAGCCTCAGAGCAGAGCAGGCCTGTGAGCAACTGTGCAGGAGGGCTCTCTGCAGACCCTGTGGCTCTGCGCGCCCGTGCGGGGCTGCCTCCAGCCTGACAGACCAGCTCCGTCAGCGTCTTGTGCAGCCTTCACGTCCTGGGGTAAGCAGGGCAGGGCACACACTGGAGGACAGCAGAGTGGTCTCAGGCGCGGGTGTCCTGCTCGAGGGAGGCGGCGCACAAGCCTGAGGACCGTCACGGCAGTCGGAGACGGGCCCTGGTGCTCCTTCCGGGAAGACTTGCTGCCCAGCGCAGGGCGCAGAGGCCAGCAGACCGCTCCCTTCACGGTCAACCTGAACTTTTTCCTCTACCCTTTCACAGGTGTTCACCCCTAAAAACTGCCTGGCACCCCCAACTCTGAAGACCCCAACAGGTAATGATGGTAAGCAGTTTGGTGTTCAAGTTTTCTCCGCCTGTATGTAAAAGCCAGTTCACGCAAAAAGAGTAAGGATATGCTTCCTTATTCGTGCTCACCGCCATGTCTAAAGTAGGGCTTGCTGGCAGGGATGCCTGCAGATACCCTGATACCTCCACTGGCCAAGGGCATGAGACCCCCCACTCCACAACCTTTGGGGGCAACACGCGGTCTTCCAGGAGATCAGTGCTAGTCTGGAGTGAGATAAACTACTTTACCTCCAAGCCCTCCTCTCCCTTCTGGTCTGTGTTCAGACCTGTGATGAGTGGGAAGAACAGGGAGGCCAGGTACGGGAAAATGAAGTGGCTGACGATGATGACGGCCCACTCGGTAACATTCAGGGGCACTGTTCCTTCCTCCTAGGCTCACAGACACAAGCCTGATGGTCTCAGTTCCTGCCGCACCTCCCAGCTGGCTGCCCCACTCAAGAGGGCCACCTCCAGTCCACCGTCACCAGGCCCATAGCAAACGTTTACTTCCCTGCAACACGGTGCTGGGAAGCCCCTCTCCCCAGACTTCATGTTTGCTGGGGTACAAACACCCCTGTGGCTCTGCCTGTTGGGACCCTTCAGTCAAGAGTCCCCAGTCTGACAGTCCTCTGCCTCCGCAGTGTTCTCCCAGCTCTCTGCCAACCACCTCCTCTGCTCAGCTGGCTCCTGCCCCCGTCACCTCCCCCAGACACACCTGTCTGGGAGAGTCATGCCTGTCAAGCCCCCCTCCCCAACACCCCGGCACCTCTCCCCACCCCTCCTGCCCTCAGGGGCCTGATACAGCCCCACTAGGCCTTCTTCCATCTCCATACAGGTGAGCTGGGCCTGGAAGCAGGTCTTTCTTGCATGACTAAAACCTCAGTGTGGGAGTGGACTCACAGTGCTTGGAAGTAGGAAGAATCCGATGGGCCAGGTCAAGTCAGAACTGTGGACTTTTCATAAGAAAAGTTGAATGAAAAAACAGCTCTGCAGCTGTGGGTGTGCACCCCCGAGTGCCCTCAGCAGCAGCAGAGTATCCAGGCGCCATCGTGGGTCTGGGGTCCAGTCTCCAGGAAGGCCCCAGGACTGCCCTTGTGATGATTTCCAAAGGACAGATGGAGTTTCACGTTCAAGCCTGTTCTGGCAACTCTGGCCTGCTCATCTCTCATCTCTCATTTGCTCGTTTGTTTTCTGTATGGTATAATGAGCACTTTACCATGTGCTTTTTCTTTTCTCTTCCATGTATGTTATTTTCTTTTCCCCAAGGACCTGGTTCAAGTTGGAATGTTGCACAACCTTTTTCTTTAAATATTTTTTAGACTCAGGCACCAATCTCTTTCTATATACTCAGCACTTAATTGCTCTGTACAGAAAAATGCTTCCCATGATAACTCTTGCCTCGTTTAAGCAAGCCAGATCATCTCATGAGTAGAATCAGGTGTGTTTGCTGTTGTATTGCTTTGAACAATTCAAATGCTCCCTTCAAGACCTTCAGCCACCTTGCAGAAGACACTGCATGGTGAAGTAGCAAAAGAATGAGCAGAACCATTGACTGCACAATTCAAAACTGGGTAAGCAGTCCCTGAACAGACAGAAGGTACTTCATCAAAAGTAATAGGCCTGAGGATAAACAAGCCCAAACCATCACCATGAAATCAGATCTTTCCCTTGAATGAAGCTGGTGATTGAAAATAAAGTTAAAACAGGATCTGTTATAAGACTTTGTAAGGTCCATGAATATAAGGGAAGGAATCATTTTTCAGGGGGAGGGACGTAGGGAAGAGAAACACTTGGCCTTAGAGTTGGACATAAAATCAGGCCTATTTCCTCTGGAGTAAGGAGGGAAATGAAGTCAGTACCTTGATCTTGGCTGCTTCCAAGGCTTTTTTCCCATCCCAGGCCCAGCCTCTCTTTGTGAAATAGTTGACGGTGGCAAACTCGATCAGCGCAGAGAACACAAAAGCGTAACAGACGGCTATGAACCAGTCCATGGCTGTTGCGTAGGCCACTTTGGGCAGCGAGTTCCGGGCGCTGATGCTGAGGGTCGTCATGGTCAGCACCGTGGTCACCCCTGGTCAAGATAAGGGGAGGACAGTGGAACAGGGTCAGCTCTAGCACCGGACCCCAGCATAACACCCCTGCATGAGACACGGACAGAAAGAACCTGTCTCAGCCCAGGTCTCTCCACGAGTCTCATAGCACAACACGCGCCTTTAAACACTGCCAGTGTCCTTATCTTGTCCGTTGTCTCCTTTGCCGGAACATGGATCGAGGCGGGCAGGGATTGGGTCTGATTTGTACACATACCCTAACTGCGTCCCTGTTGTCCTGACCTGAGCCCTGCAGAGAGCGGATGCACAACACGGATAAGTTAGAAGACTGGGGCATCTTTGTGTTCCTCAGAAAAGTAGAGCTGAGATGGGCAGGGATGTCCCCACGGCTCTGGGGAAGCGCTTCACAAAGACTCACTGTGCCCCTGACAAACTGTGGGATCCAGAAAACTCGTAAAGCAGACTCACTTTCCCATGGACCTACTGGAGCCTGCAGACTCCGAGGACCCAAGTGCAACAGAAGTACCACATCTGAATCTAGGTCTTGGCACTCCCTTTAAGAACGAACTGGGTCACCTTGAGGCTGCTGTGTAACATGCCTGTAGCCATCTGCTTGTCTTCTGGGGAAATCTGCAGTGAGCACACAGCCAGTCTAGATCCTCAGAGGGAGCTGTTGAGCCTTTACTGGGCATCTGCGAGGGGCCAGCCCCTGATCTAAGCTACATTCTGGATGGGTGTCAATATTCACATTTGGCAGGTGAAGAGCTTAAAGATTTAAAAATAGTAATGCACTCAAATTCACCAGCGGGCAAATGAGAGCCAATACTAGACCCAGGTCTGCTGAACACTTACAGCCCGTGCAGTTTCCACAAGCTCTGTCTTCCCTTTTAGCCCAGTTTTGCTTGCATAAGGGTACATGTCTATGCACGGGGTGTGAGTGCAGTGCAGCTGTTCCAGGGGAACTGTGCGCCACCCTCCCCACATTCAGAGGCTGAAGTCCTAATCTCTGGAACTCAGAATTACTTTCCAGCATCTTACTTAGAAACATGGTGTTTATAGAAGTAATGACGTTACAATGAGGTTATTAGGGTAGGCCATAATCCAATATGACTAGTATCTTTCTCTCTCTCTCTCTCTCACACACACACACACCCAGGGAAAACCCCATGTGAAACCCAGAATTATGCTGCCACATGCCAAGAAACTACCAGAAACTAGGAGAGAGGCCAGACACAGAGCCTTCATTCAGAGAAAACCAACTCTGCTGATTTGGGACTTATAGCTTTCAGAACAGTTAACTCCAGGCAGTTAACTCCTATTGCTTAAGCCCTCAGTGGGAGGAACTGCACTAGGGCAGCCCCAGAAAACAGCATCAAAAGAGTGTAATGTTGCTGGTGGTCATAGCAGCTTAGTGTTCATTCAGTGTCATCCTTCAGAGATATTTACATACCCTCAGCGAACACAGCACTGTGCATGGAATTGATGCTTAAAGAGAAATCAGTGGTCACCCTTGATTTTTCTTAGAAATCCAGCTCATCATTGTGCCAGAGAGCAGTGCTCTGTGTGTGACCTTAAACAGGCTTCTTGTGTCTCCTTGAGTCTTTTAACATCCTAACACTAGTTGAAAATCTCTATGAGGAAGCAGACTGGAACATAAGGCATCCTCCAAACTAATATTTTTTCCTTGCCCATCTACTAATGTTCTCCTAAAGAGCGGGGGGAACACTGTCTAGCCACAAGCCAACCCCCACACCTTCCTGATGCTAAATCAGAGGGGGCAGATGAAGCACGTGGTTGGAGGCAGAGAGCTGGTTGCACAGAAGCAGTCCTGAGCGCTTCCTGGAAATCTCCAGGATCTCCAGCTTCTTCCACCTACAGGAGTTTTGGCAGGAAATGCAGGGCGCCTTTCCTTCTTTGGAAGAAAAAGTAAAATAGGAAGAGCTGAGGTGGGAACAGTACTTTACAGTTTAGAAAGATATGAATATCCATTACAGCTGACCCATAAAATTACTTTTAATGTTGAATTTGATGAAATGAGCTCCCAAGTAAGAGTTAAACATTGGATCACGTCTGCTGTGTCAAGGTGCTAGCTAGCTAGACGTGGCTAAATTTGATTTATGTCTCAGGGATGTCAGATAATATTCTTATACTTATGTATACATATATACACATATCATACATGCATATATCTCATATATGTGTTTATTTATACATTTGTTATTCTTGTTCAGTTGCTCAGTCGTTTCCGAATTTCCGTGGTCCCATGGACTTTAGCCTGCCAGGCTCTTTTGTCCATTGAATTTTCCAGGCAAGAATACTGGAGGGGGTTGTCACTTCATTCTCCAGGGGATCTTCAGAACCCAGGGATCGAACCCACATTTCTTACGTTTCCTGCATTGGCAGGTGGATTCTTCATCACTAGCACCACCTGGGAAGCTCATATTTATACATATATATATGGTAATAGGTAGCGTTTCCCTGGTGGTTCAGTGGTAAAGAACCTGGGTCGGGAAGGTCCCCTGGTCGCAAAGAGTTGGACACGACTGATCAACTAACACACACACACGGTAATATGTATTATATTATATATATATGATCTATTACTATCATATTCTATTTTATATATATAACCTATTACTATCATATCACATACAACATATTGAGTGCAGCTTGGGAGTTAATTTTGAAGTGGCATGCACATTTCAAAGAAAACTGCCTGATAACATAGAAAATAGTACTTCATGAGACTTGTGAAAATATTGTAGCAAAATCTCATGTAAGACAGATTGCTGGAGATTTGAAAAACACTGTCCTGCCCCCACCGCCAACCCTGCCTCAAAAAAAAAAAAAAAAAAAAAGAAAGGAAAAAAAAAACCCAGGCTACTGGTGAAAGGCTTTTCAGGAGGGAAAGGATGATCAAATTGCTCTGAACCCTGGTTCAGAAAGCAGCCCTACATCTAGTCTTTTAAGACTGAATTTGTTTTCAAGGTCACAGAATAGACAGGCAGCTCTAGGCTGTTGTTTTCTGGGATGTTAGACTAGGCAGAACACAGCCTGCAGGCCTGGGTTAGGCACACTCACCAAACACTGTCCTGGCGGGAACTGATTCTCGGTTCAGCCAAAAGGACACTTGTGACAAGATCACGGTCATGATGCAGGGGAGGTAGGTCTGGATGACAAAGTAGCCAATCTTCCTCTTCAGATGGAAATGAGCTGTCATGATTGTGTATTCACCTGCAGATAAGCAAATCAGTGCAGTCAGCCACCTAAAGGAAGCCCTACAGTCCCGCCCTGTGCTTCCTGCCCCTGGTCACAGTCTCCTTGGGAGCTCCCTTCTCCCCACCTTCCCTCTGCACAAATCGTCTTGTTTGGGTGAAGGAGAGGCTGGTTGTTTTGTAAGTCTCCTGACCCCTGGCCTCTGAAGAGCCTCTGCGGGGGGATGCTTTTCTGGGGAAAATCAGATTTGTGTGTTTTCCTAATCCCTGGTTACAATCTGTGCCGCCCTCCACCTGCCCCCCTCACTGCTACTGCCCTCAGGATTTCAGGATTTAGCCTCTCTACATATAACTCAGGACATCACAGAGCGCTGTCGCGGGTGGAGGGTTTTTCCTCATTTCCCAGCCACAGAGGGCTGGCAGGGGTGGTGGGCTTCCCGGGCCCCACAGACTCAGTGCCCCGCCCCTGGCTAGGGGGTGAGAAGCAGCAGACCCAGGAGGTGGCGGGTCCTGACCGCGCCTCCCAGGGACAGCGGGGGCATCTCCTTGGCGATGCCCCAGTGCCTTCTCTGGATCTGCCTGGTGGTGTGGGAGGCGAGCGCCGACCTCCCCCTCATTGCGGAGAATGACGCTGCACTGACGGTGAACTGGTAAGCAGCCAAGGCGGCTACCGGGGGAGCGGGGTGAGACGGGCTCCTTTGCTGCGTGAGTCTGCCTCTCCCTGGGGAGACGGGAAGGATGCCTCCAGACGTGAAGGCAGAGCTGAGTTGATCTGAGGACAAGAGTCCATTGACTGATTGGAGAATCAGACGGTGTGGCCAGTGAGTCTGGCAGAACTGTGGATGCAGGTGGAGGGTCGGGGGGCCTCTGCTGAGGCGGACCCCAGATGGGGCCATCTGTTTGAGGGTGGTCAGACTGCAGCATGGGCTCAGTGTTGAGGCGTTTGAGACTGGTTGAAGTGTGGATGCTTGCTGTTGGAATCAAAGCCCAGCGCTCAGTAAGGTCAGCTGCGGATGTGTCCCTAGGTGCCTTTCCTCACAGCATGCATTAAGATCGCGTGTGGCAAAACCTGCTCCCTACAGAGGAGACTAGAATTCCCGCAGGGCCGAGAGCCACCACACCCTCCCCACAGCCCCAGGCAGGCGCGAGGAGAGACTGGGCTCCGTCCCACAGAAGGAGACAGGGACACAGAGAAGGGGGGAGGTATGCTTTGCCATGATCTGATTTTGCCTCTCAATGCTTGAGAAGAGGGAAAACGCCATTCTGTTTCTTTGCATTCAGATTTGAAGTTACTTTCCAACTTATAAATTCTTTTGCTGTTACGGTTCTTTTCATTCTGTTTTATTTTTGAGTCGAGGATAGCAGTATAAGATAACAATCAAAAAAGGTCATTTTTTAAATGCAAATAGGGGCAGAATCTCATTTTAAAATGTTTACAGAATGACACGAAACAGTAGCACTCTTCATTAGCGTTGCACTCCTTAACCCCAAGTATCTGCCATGCCACCTTCCCACGTCCCGTAAAACCCGGCCTGCCGCCTCTTCCTTCCCCTTGAACGCAGCAACAGTATGTTGCAGCAGCCTCTTCCCAGGCCTGCCAGGCTCTTTCTGAGGACACCAGCCCTCTCCAGTGGACGGGCACTGAGTGGAAGGCTGCAATGTGCGTTCCTTGCTTCTGGCCAGTTCCCAGGGGTGGTGATGCTGACCCGGGGACCATCTGGGGCTTAGAACTCATGCTGCGAGCAGGACTCACTCCACCCTTCTCCCACATTTCTCCTGCCATCTGGTGCCCTGGAGGACCCTCCCGTGCTCACAGCCAAGCTGGTGATCATGACCACTGGGGCTGGGGTCTGAGGACAGCCCGTGTTGCTGTAGGCCAGGAATGCACTGTGTTCCTTTGGAGACCTTGCCCACATGGCATCAGGTGACGCCAGGCCTGTGCTGCCAGAGGGCTCAAGCCAGCCCTGTGCCTGACAGAGTTAACTGCACCCTCGAAGGCTGTGGCGATTTCTACGTGGCTCGCTGTGCTTGCCAAAATTCAACCCCAGGGGAATCCCTGAAATGGTAAAACGGAAACAGCAGAGCAGGTAAATGGGAAAATGCGCAGGAAGCTCTCTGCCTTTGCTGCAGAGGCTGCTGCTGGCATCTCGGTGTTTGGCAGGACTGTTACATAAGCAGGGCCCGCGGTCACTGATGCTCACATGGGGGCAAACGCACCTCGGATTAACGTCCCTCGTGACCCTTAATGCCGGGACGCCACAGCTGCGCCTCCGTACGCGGCCGGAGGTGGGGCTGGACGTGGCAGCTTCTCGTGGCTCAGGAGAGCTGGGGCTCCCCCTGGGTGTGCGCCCGCGGTGGGTGCGGGAGAGGAAGGCTACCTGTGCTGGTGCTGATGTTCTCCGTGCCCACGGTCTGCCCCATGAGGTGGTACTGGTTCAGCCTGGAGCCATCTTCTGCCACCACCACTGACTTGGCGGTGCCATTGGTCCAGACATAGACGACTTCAGAATTAGGATATGCATCTGCATGGCAAGGGACAGAAAGCAGTGTAAGCCTGGGACCGTTTGCAGCCTGGTACAACCACACATGTTTATAAGAGTAGTGAGAGGGATGACTGAAGAGTCAAACGACCTATAGAAAGCACAGGCAGTCAGACCAGGGCAGATAGCTCCACAGTCGAAGCCCTTCTCATTTCCACAGGGCAGAGCGCTCAGAAGTCAGGCCCAGTGCTTCCCACAGACTGTCTTCTCTTCTGGGTGCACCGTTGCACAGGCCAAGACCACAGGGCCTGGGGCTCTGCCAGCTCCATGCTCTGGGGCAAGGCTCCTGTTCTGTGCTCAGTGCTTCTATCTGAGAATGGGACTGTGACAGTCTGCCGGCCATTGTTACAATGGAGCTGATGAGAGCTCTATCAGGGTGTCAACGGTTCATTACGAGTCAAAGTAAACACAATGAATCACTCAAGAAGCAATGAGTAAGTTCACTGTGCACACACCAAAAAGACAGTTTGCAAACCGAGAGCTCTCAAACCAAAGCACGGATTGAGGCTCAGGGGTACACTGTTATAAGGCAGCTTGTATAGCAGGAAAGAGTTGATGGTTTATTATTCAAAGTGGTTGGTTACAATATTAGAATTTTCTTAAGTGATACGTAATTGGTCAGTAGTTACCTCATATCAACCCTGGGAAACAGTTTAAGTTTTATTTCTAATTCTTAGAGGCAAATGACCCAGGTCAAGTTAGCCTTAGAAAATAAGCTAAATTAAGCTTCATTTGTAGGATGAACCTGGTTGTCTGCTCAGTGAGTTTTCATGTCTGGTCTCCATTTCTTTGTGATTCTAACAACTTGCAGCAGCATCTGACTACATCAGCTCCTATAAAGGTTTCACTTTGCAGAAGGCACTTGTCCGGTTGTCTGCACTGTCCTGGCAGGCAGGTGATGCAGGCAGCAGGAACTTTAACCCCAGTGTCACGTCTGTGACTGTTACCTTACACGGCAAAAGGCACCGTGCAAATGGAATGAAAGCTATGGGCCTTAAAATCAGGGGATTTCCTAGATGATCCCAGTGGACCCAATATAACCATGTTAGTCCTTAAAAACAGAGAACTTTCTCAAGCTGAGGCCAGTCAGAGAGACCCAGCTCAGAGAGATTCGAGGCAGAAAGAAAGGACTCAACTTCCATTGCTGGTTTTAGAGGTGTAGGAAGGGGCCGTGACCCAAGGTATGGAGTCAGCCCTTCTATGGGCAAGAATGACTCCTGGTGACAGCCAGCAAGAAACAGAGACTTCAACCTGCAGATCGTGGAATTGAATCCTGCCCGCAGCCTGAGGGACTGGATGTGGACTCGCCCCCAGAGCTTCCAGAAGGGAGGGCAGCCCTGCTGACACCACGATTCTGGCCATGGGAAACCCAGAGCTGGGACACCACGCAAATTCACTGTCTGACCTGTAGAACTAGAAGATAATACAAGTGTTGTTCTATTTTTTAATGTTTTAACTGTTGAGATACAATGGACACATATCATTGTATAAGTTTAAGGTGTACAATGTCATGATTTTATATACGTATATATGTGAAGAGTTGACTCATTGGAAAAGACTCTGATGCTGGGAGGGATTGGGGGCAGGAGGAGAAGGGGACGACAGAGGATGAGATGGCTGGATGGCATCACTGACTTGATGGACATGAATCTGAGTGAACTCCGGGAGTTGGTGATGGACAGGGAGCCCTGGTGTGCTGCGCTTCATGGGGTTGCAAAGAGTCAGACAGGACTGAGTGACTGAACTGAACTGATATTATAAAATGATGACTACAATAAGGCTACTTAATAAATACGTTGTTTCAATTAAATTGCCAAGTTTGTGATAACATGTCACGGCAGCAGAACACTAGAACAAGTGGATGGAAAATAAACAGAAGACCGTCTCCCAGAGGAGGGAGACAAATATACATGAACATGTTATATGTGAGGTGGTAGTGCGTGCTACAGGGAGACACACGCTCTGCTGAGGGGAGATGTGCAGCTTTCAGTGGGGTAGTCTGGGGAGGTGAGATCGTGGGGCGTCAGCACACGGACGTCATGGGAAGCAGCGGCTGGGGTGTGTGTCGGTGGAGGGGAGGGGCCTGCAGGGCCCAGATGCTGAGAGGTGAGGAGGCAGCAGAGGCACTGGCGCGGCGGCCACTGCACCGGGAGGACGAGGAGCACGCTTCCGGGGGCCTGGGTCACAGGCTTCGGGGGACAGCTGGGGTCGCCTCTGCAAGAGTGGCTCCCGGGAGCGGCTGGCGTGAAGGAACCCGCACGCTCGAGCGCTCCTCGTGTCTCTCGAGGCCCCCGACGGTGAACCCACACACCTAGAGCGTCTGCATGGCTGCCACACACAGACCCCAGCGCCTCCTGCACAAGCCTGTACGCTGGGCTCCCCGCCTGACATCAACCCCCAATGCAAAGAGCCGTGCGCCCTCACAGGGAGGCCTCTGCAGGCATCTCAGGAGACAGGCGGGCTGGCAGGGAAGGCATCCCTGGGCAGGGTGGCAGGTTCCGGGACTCCACCAGGCAGGGCCTGGTGCACAGCTCATGGGCCCGGTGCAGCCACTGCTGGGCAGACGGGCAGGAGTGCACGTGTGGCCACAGGCCTCCACAGAAGGAGCCAGGAGAAGGGTCATGCCAGTGATGAGTACTCCTTCCTAATAAGTGTGTGAGTTTCTCTGCTAGCACATATCACTACCCGTATTCTTGATTTACGTACAAAAGAGCATTCCTAATATTTGAAAAATAATAAAACAAACAAGTATGGAGCAAACACTGAGTTAACACAGAGGAAACTTCCAGGCCCTCTGTGAACTCACTTTCCCCACAACAGGTTCTATTCCAAATGACAATAATCACATAATCACTGCATTGTTTGCTCTGTAGTTTTACAGACATCACTAAACAAAGGTTTTATTTTTTTTGCTATGTTTTCTTCATAAAATCTGATTGTGTTTTTTACCCATTTGAATCATGTTTTCTTTATAATTTTTTTGTTCCATGTGTTGTAAACAGCCTCTTCAAGTTGTGCCTATATCACTTTGCTCACTTAAAAAATATTTTTTTATAAATGAGTTAAATTTTATAAGTGAGTTAAATTTATCAACCTTTTAATCTCTGCATCTTATTTCGGAGGCCCTCCTGATCAAAGCTGGAATGCTCCATCTTTAACCATTAGGGCCTTGACACGCTGACTTCTGTACATATTTTCCTATATAAGTATCCAATTGCACCGTCTCCATGAGATTTTCTGTGCTGCCACTGGAATCATTAAGCTGTTCCTCCCTCCCACATCCTTGCAGGGCCTTTTCTGACAAGTAAGGTCTCCTTCGGGCACAGGATCTCTCTGTGGAATTGTCTGTTCTGCTTCCTTTTTCTATCGCGATTTCAAGCCCCTCGTCTTAACCACACAGAGTGCAGAACTCTAGACACCAGCAGCTGGAAGAACAAGGTGTTCCCTTTTCATCTTCACCCACACACATTAGAATCAGGCTTTCCCCGAAATACTCTGATGAGATTTATCTTGGACCTGAACTAGATCTACAGATTTAGATTGGGTGACATTACATCTTAGGTATCGAATCTTTTTACCAGGGACATGATGTGAATGTAGGTCTCTGGAGTGCAAGTGACTGCTAATAAACTTTTTAAAATTGTAGTGTTAAGTGCCTGGCATCAAGCTTTCAATTGCTGATTGCCAAGGCACCTGTTTAAAAGGCATTCACCTGATATGAGCATGTTCCCAGATACTCCACTAGATAAAGGACCAACCCACCCACACAGTTCCTCTTCAAGAAAACCCAAGGTGACCTAGATAACTGACAATTCTCGCTAGGTAGAACACCTAATTCCCGTTCTTATGTTTTGAATTTGCCAATAAAAATTGAACTGGTGAAACCCTATGCACCCCACCCTGGACCCCAATGAAGGCAGGGCCCCACATCTATGTTCTTCCTCTTTCCCTCACCCATGACTGTGCTGCGTGGCCCTGGGTGTGCTGTGTGCCCGCTGAGATCTCTGAGTGATAAACCTGGTTTTTTCAAAGCTCCCTTTTCCGGGCGGTTGCTGCTGAGTATGTCACGAGGTCCTAACAGGAACCACGGAGGCCCGTCCAGCTTCAGCACTGGCTCCCGTCAGAAAATGTGAGCGGGCTGCCATGGCTCATATGGGCCTGGTGGGCACCCCAAGCATTCCTAGCCAGTGTGTGTCTGACGGCTAATGATGACCTGAGGGCAACACAGAACAGTGCTCTAGGTGACACGTCTCTCGGTGAGGTTGTATCACTTTCCTCTTTGACTGGGTGTTCTCCCCTCAGTGCGTCCTGTCTCTGAGCAAAGCTGCAGCTCCCAGAGTTGGGAACCCTACTTCTCAGGAGGCTCCTTGGCGAGGGGGTCATTAGAACCCTGAGAATTAGTGACACGATTCCAGTGCCATCTGTGTATGAGTAAGATATCAAACAGAATGATGTAAACAGAGCAGACGTGCTCACCAGTCAATGGGGTACTACGGATGCTACACTTGAATTACACCGCAAGTGGAGGCTCAGTGTTCTTGTCATGTGTTTTTAAATTAGCACGACCTTCCAAGTCTCAGGTAATGCAGAAGCGTGTTTTCACATGAGCTGCATTGGAGCCCTCCAGTGCAAGTGCGTTCTGCCGTAAGTTCCCTTCTCTGTTGTGGGGGACGTGGCCGGGGTGGCATGGGGGGCTGACGATGCGCTCCAGACTGGCAAGCTGCTTTCCAAGTGTCTGGTCACAGACACAGTCAGGCTTGTGCTGACAGCTCCCTGAGTTCCCCATGAACAAGGTGAGATTTCCTTCTTTCTATCATTCACACGGCACAGCATCCTGAAGGCTGCAGGGCCGTGGCGCTGAGACATGGACTGGAGCAGAGTAGCACGCTGGGTTCTGGCCAGGGCTGAGTGTGGAGTGGGTGGTGGACGGTGATGAGGCTCCCCGCTGTCCCCAGACTGGCGCAGGCATCTCGCTTCCTGCTGTATTGTGCCCCTGTCCTTTCCCCAGCCACTGTGCCCCAGGGCAGGCCAGGCTGCTGCTCTGTGAGGCTGGCCCCAGCCCGGCCATGTTCACAGGGACGAGGGCTGCCCACGTCCAACCAGCACCCCCTCATTCCGGTCCCAATCCACACACTATGGGCTGTGAGTCTGTCCCCTGCCCCAGAGAAGTACGGAGGCCCCCACAGCCCCTGGAAGATGTGAGCCGGCCAAGAACTGTGAATCACAAAGCTTAGAAAGGAGCACAAACCTTGGGCCAATAGGTCTCATTGCCCCAGGCAGTTCTGAGAGCCAAGGACGACTGGGTGCAGAGACATGCGGGAGAGCAGAGAGCACCTTCCCTCCTCCCCCAACTGCGGAGCGACCCACTCAATGCCAGTGTCCTCAAGGAAGATGGGAAGAGGGCGAAGAGTAGGGGGCACAGGGAAGAGGGGGGCCTTTGGGACAAATGAGGCTTTCAGGAGGGCATGGGAGCCCGCCTAGGTGGCCTGGAGAGAAGCCATCCAGGACGTGGGCATGCAGGTGGGAGCTCTGGGGTGGTGAGGCCGCAGACGTGGCGGGGTACAGACTGGACCGCTGGGCACGCGGTCCTGACTCTCCCCATGGGTCTGTGTGTGGCTGAGCATGTGGTCCTGACTCTCCATGGGACTGGGTGTGGCTGGCCATGTGGTCCTGACTCTCTCCATGGGACTGGGTGTGGCTGGGCACGCGGTCCTGACTCTCCATGGGACTGGGTGTGGCTGGGCACATGGTCCTGACTCTCCATGGGACTGGGTGTGGCTGGGCACGTGGTCCTGACTCTCCATGGGACTGGGTGTGGCTGGCCATGTGGTCCTGACTCTCTCCATGGGACTGGGTGTGGCTGGCCATGTGGTCCTGACTCTCTCCATGGGACTGGGTGTGGCTGGCCATGTGGTCCTGACTCTCTCCATGGGACTG